>NW_026599607.1:1615774-1915774 GCF_023634155.1 Falco peregrinus
CTTCAGCCGGATCCTGTACTTCTTTATTCTTAAGATCTCCTTGCCAGGGCCTCACCCAGCGACTCGGAATCCATCTAACACCGGTATCTGTAAAAACGCAAGCATTTCCTTGCCCCGTCATTTTTAGTTCCGCAGGTCCTTTCCATTCTCCTGTAGCGACATCTCGGTATTGGCCAAAAACACTATTTCCACACTGGTTTACCCCAGATCTCAAACACAAACTATGCATTATTACTGGCGGTTCATTTCTGTCACCTGTAAACCATAAATAGTTCAATACGTATATCGCTTTTACAAGATGCTCTGCCGGACCCAGTACCTCTCCCCTTTTTGTTTTTGCAAAAGCGCTTTCAGTGTTTGATGTACTCATTCCACAATGGCCTGTCCCGTGGGAAAGTGTGGTATGCCTGCGATATGACATATACCCCAAAGCTGGCAAAAAAGAGTAAAGTTCCAAGAAGTGTAGGCCGGGCCATTATCAGGTTTGATTTGTGCAGGCACTCCAAGTGCCATAATGGCAGCATGCACATGTTTAATTACATGCCGTGCTGTTTCACCAGCTTGCGCCGTTGCTCAGAGCGCTAGGGAAAAGGTATCAATTGAAACATGCCCATATTTAAGCCTGCCAAACTCTGGGGTACGAGTTACATCCATCTGCCAAAATTGTAGGGGTCGGAGTCCCCGAGGGTTCACCCCCAAACCAAG
Organism: Falco peregrinus; assembly: GCF_023634155.1. NCBI lineage: Eukaryota > Metazoa > Chordata > Aves > Falconiformes > Falconidae > Falco > Falco peregrinus. Next base: position 1,616,480 of record NW_026599607.1, read on the forward strand.
GCCAGCTCCTGCCTTCTGACAATCAGGACAGGACTGTACAATTTCCCTAGCATCAGCCACAGGAATGTGAAATTGCCTGGCCAACACTTTTGCTGACTGGTGAAAAAACTCATGTGATAACCTAGCTTGTTCAAAGGTTTTAACAACAGGACCTGTCCAGGCTGGAGCGACAAGCTGCTCAGCCCGAGCGTTACCTAACGCGAGACCTCCGTATTTCTGATGACTGCGAATATGCACAATAAAATATTCATCCCGATGCTGGTTCAAAAGCGTTAACAATTGTAACAACAGAGTAAACAATACAGGATTTCACACAGGTTTCACCATACTATGTTCCAAACGCTGTACCGTGCCCACAACATATAATGAGTCTGATACTACATTAACGGGTTCTCGAAACCAGTGCTGAAATGCCCAAGTAACAGCTCGGAGTTCTAAAGTCTGTAAAGAGTCTCCGGTCACCCCAGGGAGCAGTTTATGTTCCCAGGTTTCTCCTACTTTCCAGGTGACTGCAGCTTTCTGAGATTTTCACCCAGCATCAGTAAAAACAGTTATCCCTTTTAAAGGAACCTCCGATCGCAAAGGCAAATGTTCAATGCGCTGATGAGATCACAATGGCAAAAGTTTGTCCGAAGGGTAAGTGTTAGTGAGAGTTCCCAAAAAATCAGCAGCTGCTATTTGAAATTCTGTTGAAGCAGACAACGGCCAGTCCAAATAAAGTTGAGACACAGGTACATATGTAATAGTCGGCTCGAGGCCTGAGATATCTGCAATTCGCTGCCTCCCTTTGATAATAAGCTGTGAAAACAATTCAGGGTGTGTAACCACTGTCTTCCTGGGCTGGAAAGGGAGAAAAACCCATTTCAAAATTCGTAAATGCAGTTTCCCTTCTCCCAGCTGGATAATAATAATCCCTAATGGGTGTTCTCGCTCACCTCCTGAGTTAATTATCATCAACGAAAGAGCTTGGTTGTCTGGTTGACTGTGAGCATAAGTTGTTACCATCTTATTAGCGATCACCTGCAATGCCTGTTGCTGATCCTCATTCAATTGGCGGCGCTCCTGAGCCTGTGCAGATGTTCCCAGGAGCGGCATCAATGGTTTCAGATCATCGTTCGTAATTCCGCAGATATTACGAACCCACTGGATATCTCCCATTCATTTTTGCACATCAGACAATGTTTCTATTGCTGTGTTAATTTTCCCTTTCTGAGGTCGAATCATTCCATTTGTAATGATCCAGCCCAGGTACAACCACCTCCCTTTCTTCTGAATTTTCTCTGGGGCTATCTTCAACCCCCTTTTTCCAAGACTATGCGTGAGCTGACACAAAATTCAGCTGAGAAAACAGCTCAGAATCCAGCTGTTTCCCTGCAACCGAAATATCATCCATGTAAGGCTAGATAAGTAAATGAGGATACTGCTTACAAATGGGTTCTAAAGCCCAGGCAACAAACAATTGGCACGTCGTAGGTGAGTTTTTCATTCCCTGCGGCAACACCACCCAGTGATATCTTTTCGCTGGCTCTGCTTTATTTATCGATGGCACTGTAAAAGCAAACCTTTCAGCATCCTGTGGATGTAAAGGAATTGTAAAGAAACAGTCTTTTGAATCGATAATCACCAAATCCCAATCCTCCGGTAGCATAACCGGAGAGGGTAGCCCGCGTTGTAAGGCGCCCATATCACACATAACGGCACTGGTTGCTCGTAGTCATGTAACAGCTGCCATTTCCCAGACTTCTTTGGGATTGTAAAAACTGGGGTGTTCCATGGACTAGGTGAAGGCACGATGTGCCCAGCATCTAATTGTTCCTGCACCAAATTATTGACAATCTGCAGCCGGTCTTGCTTTAGCGGCCACTGATCAATCCAAATTGGATCATCAGTTTTTCAGCTGATCTCTTCCAATTAGTGCCACAGGCAGGTGCATTATGTAGGGACATGTAGTTACTACCCTACCATCAGAGAACATAAATGCAATTACGCCTCTACTGATAAAGGTAGCTTGAGTCCCACCAACCCCTACAATGCCGGTACCCGCTGGCATTAGAGGCCACCGCCTAGACCACTTAAGAAAAGGTACAATCGTTACATCACCTCCACTGTCTATAATCATCTGCAATTTGCACACTTGTCCACTAGGGTGTCTCAGTTATGTTTCTTCCTCCGGTTTTCCCCGACTGATGTGCATGGCTAGCAAAACACCAGGCTGACCGGAGGATCCAATGCCTTCTACAGCCCTTGTCTTTTGTTCTGCGTTAGGCACTTCTGCTTCAAAAGGAATTAATTGAGCAATTTTTGATCCCTCCTTAATAGTTATAGGGGGAGTTAGTGTGTAAACCATTATTTTAATCCGTCCTTCAATAGGTCCTGGGACTACAAAAATACCTTTCCTAGATACTGAAGAACATCCGATTAATAAGGCACTCACACCATGTCCCAAAGGTCCCACAAGATTTGAATCAACCAATTGAACTGTGGTGTCGGTAAGAGTAATAGCTACTGCTCTTGTCAGGTCCACTCTGGTGCTTCCGGAGGTGGCGGTGGAGCAGCGGTCCAAGCACCCTGGACTTGTGTCGTACCACAAGGGCGAGACGTGCTCCGTGTCTCGTTCCCCTTTTTCCGACAATCACTGGTGTTATGATTATCTTCCCAACACTGCACACACCATTTCTTTTGCTGTGAGCCTGGAACATGACATTGTGATTTAGTATGTCCCATCCTGCCACAATTAAAACATCTCCTAGCTTGCCTCCCGTTATTATTTTTACCTTGCACAAGCGGCTTCACTGCAGCTCCTACCGCGGCAGCCATAAAGGCAGTTTTTTCCTGATCAATCAATCATTCTTTCTGCCACCTCCAACAGCTGGACAGCTGATGACCCACGTGGCAGGAGGCTTAAAGCTTTCTTAGTTCTCTCATTAGCATTATCATAAGCAAGCATATCAAGAAACTTTGCTTTCATATCCTCATTCAGATCAGGATTAATCATGAGAGCGGCATGCAGTCTGTCTATAAATTTTGGATAAGATTCTATAGGTCCCTGTTCTATCCCTGTAAATGCTGGTGCTATTTTGTCATGATGGAGGGCAAAAATCGTTTTCAGAGCTAGTTCCTGCATTAATCGTAACACCTTGGGTTGGAATCCCACTTGCCACTCAGGGTTAGCGAAGGGGCGGGCACCTGTAAAGCATTTGGGCATTCACTCCAAACAGCGGATCCCCCTGCCGACGTGGCGTGGCCGCAGCAGCATGACTCGCTGCCTGCCAGCGCTGAAAAAACTGTATCTGCTGAGAAGCCGTTAACAAAGCTTGTGCAACCATACGCACATCATATGGAGTTAATAAATTTGCTGTGAAAATATGCTGAATTATTGAGTTAGTATATGGAGATTTAAACCCATATTGTGTTACTGCTAATTCCGCTTCTTTGATTACTTTCCAGTCTAAAGGTTCCCACTCGTTACCCTGTGGTGTTACTATCACAGCAAATGCCATCGGCCCAAATTGCCCCTCTATAATTGCATCCCAAATGACTCCCCACCATCGACGTGTTGGATTACAGTTACCCCCCATGCCTCCCATTGGAACCAGCGGTGGTAACGGTCCCACTGCTAATGTCTCCCCAGAGCCACTCTCCCCTCCTCCACCCTGTGAAAAAGGATTAATAGAGAAGGGAGATAGTGCAGTGCTATAGGAGCAGGCTGTGCCAATTCTAGCATCCATGTCTCAAGTTGCTCCAATTTTTTCATGAGATCTTGCAGCTGTACATTCTCCAAACCACAGTGACGTTCTGCAGATGCCGATTGGGGTGATGGAGGCGTGGACAGAGGCAGAGGTGGATAGAAGCTGTCCTCTGTCGAGACGTTATGCGTGCGTTCCGGGTATTTCTCTCTCCAACATGGACCGGGAGATTCAAGCGGTGGCAGATTCATTTCCTTTGGCTCTTGGCGCTTTAGCCGCACTGCTGCTACACACCATGCATCCCTGTCCTTTCTTTTGGCTTTTGGGAGCGAGGCTCCCGAGAATGTCATAGCAGTAGCAGAGTCTTTTGCTCTAGCGCCTTCAACTTCTGCCGACAGGGCAGCAAAAGCAGAAGTGGTAGTTTGTCATTCTGCTTTCATCTCTTTCAGAGTTGCAGGAGCGGTCTGGAAACTAGGACCATGCGTGGCAATCAGTTAGCTGAGGGGAATGTGCTCGAGCTTGTCTAGACAACAATTAACATGATGAGGCATGTTTGCAGAGCACAGGGGAGCGGGAGACGGATGGCGCCAAGGATGGCGCCAAGGAAAGGTAACACCTTGCGGTTAATTGCTGGTAGGTAACCACCAATCAGGGATTGCCTAGTATGCAAGGCTTAGCTTCAAGAACCAATTAGTTTAAAACGCACAGCTTCTGAAAGTGTATAAAAACGCGTGCTTCTGTACAATAAATTGACATTTGCTTGCATCAAGCTGCGTCCCGTCTCTTCATTCGCTGCAAATTGGTGACCCCGACGTGATGCGTTTAAGGATCTAACGTGAAGGGCTCTCGAATCGCCTATCTGAGCGACATGCAGTGAATCCCACAGAACTTTGAACGATCTGCTGAAAGGAAGCAGGAGCCGGCCAGAAATCCCTCCGGAGTTGAGAGGTGAGCTGTGGGAAATCCGTAACGGGGAATCAGGTTTCGTCCCCAGAGGAGACGTATATGGACTCATAAAGGGTCTTCTAGTCAGATCCGGGAGTCCGTGCCTCAATCTCCTCAAATGGTGACCCCTATGGTGGTGTCACGAAGCCTTGGAAGAATAAGGACGGAAAAAAGCCAGCTCGTGGAAGAGGGCTGCGTTCCGGAGGAGACGGCTTGGCTGAACGATCGTCTTGCTGTCTGGACCAGGCGGACAACCTAAACCCCGAGGATAACACCTGTATGCATCGAGACAGGTGAGCAGCCAAGAAACTTTAGAGACTTGGAAAGAATGAAAGTGTGTACAGACAGCAGCCAATTGTATGATGCTGCCGTGGAGGGGAGCTCCGTGTCGGGAATGCATTTAACATCTTGGTGGCAAATTCTGACTACTCTTTGCCAAGTGTGGACTAATTCTACTAGCGGTGCTAAACCAGAGGAAGCTGTAAATTCCACCGACAGCGCGGCTCTTCTCAAGACACTGTCAGCGATGGCGATTCTGTCCACACCTCCTCTGCCCCCAAAGCTTCTGTCACTGACTGCAGCGACCCTCACAACACAGGACCAAGCACGGGAACAGGACAACTCGGACAATGATTTTATTGACAATGATAAACCTTTTGATCCAGGTCCTACAGATCTGGAAAAGGAGCTAGACCTTTCCACCACCCCCTTGTCTCTCCCGATGCATTGATTGTATTTTGGGGGAGGGTGAAAGGGGGTCTGAGGGACTGGTGGCAGGAATGCAAGTGGGAAACACTTAAGTGATGGGTTTTGGGAGTGGCTAGGGCATGTTCAGTATTTTGTCAGACAAATCAACCTGCAGAGTGGCAGCCTGTGCAATACGAGGCTGTTAAAGGGTTAAGCAAAGCAGTGGGGGAAGGGAGGATTCATAATACATTTGCTATGTCCCTTCTTGAAGTGATGGCAGAGCCTTATACACTCACACGGCATGATTGGAAGTTACTGCTTTGTATGGTACTAACTGATACAGTATATGATGTGGTTATCTGATTTTTGTGAGCTATGTGTAGTGGCCTTGACTGAAAACCTTAATCGGGGAATTGCTGTTAACTGTGAGCAGTTGGCTGGAGCAATTAACTGTGCCGATTCTGTGACTCAGGCAAGGTATCCCAGGGACAACTGTTTGCAAATGAAGGAATGGCTATTAAGGCAGTCAGGGTGCGGGAGTCTTGCCACAGTCTTGCAGGGTCCTAGAGAGTCACTAACTTTAATACTAACTTGATTGATTGGCTTCAGAATATTTTGCAGCAAGTCGAACATCAGGAAGCTCAAGGGTTGCTTTTAAAACAACGAGCTGTGATAATGTCAATGAAAACTGTAAACGGGCAACTTTCACAATCGCAACCCCAACATGTGTCAAATGATTGTAACGCAGAACTCACAGCAGACTGTAATTCTCAGGCTGAGTTCTGGAATGCAGCATAACACATTTTTGCTTCTCTAATCTCTTCTGTAAGAATAGTACACGCTCTTAACTTGCTTAGTAAATTAGGCTGCTAGCTTGCTAAAAAAAGTAATACCACAAATACTATTTTTTTTTTCTGGCGTATTAACAGATGTTGATTCTGTCCATCATGTGTTGCTACAGAACCGAGTTGCTATTGATTTTTATTATTAGCACAGGGACACAAGTGTGAAGACTTTGGTAGGATGTGTTACGTGAATCTGAGTGACCACTGTGAATTAATTTACAAAAGTATACAAAACTTAAAAGCCTTAAAACAAAGATCTGCAACAGAGCCAGGGGCGGGAGGCCTTTGGTCTCTTCTCACGGCTGGGAAACTTTGGGCCATGACTCAAAAGTATTACAGGATTTATTATAAATATCTTTAACCACCATATTGATGTTTGCCTTATGTCTCACATACCTTTTTTTCCTGTATTCAGTGTTTAGTCGATTGTAACATAAATCAGGTCATGGTCACCCAGCTACACACAACCTTTGCCTTGTCGCAATTAACAAGCAAAAAAGAGGAGGACAGAGAATGTCTGAAGAGAGATATAGGAGAGGAAGCTGGAGAATATTTGACCTAACAAGAGATGAGAGAACAGCTGGGTATTGTGAAGGAGACTAGGAAAGATAAACATGGTTATCTAGTGTTTAATAGGTGTCTGCACACTTGTAGAGATATACAGCTATGTAACTGCATGAATGATTTCTGCCCTGAGCCTGGTGGAGCATACAGCCTCGGTTTGTGTCCATCCGGGCTCAGAGATGTAAATAGGGGCTTCTCTGTTATGGTAAAAGTGTTTCTCTTTGCATAAAAAAGAGAGGGAATGAGGGGAATGACCCCAGAGGTATGTTCAGAGAAGGCATGCGATGTTTCGAACTTTTTGACTGAACCAGTTCTTGTTTGGTGTGCCCTTCCACCTATGTATAATGTTAATCCAAAAGAAGCTGATATTGTTTACACTTTGAATGTCAATAATTGTCTTTCTGTAGATACTAATGTAGTAGGAGGCTATGATGGGAACGTGTCGCAGCGGTTCTTCTCTTATCCAGAGTAACAGCAGGGAAAGCATTAAAGAGTTAAATCACCTTGTTTGGTAGGCAGTTCAGAATGTGAGTCAAAATTGCCACTGCTTTTTGGTGTTGGTTCAAGGACATGGCTGTGAGGATTTTGATGGTATGTGCTGCGTGCATTTTAGGCGCCCCATTGCAGCAACATGTTATCAAAATCTGAGAAAATGTCAGCCTTTTTGGCATCCATTCACTCAGTTGGCAGTATTGTTTGTTTGCTATTGCCTTGGTTGCTGTCATGTTTGCAAGGGCCCTGCAGAACATGGCAAACCTGGTACTAGCTGTTCAAAGGCAAAAAGGGGAAATTGTAAAACTGTACGGAACAAAGACAGTGGGTTATTTTGACACTGATAATATGTCTTAGTTGGTTTTTTATTTGTTCTATTACTTGTGCCTTGTTTTTGCTCGGTTTCAGGGGTTCTTTTGTGCATCAGGAAGGCGGAGATGCAGGAGCGGGCTGGAAACTAGGACCATGCGTGGCAATCAGTTAGCTGAGGGGAATGTGCTCGAGCTTGTCTAGACAACAATTAACATGATGAGGCATGTTTGCAGAGCACAGGGGAGCGGGAGACGGATGGCGCCAAGGAAAGGTAACACCTTGCGGTTAATTGCTGGTAGTTAACCACCAATCAGGGATTGCCTAGTATGCAAGGCTTAGCTTCAAGAACCAATTAGTTTAAAACGCGCAGCTTCTGAAAGTGTATAAAAACGCGTGCTTCTGTACAATAAATTGACATTTGCTTGCATCAAGCTGCGTCCCGTCTCTTCATTCGCCGCACAGAGTCTCTGGGATCAGCCTCCACACTGTGGAGAGCTTCCCCCTGCCTTTAGAGCCTGAGCTAATGTCCTCCCACAGTGCTGCGCCCACCTTTTCCTAAGTGTCTAGTTCAAAGCCGGCACTCACGGATCGGATTCATCCACGCTGCCGAGCCCACGACAGCAACCTCTTCAGGCTTCCCTCATCACAAGATAACCCTCTCTGAGAGAGGATATGTTGGAGGAGCTTCACCACTGCTGCTTCCTCTTTGCTCAGCGTGGACCCCATCTCCTCCCCGACTGCTCACCTGATCGGGGCAAGATTCCAACGGCTGTGCGCACGCATCTTCCCATGCAATGGGGCAGCACCTGCTACGGCCAGCTTCTTCTGCCCCCTCAAAGCCACCTCTGTGCTCCAGCAAGCATGGACAAGAGGGTCCCTGTTCGGGCGCCACTTGTTGACGCAGTAGGCTCAGGCACAACTTATACGACCAATGTGATCAAGTTAGTGCCACGTTATTAATAGTCTCACACCAATTTATACTCTACAGCTAAAAATGCACACACTACGCACGCTTTGTTATGTAAAAGGTGATCGGTTAAAACTGCTCGTTCACACGCTCCCACCTCCCAAGTTGTTGGTCCCAGGGCGGTGCCAACACGCTGCTCCCCCCTTGTGCAGGCATCCTGTTTTTATCATCTTTCTGTCCAGCTCCCTTATCTCTCTGTGAATACACAGTTTCTTTGTCTCCCTTGGCCTTGCACATGTCCTTCACAACACCTGCAGCTTGTTAGAGCTGCGGCCTGTTATTACAACCAAGTTATTCGGTCTGGGTTGCTCATAATATGCCCGTTTTCTTCCAGCCACTCCACATTTTGGGTCTGACTCGACTTGCATCGCCACAATTGGTTACCTCAACGTGCTGATGTGACCCCAATAAGGGGTATCATAAGGAGACCGTGAGACTGTGACCAGCGGGTTGCTGGGGAGATGGAGCCTGGTGAAGTGGAATAGCGCAACGGGACGGCTGCAGGGTCCTGGGAGACCCTGACACCAGAAAGGTGAGCCACCAGGGACATCACGGGGACAAATTTAAGGAAGATACCATGGTGCTGTCAGTGTGGAAGTTAAATGTTACAGAAGCATGGAACTACTTTAGATGGGCTGTGGTTAAGATGTATGTTATTGTGGGCCAAGAGACAAGGAGTAGAAGCATCCGCCATGACTGCTTTTAGTGTGTCGACCCGGGAGAATTTGGGATCGACACTGTTAGAAGCTGTGGCGAAAGGGGACAAAGAGGTGTCGGGGCTATGACTACATGGGCACTGCTTAGTGATGCTGGGGGGGGGGCTTGAAAAGTCAGCAAGACGTCAGTGGGGGTGTATCAGCCAGACCTCCCCTGGATCACCCTTCAGTCAACAGACAAGAGGGTGAGGTCGTGGGGGAGGGGTGAATCCAGGCCCCTTACCAGTCACCACTCCTCAATGTCCCAAAGCCCCCAGATCTGCCCAACAGTGTCGACCTATGTTCAGTAGTGATTCCGAGGATGAGGACGGCAAGCAGAAACCTCGGCGGACTGATCCCTGCCCCCCTGAGTCCCACCGACATTTATGGCAGCCCACACTCCCTCCTCCCCCAGCCTCTTCTCCCCTCCCGCCTGCCCCCTCTGCTCCTCCCCTGCCTACGCAGGGTGGAAATGCCAAAAATTGGGAATCATGTCCAGCTACGACAAGGTTATCAGTCAGAGGCAGTGATGAATGTGGTGGTGGTAGAAATCCAGTATCCAACGTAATGGTAATGCCACGCGGCCCTCGGCAATTTTGGCAGGCTGTAAAAGATGGGTTACAGAAAGAGGGAAACTGGAATTTAGTAGGACATACAGGTAGACCGCTCCTTGATGCTACTACTCCTTCCACTGTTGCACTGCATGCATGTCCTGTTATAACAGGAGACGTGGCTGCTGGTAATCCCAAGGTTCATACAGCACCTGCTTGGAAAATAGTGCAGGACTTGCAAAAACCTGTTTCTCAGTACGGGGTGAATTTGCCGGCTACAAAGCAATCGTTACATTTGCTTACCATGGACACTTGGACTCCTTTCGATATTTCTCAGATGGCGCAGATCATTTTCCAACCTGTGCCACTAGCGGTCTTCCACGGCACATGGCGGGCAGCGGTGGAACAGCAAGGGCTGCAGAATATGAACCTTCCACAGGATGATCCCCGGGTTGGTAATGGGCCTGACGTGTTGATGGGTACTGGGCAGTATGCCAGCCCTCAACATCAGGCTCAGTGGTCCACCCTAGTGTTAGATCAAGTCCAAAATAACCAAGTCCATGTTAGTGTTTTTGATGCAGACTGTACAGGTCAAATATGTGCCTGAGTTTCTGCAACTGTGCCTCCTGGGAACATTCCAAAAAATACACGCCTTGCTCAGCTTGTGCCTTTTGAGAGTTTTGTTCCCCAAACAGAGCCTAGACAGCAGGGTGATGAAGGATTCACCTCCCCTGGAATACCTCAAGTGTCTTGGACACAAGAACCATCTCCACAAGGACCCAACATGACCTGCACTCTGGCGTTGTCGGGAGGCACTCCTGCACAAGTGAAGTTGAGCGGTCTTCTGGATACCCGAGCAGACGCAACTGTCATATCGAGAAAGGACTGGCCACCTCATTGGCCTTTGGTAAATAACGCAGCGGGAGATGTAGGTCGGGGGGCGTGACTAAAAGCTACTTGTCTGTAAAACCTATACAGATCAAAACACAAGAAGGACAGACTGCCTCCGTCCGGCCATACGTTACCACCACAGCACTCACTCTGTGGGGCCGAGATTGTCTAGGACAGTGGGGAGTTTGGATCATCACGGATTTTTAACTGGGGCCACTGTACTGCAGGCAGTGAAACAGCCTCCCCTTGGTCTACTTGGCTGACCGACAGACCAGTATGGGTAGGTCAGTGGCCCCTGCCCCAGGAAAAGCTGTGTGCCCGGCATGAGTTACTTAAGGAAAAATTAAACACGGGCCACACTGAAGAGTCACATAGCCCGTGGAACAGCCCTGTACTTGTGATGAAAATGATTTCAGGGAAATGGCGATTGCTGCTTGACCTGCGTAAAGTCAATGCAGTGATGGCCCCTGTGGGGGCCTTGCAGCCGGGATTGCCGTCTGCCACCGTGATACCAATGGAGTGGGACATTGTAGTTATTGATCTGAAAGACTGGGTTTTTTACCATTCCTTTAGATCCAGAAGACAAAGCCAAGTTTGCCTTTACAGTAGCAACTAGAAATAACTCTGAGCCCACAAAAAGCTACCACTGGACCGTGCTGCCTCAAGGCACGAGAAACTCACCAAGCATTTGTCAGTGGTTTGTAGCCCAAGCCCTGAGCTCAGTGACAGACAAATACCAAGATGTTTACGGTTATCATGGCATGGATGACATTTTGCTAGCAGCACCATCAAAAGAGCTGCTGGAGACAGCTGAGAAGGATGCCAGGCACAGTTTAGCAGAGTTTGGGTTGATTGTAGCTCCTGAAAAAGTTCAGAGACAAGAGCCCTGGAAATATCTGCGCATGAATGTGCTGAAGAGAACCATGTCTCCACAAGCTATCAGACTGAAACTGGACGTAAAGACCTTGAATGATGTCCAAAAGCTTTCAGGAATGCTGAATTGGCTACAGCCTTATTTAGGCCTTAGTAATGAACAAATGCCACCTCTGTTGCAACTTTGAAAAGGAGACACAGATCTTTTAGCCCCAAGGCCTTTAACGCCTGCAGCCTTGGCACTTGTGAAAGAAGTCAAACAGCTGATCTCTGCACGATGTGTTGCATATAGATCGCACGCTTCCTTTAAGTGCTTTTCTTTTAAAGGACCAATCTTCTCCTTATGCTATGTTGGCCCAGCGGAACCAGGCTTGGGAAGATCCACTGCATGCACTTGAATGGTTGGTTTTGCCTTTGCAAGTATAAGCAAAATAAAAGGGTTTTTTCTCAGTGCCCATGCCTGTAGGTTGGGCTCTCCTCCCAAAGCGAAGCTCAGGAACAGGCTGCAGGAATTCTTCCCTGAATAACATCTGTGAGCTTGGGTTCCCCATGGCTCAGGGGAGGAGGGCATGGGGCAACGCGTTAGGGCATGGGCCTGTGTTGAGCCTTGGCGTGTGGGGGCCCAGTGCCCATGGGAATGGTGGGTGACCAAGAGGGATGTGCCTGGGACCATCTCCCTGGGCTTTCAGGCACCGCTGCCCTGCACAGCAGCACCGCCTGCTCAGGGCCATGCCTGAGACCACATCCCTGGGCAAGAGCAGGTGTCTCTGTGGATGCCCCAGCTGGGGCAGGCTGCTGTGTCCCTGGTGCAGCAGGAGGTGCCTGGGGAGCCCCCAGGCCAGCAGCCTGGTGCTGGGGACAGGGACTGGCCCCGAGGGGCTGCCAGGAGTGGGCAAGCAGGGTCCCTGTGAGAGAGGAGCAGCAGACAGAGGGAGGCAATGGCCTCTGTGTCCTCATGCCATGGCTGGTGCCAGCCCTGGGGCTGACTGGCAGGAGGAGACCCCTCTCTGCCCACCAGCATCTCCTGTGCCCTTGTGATGGTCTATGGCCATGGGGTGAGTGCCCAGAGCTCTGCAGCCCCCTTTGGGTGGGCACTTGCATGGGGCCAGCCCCGCGTGGGCTGCTGTGTCTGCCTGGGCTGGGGAGAGGGCAGGGGAGGTGGGCAGAGCTGGGGGGGGGGTGGGCTGGGAAGGGCCAGGGAGAGGGAAACACCAGTGAGAGCTCAGCTGTGTGGGTGTGCAGGGTGGGGGCACACAGCAGGGTGGTCCTGGTGCAGACCCAGGGGTCATGGTGAAGCAAGCAAGGCACCAAAGGAGCGGGACTGAGGGGCCAGATCTGTGCCGTGTTCCCTGCACACCCTCAGAAAGCTGCAGAAGGGAAATTTTCCCCACAAATTCCCAAACACTGCTCATTTCCAAGCCTGGTCATATACCCCAGCCCTCATTAGGGACCACTGCTGCATGGTCACCTCTGTCCTCCTCCGTTGCCCAGTGATACACAACTCCATCACCATTTCTAAATATAAAGGGAGCCACTTTCCTACTGACACTTGTTACACACAAGTCCCATACCTCTTGCCACAGTTGGTCTCTCAGTGAAGGCCATTGTCAGACACCTCCAACAAGATCATGTTCTCATGGCATGGTGTTCTAACAAATATTGATTGAGATCCCACCAGCTGGCCTGGGTCCAGCGCTCCAGTCTTTCACTCAGAACCATTTCTCAAATAATACTCTTGCTCTCTCAGCCTCTCTTTGTCCATAATGTGTTCCATGTCCCAACCATCCTTCTGGCCTCTGTAGGACTTGCTGTGATGTGTCAGGGTCTTTCATCTGCTGGGAGCCCCATTGTGGGCTCAGCAGTCCTGATGTGGTCCTGTGGTGGGTTAACCTGAGCCAGTGGTGAGACAAACATCACTTGTTGTCAGCTGCACTGACTCAACAGGACAAAGGGAGAAGTTAAACCAGCAATGCTCATGGGTCAAGATAAAGACAAAGAGATCTCTTAACGATTCTTTTCATGGACAAAGAAGTGTCGTCTTTTCCACATGCCACACAAAGATGTGTGGCAAAGATTAATTTATTGCCAATTAAAAAGTGTTTGGATTGTGAAATACTATGCAGGAGAAACAATGGCAGAGAAAACCTGGCTTTTCTGGGGGAATCAGTGTCCTTGGTGTCCACTGGATATGTAAGCAAGGATGCCAGAAGTCCAGGGGCTTGTGGGCAAGTTCCCCAGACTAAACAGTTTGCCCACTCTGATGTTCACCTGCACCTGGAGTCCCTAAAGAGGACAAGCTGCTCAGGGATGTGAAGAGCAGTGCCAGTCTTGGTTGTAGTGACTATGAAATTGTGGAGTCTCTGATGCCCAGGTAAGTGGGGAAGGAGAGCAGCAGAGCACAGCCCTGAGGCAGAAGGGAAGGAGAACCTGGCCTGCTGAGGGCACTGGCAGGTGGGATCCCATGGGGGCAGGGCCCTGAGAGCATCCCTAGGCCTTCCTGGCCCTGACCAGCCTCACCTGGGGCCTCCACCCAAAGCTTTGTCCATGGCTTCGGGGGGCCATTGAAGCCAGGCAAGAGATTCAGCCCCAGCATGATCTATGCCGTAGGTGTGCAGGTCACCTTAGAGAGGCGTGTGGGTCTCCTTAGGGTCACAACAACAGGCACAGCTTTGCCTGCCCATGGACCTTGTTGGTTCGGAATGTCAGCATCACTTCCCAGCATATTCTGAATGGGGTTTGCCAAAGATATGAAACCGTGGCCCTCCAAGTCCTGGGGACTTTCTCCTCCCTTCCTTCCTCAACTCCCTCCGAATTATACACATCTTCCTTGCTGTCAAGGCTTGTCTCTGGCCAAAAGCCCAGCAGCCACCCAGCCGCTCCCTCCCCCCTTCCCTCCACAGTCAGGGCCCAAAAATGAACACAGTCACGGACAGGGGGTCTAACGAGGGATGAGCGTGGGGACACAATCACTTCCCTCACTCTCTTGGCAAGGCACTTCTTCGTACGCTCCAGGGCCCTGCTGGCTGCCTCTGCTACCAGGTCACGGGCTGGGATTGTGTTTTGCCTTCTGTCCCCCAGCACCACCAGGGCCTTTTCTGCACAGACACTGCCCAGCCAGGCAGGTCCCAGGCCCTGCAGCTGCAGGGTGTTAGTCCATGCGAGGGAGGTGCAGGCTCTGCCCTTGGTCCGTCCTGCATCTGTGCAGCTCCTGCCAGGGCGGCCACCCCACCTGCCAGGGTTCCCCTCCATGGCATCCCTAGGGCACAGGGATGCTCCTCTCAGTTTGGTGCCACCGACAGACACTGTGAGAGTTGCCTCCACTGGATTATCTTTACAGTTCTTAAACTGTAATCAGGAGAGTCCCCTGTGCTGCCCACACTGCCCCAGTATGTCCCAGTGGCCTCCAGGTGGGGTGTGAGCCCTTCCCCACTGCTCTCTCAGCCTGACCATCCAGCTGGTGTTTTACTCATCTCTTTCTGTTCGCACCCAGAGTGTCATGGCCTCACTCGGGCAGAACACTGAGGGAGACCATGACAACAGTTTTGCTGAAGCTGAGGGAAATGACATCCACTGTGGCGCTCCTCACGCACAACTGCAGGCTGTCAGGTTGGTGAGGCAGGAGTTACCCTTGGAAAATCCACCTGGACAGTTACCCACTCAGGTGCCAGAAATGTCACTCAAGGCGACTCTAACTGGTGGCACACCCCTCACCATGGGGGTTTGAGCAGCCTGTGGTTCCCCGAGCTGCACTTATGGACTCCTTCCAAGACAGATGCAACACTTACTTGTCCTTTCTCACAAGTGATCTCTGCCAATTCAAGGAGCTTTCAAAAGCGATACCTCAAGGAAATATTGATTTTATACCTGAACTTCACCATTATTATTAGTTATACCACGCCCTTATTTTCTCTCATCTTTAACATATTTGCACCTGAGCAGGAGACAGTGACGGCTTCTGAAGTCATCTTTTCAGCAGACTGTCTCAGAAAGGCTCTTTCAGTTATTCACCAGTTTTCTCCTCCCTTTACTCTTTGGTCTTTTCGGTACCTCTCACCTGTGCTGCTGTTTTTACTTCAGGAAGGAAAAGCTTGCATGTCTTCCTGCAGCCGAACTGTCTCCTTACCCAACTCTCCCCTTGTGTTTAGATCTATATTTCTGTATCTAGCACCTAAAAGATTTCTCATGAGAGTGTCCCTTGCGGAAAGGCACCTCATCAGAGACAGCTTGGACTCGGCATATGCTTGTGGAGGGTGTTGGCTTATTTATGCCACTTGATCATTCTTCACATTGCTTGCAGATTTGAATAATTCTTCTGTACCGGTGTGCAGCCAATCCTCTAAGGCAAATTGGTGGGGATGGTGCAGAGGAGCTGCAGCACCCACCTGCAGAATTGAGGGGAGAAGTCTGACGTAAGGAGAAGGGATGTGAGTCCCAGGGGACAATGAGAAAAAGGGTGGTCTTGGGGACAGTCAGAGCAAGGTTGTCCATCCGGTGTCAGACCTCAAGGGACTGCGTTTCCTACCAGTCCAGATATCCTGAGGAGATCCTCTGCATCATTATCACTTGGAGATTGCTGCTAGAACCTCCTCTCTAACCTAAAAAGTAGCAAAATATAACCTATGAAATAAAAAATACTTATTTTGAAGTGCACTTTGAAATCCTCTCTCTTACCTACATGAATGGAACAGATTCAATTAGCTGCACAGGTCTTCAAGACTTGAAGGAAATGAGAAAAGCAAATACCTCATTAGGGCCTTGGGGGCTCCTGCCATGAACCTGAGCTACTGAGAGCAGACTGAACCAACCACTCAAGGAATGTAAGTCAGAAGCAGCACTGAAAATACCTTCAAACATTGATGGGTCCCGCTGAGGGCCATTGCTGACAAAGCGTCCCCATGGACTCGTTAGAGTAGCTAATTAGAGGCCAGAACTGCAGGTAGCCAAAGGTACTGTGTCGGTGGCTGTAATGCTGCAAAACACATTTAGATTTTTTTATGAAGCAGAAAGACCAAGCCCTGACCCCCAGGCTCTTGGAGGGCAGAACATAAGACCCTCCAAATCGAGTTCTATGTCACAGGCCTTGGTGGGAGAGGCAGCTGCCATTGCCAGGGGGACAGAGGCCTCAGCCCCCAGTTGGGCCATTCAGCCTTGCTGCAGCCCTGGGCCATCTCCACTGCAAGTTGCCCTACACTGTCCATGTGGCACCTCTTTCCACTCTGGGGGTTGGCATCTTCCTTGCTTTCCCACCCAGCCCTCACACCTGCATTTTCCTGACTTTTCTGAAGTTTCTCCCCTCATCCCTGCTTCTTCCTTGAGACTTAAAGCCATGGGACAATCCAGGCTGCCTCTGGGTGAACTCTGGCATCAGAGGGCAACCCTCCGAGGGACATTTCTTTTTCCTCACATCCAATCTTACCCTTCCAAGCAGCACTTTGCTGAGGTTTTCTCTTCCTGTCGCTATCAGGAATCACTCCCTTATCTCTGACACCCCCCTTCAAGCAGGTGCATGTTGTTACTGTGGTGCCCTGAGGCTCCACTTTGCCAGTATCAAGAAGCCCAGGACCTTCAGTCTCTCTCCACAGGCACCAAACTCAATCCAGGCAGGTATCCTCCACAGCCTCTCCACTTTTCCCCCATTCCTCCAGAATGAGAAACCTCAAAGCCCAGGCACAGATAACCTGGATGTGGCCACAACAGTGCTGTGTCAAGGGGGATGATGCTGAGTCAAGGGGGATGATGAATCCCTTGTCTGGGTGGCCACCTATGGTGAAAACCTCCAAAGAATCACCAAAGGAGGACAGTCAATGGCCAGGGAGGAAAGGGAAAGGAGAGGTGAGCTGCTTGCATGGGAGGATACAGGGGTGGTCAAGGAGAAGCAATTGTGCGTGGGAAAGGAGGGAAAAGTTGGGAAAGGGTGAAGAATAGGAATCCATAGGAACCAGCCAAGCAGCCCTGCATCTGAGCAGCAAAGCTTGGAGTGGGAAAAGAACATCGCAGGTCATCTGACCAACTTTCTGATTGGCTTCAACAGCCGCTGGAAACCTGAGTGATTTCCCTGCCATCATGAAGGCAAGATCCATGGTGGATGGAGATCCAGAGTCATTCATGCTGGAAGGGACCTCCGGAGGTGTCCAGGCCTACATGCTGCTCAGAGAACGATCAGTTACGGGGTTGAAGCAAGTAGCTCAGGCTTTCCTTCAAGTGGGGCTTGAAAAGCTCCAAGGATGGACATGGCACAAGCTCTGTGGGACATCTGCTCCACTGCTTGACTGTTCTTCATGGGGAAGGACATTGTCTTCCCTTGCTTCAGCTGATGCCCATTGGCCCTCATCCTCCCATCATGCACAACAGGCAAGAACCTGGCTGCCTTTTCTTGCTGATATGGCCCAAGAAGATATGGGAAGGCTGTTATTAGGTGTCCCCAAAGCCTCCTCTTCTCCTGGCTTTGCACCTTTCAAATAAGGCCCATGGCATCATGGGCTGCATTAGGAAGAGCACTGCCCAAGGGTTGGTGGAGGTGATCTTTCCTCTCTACTCAGCCCTGCTACAGTTTGTCTTGTTGACTTGCTCTTGAATTCTACTTTACCAGTGTCACCCATACTTGACAGAAAGGTGCTGTCCACATTTTTCACCATTCCTGCCTTGTCTTTTGTTCAAAACAAGTCCAGCAAAGCATTTGTGCCATGTTGGTCAGGGATCATTGCTGCGATGGAGAGACGGGACGCAGGGTGATACAAGCAAATGTCAATTTATTGTACAGAAGCACGAGTTTATATACACTTTCAGAAGCTGCGCGTTTTAAAAAGATTGGTTCTTGAAGCTGCACGTTTTAAACAGTTGGTTCCTGAAGCTGCGCGTTTTAAACAGATTGGTTCCTGAAGCTAAGCCTTGCATACTAGGCAATCCCCGATTGGTGGTTAACTACCAGCAATTAACAGCAAGGTGTTACCCTTCCTTCACGGCATCCGTCCCCCACTCCCCTGTGCTCTCTCAGCATGGCTCATCATGTTAGTTTTTGTGTCTATTCACACTCCTTGTCTTCCCAGGGTTAGTGACCTACAAGCTCGAGCACATTCCCTTCAGCTAACTGATTGCCACGCATGGTCCTGATTTCCAGCCCGCTCCTGCAGATCATCTTCCAGTTTCCCTTCAACCAAGGCCTTCAAGTAAAGGTCCCTTTCTCTAGCGGTCTAAAGGAGATGTCGTTCTCCTTCTAACCTTCATCAGGAGGTTGAGAGAATCTGAGCAGAAGCCCTTTGCACATGGAGGAGTTAGTGATGAGTGCCACAGAAAACCTGAGCAGGCCTGTGCTGTGCTCCACGTACCTCTTGGCCTTCAGGCTGAGCTGTGCTGAGTGTGTCCCTGGGTTGCAGAACAAGCCATATTGGAAGAAGAAATCTGCAGGAAGCTGCTGGTGAATGGCCAACCGCACGCCCTTACCTTTGTCTGAGGCTGCAGTTACCAACTCCCAAGTGAACATCTCCTCTTAGAACACGAGAAGTGATGACTAGAATGGGTTTCCCTGGCAGAAAACACTTCAAGAGCTGACAGGAGCGGTGTGGGATAACCCTTCTGCAGGCAGGATCTGCACAACTTGCTGCACCACTCTCCCAACGCTGTAAACTCCGTGTTCCCGGCCTCGGAAGGGACGGCATACAGCTGACACGATTGTCTCTGTGTGTAGAGAGTTGGCTTTAGCCAAGGCCAATTGAAATGACACTTTGTCTCAGAGTCCAAGTGCCTTTCTTACTGCAGCCATAACCAGCTGGGCTGCTGATGGCCAGTCCCCCAAGGAAACTGGAGACTCCAGGGACCTCAAACTCGCCTTCATGGCCACGTGCCTCCTATGAGCTTCTCAGATGTAATGGGTGTCATAATGATAGCCCAGATCATCAGCCTGCTTGTGGCCTCGGTTACTCCTTGGTCAGCGGTTCCTGAATTGGAGAAGGCAGTGATAAAGAGATGCACAGCAATGGAAGAGATGGCCAAGGACCCTGCAGGTGCCATGAAGGCTTTGCAGGAAGAAGTGTGAGAAATAGCCCCTATAGCTGTGCAAAATGGAATGGCGTTAGATATGAAGGTGGTGTCTGAAGGCAGAGTCTGTGCTGTTCTTAATACCAGTTGTTGCATATACGTAGATCAAAGTGGGAGAAATTCTACAGATATATGTGTAAAAAAAATTTGGACACATCCTATTATTTGTCGTGAGTTCCAGAAAGTTTGCACCTTCTATGAAATTGAAGACATTTGGAATAGCCTGACGTCCTGGTTTCCTGATTTACAGCTATGGATTAAGAAGTTCATCTCCAGATACCTTTCTCCTCTTTCTCTTTGATCGCTCCAATCCATTTTACCTATGTAGCTTGTGCTTTAAGGTTCAGAGAGGAAAATTTGGACTGTCTTTCAGTAGTGTCTCTAATATTCCCTATGGGCAACTCTTCAGTAGTGGCAATAGACCTCATGGGGATTTGCTTGAACTAACAATTATACAGCTGAGAAATGTATTTTTTATTTATTAATTTCTATCCCACTCCCCCCCCCCCCCCACACACACACACGATAATTAATCCCTCTTTTATTCCTGCTTACACCCTGTTCTCTAAGAAAAGCAGGCAATAATTACTGCCAAGAATTTGCTATATTCAGCTGCAGAGTTGGTTGAAGATCTGATGTAAAGTGATGTAAGTCTCATGGGGCTGAAGACAAAAATATTGAGGCTGGAGAGCTGGGGAGCAAGGCTGTCCACGCAGTGATTAGCTCCAGGGACTGCTTTTCCTACTTGTCCGCACCTCCTCAGGAGACACTGTGCATCAATAGTAATTGGAAAAGCCTTCTATCCTTTCCCCAAAGTGCTCATTACCTGCCTTTCTCTTTCACTGTACAGCTGAAACTTATCTCATTAAGTGTAGGAGCCAAACTTGAAGACCAGATGTCCCTGATGGAGGAGACAGGGCTCGTCAGGGCGTTCTCCCTTGTCATGAGCCCAGGGTGTCTGTGGTGCTCTGGACTTCAGGTGTTCAGAGGAGCCTGAAGAAACCTCTCAAGATCACCAAGTCCGGAGCAAAGCCCACAGTCCCTGGAAGCGTTAATGGGCCCCACTGAGGGCCATGGCTGAGAAAGCCTCCCCATGGCCTTGTTAGAGCCCGTCCTTGGGGGCTGTGAGTGCAGGAAGGCAAAGGCGCTGTGCAGGCAGCTCTGCTGCTGAGCAAAGCCTTGGCTTGCTTGATGAAGCAGAAAGGCCAAGCCGTGACCTGCAGCCTGTGGGGAGGTTGGTGCTGTCCCTCACAGAGGGCTCAGGGCTCTTCCTGGGGACCATGGAAGGTGGGCATCCAATGCCCAGTGAAGGACAGCAATGGCACAGCGACTTCCAGCTTCCCCATGGGGCTGCAAGGAGGCAACGATGCCCCCGTGCCGTGAGGACATCATGTCTTGACATGACCCTCAGAGGCAGAGACAGCTGCCACAGCCAAGGGGACACAGACCTGGGTTCTACTGGTGCCTTCCAGCCTTGACAGCACCCTTTGCCCTCTCCTCCACAGGCTGTCCTACATGGTTGGAGCCCTGCCCCTGTTGCCCTGCAGGCTGTAGGCACCATCTCGCTGCCCTGCCTTGCTCTCACCCCAACATTGCCATACCTTCGCTGAGGTACCTCCACTCTCACCGGCTGTTCCTTGAAACACAGACCATGGGCTGATCCAGGCTCCCTCTGGCTGAGCTCTGGCACCGCAGCAGGACCCTTGCAGTGACGGTTCTTCCTCCCGATAGCCACTCTCCATTTGCAACATTACACTTTGTGAAATCTTTTCCCCTCTCCTCTTTCTTCCCACTACCCAGAAAGGCTTTACCACCTCAGGAACTGCCCTCCAAGCAGGGAACATAACTCAATAGCTATTTTTGGTGGTCTTTCCCCTCAAAAAAGTGAAGTCACCTCCACATGGTCTTCTAAACCACATGGCTGCTGCTGGCCTTTCAGCTTCTCCCAGAGACGTGACCAAGCCACATGCTTGCTGCTGTCCTCTCATGTCCACAGGCAAAATGGACATGACAGCCTGTACCCCAGCCCTTCTCCTGGATGGGGCCTATGGGGTCCCTTGGCAGAGGGACTGTCCCAGCCACGTTCCTGATGCTGGCCTGTCACCTCCAGAGACAGAACTGACCTCACAGGCCCCTTCACAGCCAGGCATGTCCTCCTGCATGAGGAGTTCCTGAGAATCAGCTGTCCTCCTCATAACACACCCCTCTGTCACCCTCATTCTAACCCATGACCTGGCCACAGAAAAGCAGCCTTGTTTCTTTCAGATTTTTCAAATGCATTTCCCACAAGCCATTTGAGTGGAGAAACATTCTTCACATGAACTTCCGCAGTTGTGTTGACATACACATGATATATGATCTTTCATATATATGGCTTTTTTTTCCAGGTTGGACTGACCGCTGGAGATCATCGAATCCAGCCCTCCAACTGAGGCAGGGTCAGCTAGAGCAACTTGCTCAGTAACTGGTCTAGGTAGGCTTGCGATATCATAGAGGCATAGGAACAGAGAATCATTTAGGTTGAAAAAGACCTTAATGATAATCAAATCCAACCGTTACCACAGGACGGCCAATTCCATCACTGAATCATGTCCCGAAGCACTGCATCTATGTACTTTTGAAACACCTCCAGGGCTGGTGATTCCACCAGCTCCCTGGACAGCCTGTTCCAATGCCTGACCATCCTTGCAGTGAAGATGTTTTTCCTCATATCCAATCTAAAGCTCTCTTGGTGTAAATTGAGGCATATTCCTCTTGTTCTGTCACTTCTTACCTGGGAGAAGAGACCTACCCCACCTTTCAGGTCTACAACCCAACCTTTCAAGTCTACAACATCCTTTCAGGCAGAAAGATCCCCCCTGTGGTTCCTCTTCTCCACACTGTACAACCTAAGTCCCCTCAGGTGCTCTTCAACAGTGCAGGGCTCCAGACCCTTCACCACCTTTGTTGCCCTTCTCTGGACATACTAAAACACCTCAACATTACTGTTGAAGTGAGGGGCCCAAAATGGAAACACAGTGTTCAAGGTGTGGCTTCAGCAGTGCCGAGTACAGGGGGTCCATCACTGCCCTGGTCCTGCTGGCCACACTGTTTCTGATAGCAGACACGATGATATGGGCCTTCTTGGCCACCCGGGCACACTGCTGGCTCATGCTCAACCATCTGTCAACCCGCACCCTCAGGGTACTTCCCCACCAGGCTGCCTTCCAGCCACTCTGGCCCAAGCCTGTAGCGTTGTGGGGGGCTGTTGTGACCCACGTACAGAACTGGCACTTCTCCTGGCTGAACTTCATACAACTGGACTCATCCAAATGATCCAACCCGTGCAGATCCCTCTGCAGAGGTTTACTGCCCTCATGGAGATCAAGACTGCCACCCAATTTGGTGTTGTATGCAAACTCACTGAGGGTGCACTCAAGCCAGATCATTAATAAAGTTCTGAAGCAGGACTGGCCCCAACACTGAGCCCTGGGGAACACCACTCCTTATGGGCCGTCGTCACCCGAATTCACTCCATTTACTCCCCCTCTTGGGGCTTGGCTGTCCAGCCAGCTCGAACCCAGCGTGGAGAACACCCACCGAAGCCATGAGCAGCCAGTTTCTCCAGGAGAATCCAGTGGGAGATGCAGCCAAAAGGCTTTCCTAAGGTCCAGGTAGACAGCATCCACAGCCTTTCCCTCATCCACTAGGCAGGTCACCTTGTCCCAGCAGGAGATCAGATTCCTCACGCAGGACCTGCCTTTCATACATCCATGCTGGCTGGTCCTGACCTCCTGGTTATCCCGAACCTCCCTCCTACCCTTCTTGTAGGTGGGCAGCACGTGACTAACATTCAGCCTTCTTGGGCCTCCCCAGTTAGCCAGCACTGTTGAAAGTCATCGCTGTGGTGAGGCAATAGAGAAACAGACCAATGATTTTCAGAGTGTCCCTGCCTCACGGGATGTCCATGGTCAAGGACACAATCAAAAGCACAGAGGGGCTGAGCTGGGCTCTGTGAGCGCTGGCAGGGAAGAGCCCTGGGGCCAGAGAAAGAGCTGCTGGCAGGGACAGCTGCAGGCAGCAGAGCCTTGGGCAGGGAGGGGGGAGATGCTGAGGGGAACCCTGATGCAGGGCAGATAGGGGCACCTCCTGGCCATGGTCTGCCGTGCAGGTGCCTTCCCTGAGCAACACACCTCTGCTCTCCTCTCCCACCCAGCACAGCCTTTAGACCGTTGGTTCCATGTGTTTCAACAGCTCCTGGTCCAGCAGAGCAGCAGGAGGGATGAAGTGCATCTCTCCTGCTGCCACGGTGCCATTTCTCGCTGAGCACAGCCTGAGGGTGACTGCCCTGCACTGCTGCTGTGTGGGAGGTGGTGTGCCGGGCTGGGGAAGGGGAAGGAGTTCCCGAGTGTCCCTTTGTCTCTCTCCTGGCCTTGCTCAGATGCTATTGGCATTGCAGACAGGCTCTCTGGCAATAGGGGTTTCAGCTGCCGGCTCAGGCGCAGACCTTGTGGGTCCTCCTGTGCAGGCATGTCCTCAGCAAGGAGGTGTCCCAGCTTTCCCCAAACCTGTGATGCTGTGGGCAATGCAGTCTGTGAGGCTGGGGAAGGAGCTGAGTCTCCTGCAAGAACTTGCCATGGTCAAGACACTTGACCACCTACTTCGGGTGTCCACCCAAGCTGTATGTGCCTGCCAGGGCACACAGTGAGCCCTGGGTGTCCTTGGATAGCAGTGTGGTGCTGAGCCTTCGGTAAGGGATGAGGCATTCTGTTCTCTGCAGTGGATCCCTCTGCTCTCAGCAGTGCCTGGCTGCTTGTCAGGGTAACATGGCAGTGTGATCACTCTCCATCTAAGAAAGGAGCAATTGCCGGGCAGCTGGGAAGGAGAGGGATGGAGAGAGCAGAGTCCCTGCCTCTGCCCTCAGGCACAGACAGTGCCCTTGCCTCTCAGCACTCACTCTGCTCTCCCTGAGCACAGCACAAAGCCCTCCTGACCTGACTCTGGCCATGGCCGTTGCTCAGCACGGGCAGAGCCGATGCTGACAGGCCCTTCTGCGCTGGGAGCAGTTTGGGCTGAGCCAGTGCAAGGCCAGGACTGGCCCCTGCCTCCACGGTTCCCATGAAGCCCCTGCTGCAGAGCAGGGCTCACTGCTGGGCAGCCAGCGGGCACAGCCCCTGCTCCTCACAGCACACTCGGCCAGCACTCAGCACAGCTCCAGCCACGGCTCTGCAGGGAGCTCTCCTAGGAACGGCAGAGGGGGGGACATGGGGCAGCGGGGGCGCATCTAGGAGAAACGGTTTTCACTTGCCTTAACAGAAGAATTGCCTGACTTGTCACTACTTTTCCTCCTTGAGCAGGTTCCCATGCCCAGAGGCAGCAGATGTCCAACAGCAGCTCCATCACCCAGTTCCTCCTCTTGGCATTGGCAGACACGCGGGAGCTGCAGCTCTTGCACTTCTGGCTCTTCCTGGGCATCTACCTGGCTGCCGTCCTGGGCAACGGACTCATCATCACTGCTGTAGTATGTGACCACCACCTGCACACCCCCATGTACTTCTTCCTCCTCAACCTCTCCCTCCTCGACCTGGGCTCCATCTCCACCACTCTCCCCAAAGCCATGGCCAACTCCCTCTGGGACACCAGGGACATCTCCTACTCAGGATGTGCTGCACAGCTCTTCCTGATTGTCTTTTTCCTTTCAGCAGAGTGTTCTCTCCTCACCGTCATGCCCTATGACCGCTCCGTGGCCATCTGCCAGCCCCTGCACTACGGGACCCTGCTGGGCAGCAGAGCTTGTGTCCACATGGCAGCAGCTGCCTGGGCCAGTGGGTTTCTCTGTGCTGCGCTGCACACGGCCAATACACTGTCACTGCCGCTCTGCCACAGCAATGCCCTGGGACAGGTCTTCTGTGAAATCCCACAGATCCTCAAGCTCTCCTGCTCGCACACCTACCTCAGGGAAGTGGGGCTAATTGTGGCTGGTGCCTCTTTATTCTTTGGGTGTTTTGTTTTCATTGTTCTGTCTTACATGAAGATCCTGGGAGGATAAGGAGGGTGAATAGATAACAACCAACAGAATGAGTCTGGAAGAGAAAAGGTAAGAAGATGAGGAACAGATGGTGCCAAGGGGAAGTAACACTTTGCTGTTAATTGATGAGTGTAAAAATTTACTTAAAGTCTCCTTTGTTTGTAGTTAACCAAACAGGGATTGCCTGGTATGTAATGCTTAGCTTAAGTGAGAGAGAAGGGGGGGGGGGTAAGAGATAGGGTAGAGTTTAACGATTATGATAGTTTGCTTAGCTGTTTAGGGTAAAGTTGTAAGATTTAACGATTGTAATAGTCTGCTTAGCTGTTTAGGGTGAAGTTGTAAAGTTTAACGACTATGATAGTCTGTTTAGCTGTTTGCCAAATCTTACACGGTTTGCTTGGGTGCTGTGACAAGGTGTACGGGAGTAAAGGGCTTCATGACCATGTAAGTCCAGCTTTATGACCGTATAAGTCCAAAGAAAGATTACAGCCTTGCAAGAACAAGCCAAAGCCGGTTCTGCGGTTTGGACAAAGAGCAGGACGTTACTGAGCCTGCGCCAGGTGTGGGGGCAACTAGCGGTCACGAGGAAGACTCACCTGCCTTCATCCTCAGGACCCCTGACGACCACCACCAGGGGACACTGCGCAAACTCAGTTGAGAGAAAAATATGGAAATGACTCGCAGAGCTAATTTTAATACAAAGCGGGGATAGGTAATGCATATGTATAGGCGTATTACGACATAGTTATGAATATGTAATGAGTTGCCTTATAAAATCGCGCAAGTTTTCGCGCCAGGCGCGCACGATTTTTGGCGGGACTACCCCCGTGCTGCCCAGCGCTGATTAAACATACCTACTTTACAATCTTACAGATTGTGGAGTCCGTTTTCCGCGCGTCAGTTTTGGCGAGCCAGCCAGGAGGATCTCCACTGGGCTGCGGGACCGACTGCGGAGCGGACGCTCCTAGGCGCGCCCCGAGCGTTTTGCTCGGAGGAGTCTCCGCTGCCGGCCGATCACCGCGGGAGTGGACAACAGCCTCTTGGAGCTGCGGATTTAACGGTATGTTTAACAAAGGGACTTGAGCGTACGCATATTCGGACTGCTGATAAATCGCGCAGAGACGTCTGGCGTGCAGCATAGTGCCCGTTGGTTAGGTACCTATTGGGTTTGGGACTGTAACTGAGAAACTCGCTGGCCGATAGAGCGGCCGGTAGCGATCTCGGGGATAGATCGACTGAGTTTAAGGTAACTGCTGTATCCTGTTGTTGGGAGCCAGGACAAACAGGAGAGGGGCAAGCGGGCCTCTTGTAATTCACAAGATATTTGCAGCTGCTAAAAGGTTGTTAACTGGAGCGATGCTGTGTTAAATTTCTCTTGGTATTGATTTTGGTTATGGCAATAAGACATTTGGAATAGACTATCGATTTGAATTTGTCGAACCATAGTGTTTGTGTAAAGTGATGTGTGTGTGATTTTCTCTGAGTGCATGGACGTCCGTGAGAGTGGAATTGAGTGAGAATAAGTGAGAGTGTGGCTGATAGGCGTAGAAAGAGAGAATTTAAAAGTCAGTTTGAATCCCTTAAGAGTATATTGAAAATGGGTAACACCCAAGGAGGGATACTGAAAAAGAGTCCTCTGGGTTGTATACTCGCCCATTGGAAGGATATTGTAGGGAAGGGAAGCACAGAAAGCAAAAAGACCCTCATTAAATATTGTAATCAGTGGTGGCCATTGTATAAGTTAGAGGGCGAAGTTAAGTGGCCGTTTAATGGAACATTGGATTATAATACTTTGTTACAGCTTATGCTGTTCTTGAGAAGAGAAGGGAAATGGGATGAAGTATCATATGCAGATATGTTTTTCACTCTGCGAAACCATCCGGAGTGGCAAAGGGACTGTGGGATAATACCCCCACAGGACCCTATGGTACTCGCATTGGAGCGGGAAAATAAGGAGGGTAGAAGTAAATTGAAAAGATGCTGTTCTTCCTGCAGCATTGGGCAGAGGTGTACAAAGGCAGACAAGGTTCACCAAGCCCCAGAACAGGACTTAGATGACTTGTTTAAACCTCCCCCCCGGGCACGGGACAAGGATGCGGATTCGGAAGGAGCTTTTAATCCTCCTGATAGCCCTGTATCTTCCCACACTCGGCAGAAGTCTGCCCTGACTATTTTACAAGCACCCCTCCGAGAGGCGGTGGGGCCAGACGGTGGAACAATGCTAATTAAAGTGCCTTTCTCCACTGCTGATTTGGGAGAGTGGAGAAAGATTGCAAAGGATTATAGAAGAGACCCGATAAGTGTAACCAGGCAGTTCCAATTTATCGTGAAACAACACAATCCCGATTGGAATGATATACAATTATTATTGGAATATTTGACCGAAACTGAAAAACAGCTAGTTTTGAAAACAGCAGGAAATCTGGCTGAAGACTATTATAAAATTACAGGAGGGGATGTTAAGGAATATTTCCCCCTCCAAGACCCAAAGTGGGATGCTAATAGATCGGCACATATGCAAAGATTACGGGAATATCAGGAATGGATTGTGAAGGGAATGGAGAAAGCAATTACCAAAACTATAAACTGGTCAGCTTTATATGCAGTTAAGCAAACTCCTTCTGAGTCCCTGTCTGAGTTCCTGGATAGGCTGAGGGATGTGATGCGCCGTAACACGCCGCTGGACCCTGGGTCTGAGGTAGGGATCCAGCAATTAATTTCTTTATTCCTGGGTCAATCTACAGGGGACATAAGGCAAAAACTTCAAAAGCTGCGTTCTACAGAAGGTAGAAACTTAGAGATATTGTTGGATGAAGCGTGGAGGGTGTTTAGTAATAGAGAGGAAGAATATCGGCGGGGACAAAGGAAATTGATAGCTGCCATTCAAGAAAAAGGGGAACGGAGAGGTGGTAGGTGAGATTCGTCTCGATTGGAAAGGGATCAGTGTGCTATGTGCAGGGGCTTTGGTCATTGGAAAAGGGAATGTCCTAGAAACAAGGAAGGGGGTCGAAAAACCTCGGCGAACGTGAAGATAGCCAATGTGATAGAAGACTGACGGGAACCTGGGGAATCTACCCTAGCGGATCCACTGGTTATAATTAAGCTAGGGGAAAAGCAGCAGCAAGTGGAGTTTTTGATAGATACAGGAGCGACATATTCGGTTTTGAATCAAGCCTTAATGCCTTTAGGAGATGATTACGTTGTAGTCCAGGGAGCAACTGGCCAAAGTGAAAAGGCGTATTTTTGCAAACCTTTAAAGTATAAATTGGGAAAGCAATGGGGTATCCAGAAGTTTTTATATATGCCCAACTCCCCAAAGGCACTTTTGGGGAGAGATTTGTTGGAACAATTAAGAGCAAAGATCACGTTTGAAAAAGGGGAAATTACTTTGGAGGTAAAGGATCAACAATATACACAGGCATTAAGTCTAGTCCTAACTAGTCTCCCCTCAGAAGGGAAAATCAATGAGGAAATTCTGAACCAAGTGTATCCAGGAGTCTGGGCTACTGATGTGCCTGGAAGAGCGAAAAATGCTCCACCTGTTGAAGTTAAGATAAAGGAAGGTCAACGACCGGTAAGAATTAAACAATATCCTCTAAAGAAAGAGGACCGGGAAGGAATCCGGCCGGTGATAGAAAAATTTTTGCAGCTCGGACTATTAAAGGAATGTGAGTCTGAATTCAATACTCCTATATTACCTATTCGGAAGTCCGATGGGTCATATAGGGTGGTTCAAGACTTGCGTGCAGTGAACAGGATTACTGAGGATCTCTACCCAGTCGTGGCAAACCCGTATACCCTACTGACTGCATTGGCACCTGAATTAATCTGGTTTACTGTTCTAGATTTAAAGGATGCTTTCTTTTGCCTCCCTCTCCACGAAGCCAGTCAAAAGTTGTTTGCATTCCAGTGGGAAAATCCTAAAAGTGGTCGAAGGACCCAGCTCACTTGGACGGTGTTGCCGCAAGGATTTAAGAATAGTCCTACCATTTTTGGCAATCAGCTTGCGAGAGACCTGGAATCCTGGGAAGCCCCATCCGAGAAAGGAAAATTGTTGCAGTACTTGGATGACATCCTGATCGCTACCAACACAGAGGAAGATTGTATGGAGTGGATGGTGAGTCTGTTGAATTTCTTAGGGCTTCAAGGATATAGGGTGTCCAAGAAGAAGGCCCAGGTAATGCAGTGTAAAGTGAATTATTTGCGCTATGAGATCAGTGCGGGACAAAGAACTTTGGGACAGGCCCGCAAAGAGGTGATATGCCAAACTAAAAAACCCCAGACGGTAAAGGAATTGCGAACCTTTCTGGGAATGACAGGGTGGTGTCGATTGTGGATCTACAATTATGGACTGCTTGTTAAGCCATTATATGCACTGACAGCGACTGAACAGAAACACCTCGAATGGGATAAAAGAGGCTGAACAAGCTTTTGAACAACTACAGAAGGCCCTGATGTCAGCCCCGGCCTTAGGACTCCTGGATGTGGGTAAGCCGTTTCTCCTTTTTTCTCACGAGAAACAGGGCATTGCCCTAGGAATATTGGCACAGGAGCTAGGTCCGTACCGTCGGGCAGTTGGCTACCTCTCTAAACAGTTAGACGCGACTGCAAAGGGCTGGCCTGGATGCCTAAGGGCGGTTGCGGCTGTGATACTAAATATACAGGAAGCCCGAAAATTCACCCTGGGCCAGAAAATGACCGTTTGTGTGTCCCATACAGTGTCGGCAGTATTGGAAGCAAAGGGTGGACACTGGCTATCTCCACAAAGGTTCCTGCGATATCAAGCTGTAATAGTGGAACAGGATGATGTGGAAATCGTGGTTACTAACATTGCCAACCCAGCTTCTTTTCTCAGCGGAAACACAGGAGAACCAGTGCATCATGACTGCTTAGAAACTATTGAAGCGACATACGCAAGTCGCCCAGACTTAAAGGATAGCCCCATAGAAAACGGGGAAAACTGGTTCACAGACGGGAGCTGCTATGTCCTGAATGGCAATCGGCACGCAGGATACGCCATCACCACCAGTCAAGAGGTAATAGAGTCAGGACCTTTGTCCATGAACACCTCCGCACAAAAGGCAGAAATAATTGCCCTAACTCGAGCCCTGGAACTGGCTCAGAGCAAAACTGTAAACATTTACACAGACTCAAAATATGCCTTTGGAGTTGTACACACACATGGAGCAATTTGGAAAGAAAGAGGTTTATTGAACTCCCAAGGGAAAAATATCAAACATGCAGAAGAAATTCTGAAGTTACTAGAAGCTGTCCAACTCCCTGAGAAAGTGGCAATTATGCATATTAAGGCACACCAGAAAGCGAGCTCAGATTTGGAAAAAGGGAATGAACTGGCGGACAGAGAGGCAAAAAAAGTGGCCAAAACGAAAATAAAAGTAGCAGGGGCTTTAATCCCCGATAGACATATTTCCCTACAAGATAAACCAAAATACACTAGTGTTATAAATTGAGACCACAACGGATCATAATCCAATTAAAATTTTATTAATTATAGCAAGTAGAATATGAGCAAAACCAGCGCTGGACGACAGGGGAGTCTGCGCTCCGCCAACTGCTGTCCTGAGCAGTTCAAACAGTCCCTTTTTATACATCTTTACTCCCGTGTTCATGAGGTAGTGGAGGTACCCTGCGCATGCTTCAGTTGTTGTTAGGGGGTCGTTTTCTGCCTCCTGGTGGTCGTTGAGGCCGAAGTAAGAAGTCTTCCTCCTTTGTCCCATAGTTGACCCCTCACTCATATGTCCTTATATGGGGTAGTTTGTCCTGTTTCTGTCGGTTCCTGGACATCTGGTGGTTATCTTATCTTGCACAAGCGGTATCTTGTGGCTATTTATATCTTTTGCTGTCTGACCTTTACATTGGGCTTAACATAAATCTTAATAAACCATACCCTAGTCCATAGTTTCTCACAGAGGGATATTGTAGGACAGGGTGGTACCGAAAATAGAAGGAAGTTGATTAAATATTGTAATCGGTGGTGGCCTTTGTATAAATTGGAGAGTGATGCGAAATGGCCTCAGGAGGGAGGAACGTTAGATTATAACACTCTCCTGCAATTAATGTTGTTTCTGAGGAGAGAGGGAAAATGGGACGAAGTATCATATGCAGACATGTTCTTCGTCCTCCAGGACAAACCGGAGTGGCAAAAGGACTGTGGATTAGTACCCCCTCGGGATCCTGTGGTACTAGCACTAGAAAGAGTGCGGGATTAACATCACCTGATCTTTGATGATGGCTCTAGAAAAGGATAAGGAAAAAAACCTGAGACCTAAACTAGAAAGATGTTCTTGTTGAAATTTTTGTATTAAAAAGCTCAGGTTGTGGTTCCTTCTGTGGAGCAACCAGAATGAAACACGTTGTAAGATAAAAACTTGTACTAATGTATGTAAAACCTGAGGCGGGGGGGTGGGGGTGGTGGAGAATCAAAGACCCTGTGAAAGTGTTGAAGTATTGGGGTGAGTTTGTACAAACCCCCGTACCCCCTCGAAGGTGCGACTGAATCATGCTGGGACGC
This sequence comes from Falco peregrinus, assembly GCF_023634155.1. NCBI lineage: Eukaryota > Metazoa > Chordata > Aves > Falconiformes > Falconidae > Falco > Falco peregrinus. The sequence continues at coordinate 1,648,561 of NW_026599607.1, forward strand.
ATGGCAGGGTGTTTGCTGTTTGCCTGCGAAGGCTGATATGTAAGAACACAGACTTAGAGCAACAAGGAGCAGATTTGCATTCAGGGTCAGAAAGAGTTAAAACAGAAGTGCTGTAGCAGAGGCAGGCTTGTGTAACCTGCAGAGCAGGAAGAGCATCTCCTGCCCCGAACCCTTCTGATGGTGGGGAGGAGGGGTTGCTCTTGCTGACAATTGAGCAGAAGGACCTGACAATGTCACCCCAATTGCTGCAGCATTTGCAGTACAACGGGACCGGTAACGGCCCCTTTAGGGCAGGGAATGGGTATGAGGTGGAATTTTAGTGAATACAAAACCAACTTATTTGTTAAACTTCAGTAAAAAAAAATAATTTGTTACAGTTGTGGGAGCTGCTGGCCACCAGGAAAACATCCTGAAACCTTTAAAGTGCAAACTAAGAAAACAAATAATGCCAAATTCACCAAAATCTTTGTTGGGATGAGATTTATTAGAACATCTAGGCGTTTAAAGAAGGAGAAATGAAACTACAAGTTAAAAATGATCAAGTAATTGAAATATTGAGTTTATCTTCAATTCAACAGAAAAGAGGAAAAGAGGACCTCCCTGAAGTAAAAGAAATTTTTAACCAGGTGTATCTGAAAATAAATTCCAGGAAAGGTGAAAAATGCTTTACCTGTTACAGTAAAAATGATAAGGGGGAGGCTTGCCCAGTTCAGATAAAAACAATATCCCTTGGTCAGCAAGGCTGTGGGGATATTGGCAGAAAAAGTGAAATAAAATACACTCTGTAGTAGTTCTACTAATGTAAATCTGTGTGTTTTGCCATGACAGTGACTTGTTATGGGATGTGCAGATGAAACTGCATTGACAACGAAGTACAAGGAATAAGGTTGGTCAGGTGCCTCCTACCATAGTCAAGGGCAAGACTGGGTTGGCCTCTGTGTTTGCCACCAAGAAGAATCTTGAGCTCCGCTGCTGGCTGCAACCCAGTAGGCGTTGAGCGGTGGGAACATGTGCCATGCCAGACCTTGATGTGAGGAATGGCCCCCGCTGTTATAAGAGGGTCATCCAGGAAGGAAGAACATAAGGTGGCCCATTGAGGCACTGATTTGGAAATTGGAAACCGCCTGGCCGACCATGAGGCCAGACAAGTAACAGAGGAGGTAGGAAAGGAGGAATTATCCTTAATACCAGATGATAAAAGCCAAACTGTAAGTACAGATCAGGAGCCAAACTATTCTAAAGAAAACTTAAAGGTAATTCAGGACATGAATGATAAAATAAAAACAAATAAGTGGACTTATTTAAGGGATGGTCGTATAGTGGTACCATCCAATTTAATATGGACCACAGCCCTATCATTAATAAGACGCATTGGGGAGCTGATACTTTATATGAAAGTCTAAATCAGAAATTGATTGGGGGAAACTTGTATACTGTAATAAAACAGGTGACTCAACAATGTGAAATGTGTTTACACAATAATCCCAATACAGCAAATAAAATAAAACTAGGGAACATTAGTAGAGGAAATTATCCAGGACAACAGTGGCAGGATGATTTTCCGAACTCCCAAGAAAAGGGGGGTACCAATATTTATTAGTTATGTCTGATATGTTTTCAGGCTGGCCAAAAACCTTTCCTTGTCGAACAAATAAAGCAAGAGAGGTAACGAAGGGATTGTTAAATGAAATTATCCCCCGCTTTGGGGTTCCGGCAACAATCTCTTCCAATAGAGACTCACAATTTTGTGCCAAAATAGTACAACAAGTGAGTACAGTATTGGGAATAGATTGGCAATTACATACTCCGTATTACTTCAGTGTTCTGTTTGGTGCTGTCGAAGAATGATCAGAAAGCATAATGATCAGAGAGCGTAATGATAGTTTTTAGAACAGGGGGGATTGAATAATGAGCTACGTACAATGAGTGATGAACGGTATACTACTTTTTTAGAAAATGATGTGCTTATATATAATTATTCAAAGCTGGGAGGTGTTCAAGGACCCTTATTGTCAACATGATGAATACACCAAGACCCTTAAGTGTCAGCACCACCGATGTACTAGACACAAGGTCCTTGGATTTGTTATCTTTATAAGGGCCATCTGGTCCTAAGATTCTGGTGTGTATATAACGCTACCTAAACAAGGAATTTGAATCATGCTCATTAGTCTATCGAGGAACAGAGTCTGCGCAGAAACAAGAAGGTAAAAAAGGTTCACTGGAGGAAGACTCCTGATCTTCATCCTGAAGACCCCCAGATGACCACTCCTCAAGGACATTGCGCAGGATCGAAATATGTAAATGAATTCCCGGAATTTTAATGAATATGTAAATGATTTCCTGATGGAAACCATAATTGGTGGGATACTCTCTTTGGCTGGTCACCTTCTGCAACAGGAATCCTTAACGCTATGGTACACCCCATTGTGATCTTACTGATCAGTTTAGGAATTTCCTTAATACTAACCATTACGTTATATTTGTGGGTTTGGAGAATGTTTAAAAGGGTAACGCTTATGTATGATGCTTTATATCATTCGGGAAGACTGCTCAAGTAAAAGAATTTACTTAGTTTGATAGAAAAGGGGGGACTGATATGGAGAAATAGCGTGAAATGGGGACAATGGACATCGATTGTGATTGTCTATGTCTGCTCAAGGAATGCGGGTATGGTGACTAGTCATGGGTGCGGTGTCTGGTCACATAGGCACACAGCCTTGAGGAGACGCCTACAGTTTTGAGGAGACGCCTGCCCTTCTTCCTCTAACAAAGGGGCTATTTTAAAAAAGAATGAGAAAAGGATGAGAGATATTCCAATGCTATTTAGAGGGAGGGAGTGCTAAGTCTCCTTGCTGAAGAAGATCGGATGGTCACAAGGACATGAATCACCTACAAACCTGCAAGACCACCACATTCCAGGCAACGGACTGATAAGCTAACTAACATACGAAGCGAGAGTAAGCGGGTTTAGGTAACGAACATGTATAGGCATTAATTGAATATTCATTTGTTTTATTGTATAAATGTGAGATGGTTCGAACATGTATAGGCATTAATTGAATATTCATTTGTTTTATTGTATAAATGTGAGATGGTTCGTCACTTCGGGCATGCACGCTTGTGGAGGAGCGATCCCCTGTGCATCTGCACGCAATAAACATACCTACTTTATAACTTTCGAGTTACAGAGTCTAATTCCGCACGTCAGTACGATGTAATGAAATAATGATTTAAACAGAGTAGGCATTTGCAGTAGAAATACCATCTTGGATGTAAGTCAGTGACCTGTTTTGCCTCTCCGCAGCATTACCTTTCATGTTCGTTGTTGGAGGGAAATCTGTCGTGCCAGAGGTATCAGCCCAGGAGAGAGGGGAGGCTGCTGCAGCCCCCCCCCGGCTCCGGCCAAGGAAGTGTGTTCCAGTGGGCACACGCGTGCCGAGCGGGCATGCCCGCCACACACACGTGTGCATGCAGGTAGGGTCAGCGCTGGGTTATGCGGTGTACACACCCGCACAGGCAGGCAGAGGCAGCCCCCAGCCCCTGGTGCCTGTAAGCACGCCGCAGGGGGCTGCGCTTTTCCAGCGCCGGGTGGGCACCGGGGCCCGGGGGGCAGCGATCTCCCTCGGGCTCTCGGCAGCGGAGCTCGGCAGCAGCCCGGGCTGCGAGAGGGGGGGCGGCTCGGGGGGCGCGGGGCCACCCGGGGCGGGGGGACACCCCTCCCGGCCGGCGGGCGGTCCGGCACCGGTGCCGCGGGCTGGAGCGACCCCGCCCGCCCCTCCGTCGGGGCCAGCCGGCGGCTGGAAGCCGGTGGCCGCCCCCCGCCCCCCCCGCGCCGCGGTGCGCTCGCTGCGGGGTGCGCCGGCGGGGCCGCTGTGCCCGGGCCGCAGAGCCCGCACGGCAGCCGGGGAGGGCTCCGCCGTCCCCCCCCGCCCTGCCCGGGGGCGGCTGCGGGAGCGGCGCGGGCGAGCCGGGGGAGCTGCGGGTGACGGGCGCCCCCCGAGCGGCTGCGGAGGACGGGCACGACCGCGGCAGAGGCCGCGAGTGCGGCGTGAAGGTGCCGGTCAGCCGGAGCCGCCTCCCGCGGGGGGCCCGGGCTCGCTGCCGGGTCTCCGCGCGGTCGGGGCTGTCGCTGCCGAGGTTCGAGACGTTTCGCCGCCGCCCCTCGGCCCGACACGGTCCTGCGACGGCGGCGCTGGCCGTGCCCGGCTCGGGGCAGGCGTTTGCCAGCCGGAGAGCGGACCCCTTCTCCGGGAGAGGCCGGAGCGAGGCGGCGAGCGCCGGGGAGCGCGCAGGGAAGGGAGCAGGCAGCCCTGCGCAGGGGGCGAACCCGGGGGCTGCGCCGCGGCTCCGCACTCGCGGCTCCGCCTCAGCCGCCGGCAGCCCCCACAGAGCCGCCCCCGGCCCCGCACCGCGCCGCGCCGCAGGCAGCCCCCGGCGCCCCGGGAAGCGTTGCGGACCGACGGCTTGCACGTAGGTGGTCAGCACAAGGCAGCTCTGCGCCTTAAGTGGCAGCGTAGAGGAAAGATGTGTCTGCAGCGAAGCACAGCAGAGGGTCCAGAGGACAGCGCGTGTCGCAGGCGCTTGGCAGCACACGGCCTCGGGAGGGGGAACAGACGCCATGGGGCAAGCTGGGGCACAAGGTAAGCTCAAGGAGAACCAGTTGGTTAATGGGACCAAACAGAAATTACTTGAACTGTGCATGAACACTTGAGTGAAAGTAAAGACCGCTGTGCCTTTAAATGGGGACGAGGCTCGTAAGACCCAGTGAGGATCAAGTGTGACTAAAGGTCATCGTAAACGGTTTTTCCAGGTGTATAAAGCATCTTCCTGTTGCAAAGAGCTGTGCTAGCTTTGTGGGTTTGCCCCCCAGCTCCCGTCCCCGCAGACACGCGTACCTGGTCCCTCGGCCGTGCGGGTGCTCGATCCGTTGCGCGGCGGGCGATGGGATCCGGCCGTTGGACAGAAGCATCAGGTCCCGAGGAGACGGTCGCTGCCAGCCCCGGCCGGGCTCGGCGCTCGGAGGGGCTGCGCGACGTCCCGGTGCGGCAGCGGCCCTTCCCGGGGCTCGCCCACCGTCTGGTCTTAGGTGAACATATTCACCTAAGAATATGTTCAAACATAGCTTGAGATATGCTGCTCATCACGTCAAGAAAAATGTCTAGCTTAGTATCAAACTAGCTAAAGTGCAGTCACTGGGGGATATCTTGGTGCTTGTAAACTTTAATTTAAAGAGTGCTACGAGGCTGGATTACCTGATAACCAGTACAATTGGAACAGCAGTATAAACCCTCTTTTTTGAAGGAAGACTGTAGGTCATTTTGAACAGCATAGAATCATAGAATCATTTAGGTTGGAAAAGCCCTTTAAGATCATTGAGTCCAACCGTTAACCTAACGCTGCCAAGCCCACCACTAAACTGTGTCCCTGAGCACCACATCTACACATCTTTGAAGTGCCTCCAGGGATGGTGAGGCCACCCTGAAACTTCCCTGGGCAGCTGGTTCCAGGCCTTGACAACCCTTTCAGTGAAGAATTTTTTCCTAATGTCCACTGAAAACCTCCCCTGGGGCAACTTGAGGCCATTTCCTCTTGTCCTATCCCTTGTATCCTTGTTGGATCTGGTAGAAATGATCCCCAAATGGCAGTGTGTAAAGGATTAATTTAAATTCCAGATTCCGGTTGCCTGGCATTAGCAAAAATAAAGCTCTTGTGTTATTTCTCTTAACAGTTAAAAATTAGATGCAGGAAAAATAAAGAGAAACACTTTAAGTTCTGAATTTCCCCCCCCCCCCCCCCCCCCCCATTTACATTTTGGTAAGACAGAACTAATTTGCTCTCCTATCTGCTGTGCATCCTGCTGCTGAACTAATCTTTTCTATGCCCTAGCTTGTTATTAGCCTTGCTTGCTTATTACGGAAAGACTTACTTTCGAGGACTCCTTTTAATTCCATTTGCTACTACGCTGCCTTTTGTCTTAAATGTTATTTTTTTGTAGTGTCCTTTGAAAGATTCTTGGCCTTTTCTAACCTGGGACAAATTTATAGTAGCCTGATCTAGTTTTCCTAATCACGAATGATCTTTCCAGCCGGATATGTTCTTTGTCTTCTTGCTAACACGATTCAGGACACATTCTGTTTTAGTGCCCTTACCCTTGAGCCATTGTGCTGGGATTTAGTGGATTGACGCAAACTCTAGTAGATTTTTCTTGAGGCTTTTCTGTGTCGCTTTGCACAGCACTCATAAGATACCTGCTGTCAAAGTGCATGCATTTTAGTAATAACACCTTGGCATTGTTAAAGTAAGTATGTTTAAATTTTCCTTTGGCCGACTTACCTGTTTTAATTCCTTAAGTATTCAGGTTTCTTCTGAGACAGGTCGAGGAAAGGAGCACTTGTTCTTTACAGAGGATGAAACAGCAGAAATAAATGTGTAAATAGGCATGACCATTAGGCCATTAGGGGTGTTTCTATGGGTATGCCTGCTATGCCCAGAATGGTGTAAGAACAGTAATCCGCTTTGCAGATTTGGCTGTATGACCATATCACTCAGTTTAGAGGTGCAGGCATCAATAGATGCAAGTGTTTTCACAGAATTAAGAAAACCATCTTGTCCATGCAGTCCAGCCATAAATGATGCACAGAAAAAAAAATGATAGAAAAAAAAAATATGTCTTTTCAGACCCATATGAGTTGTAAGAAACTATGGACAAGGGTATTGTTTATTAAGATTTATGTTAAGCCCAATGTAAAGATTAGGCAACAAAAGATAAGATAACCGCCAGGTGTCCAGGATGCCGCTTGCGAAAGATAAGATAACCGCCAGGTGTCCAGGATGCCACTTGCGAAAGATAAGATAACCGCCAGGTGTCCAGGATGCTGCTTGTGAAAGATAAGATAACCGCCAGGTGTCCAGGATGCTGCTTGTGAAAGATAAGATAACCGCCAGGTGTCCAGGATGCCGCTTGTGAAAGATAAGATAACCGCCAGGTGTCCAGGATGCCGCTTGTGAAAGATAAGATAACCGCCAGGTGTCCAGGATGCTGCTTGCGAAAGATAAGATAACCGCCAGGTGTCCAGGATGCCGCTTGCGAAAGATAAGATAACCGCCAGGTGTCCAGGATGCCGCCTGTGAAAGATAAGATAACCGCCAGGTGTCCAGGATGCCGCTTGTGAAAGATAAGATAACCTCCAGGTGTCCAGGATGCTGCTTGTGAAAGATAAGATAACGCCAGGTGTCCAGGATGCCGACAGAAACAGGACAGACAACCCCATATAAGGACATATGAGTGAAGGGTCAACACCTCCACTACCTCATGAACACGAAAGTAAAAAAAGTATAAAAAGGGACTGTCTGAACTGCTCAGGACGGCAGTTGGCGAAGCGCAGACTCCCCTGCCGTCCAGCGCTGTCTTTGCTCGTATTCTACTTGCTGTATTTAATAAAAATTTTAATTGGATTATGATCCATTGTGGTCTCAATTTATAACAATTCTGGTGCCGTGACTCGGATAAGGAACGGTGGGCTTTGGTCCTCCGGGGAGGCGCCCCGCGACATTTCGCGGCCCCGCGACCAACAGCTTACTCCAACCTAACCGACAAACCTAAATTCTAGAATAATGAGCAAAGGAGAAACCGGTAAAATCCCATAGAAATTCTGTGCACGGGAGTCCGGACGAAGACGCAGGACGCGTAAGTATATTGCGAATTTGTTCGCGGGTTTGCCGTTCGGGCGGGATTGGGTTTCCTGGAATATAACGAGTGAGAGGTTCGATATACTGAACCAAGCGAGTGCGGACTCTTAAGTACTGCGTTTCCCATCTCCCGCGAGGGACTGGGCCAGGAACAAGGGGAGCGAGTGAGTGTATGTTTGTGGATATTCCAGAAGATGGGGGCGAAGGGCAGCAAGCCTTCGACTCCCATGGGAAGGGTACCCACTGTACCTAAGAATACCCCTCTGGCATATATCTTAGACAATTGGAGATATTTCCCTGGAACTCTAGGGAAAGATAAGCAGAAGATGATAGAATATTGTACTAAGATATGGGGAGGGAAGAAAATTTCTAAAAATGTCTTTTGGCCAGTCTATGGGTCAGAAGAAGATTGGGTAAGACAGCAATTAAACCTCTGGGTTAATAATAAAAAACCCCTTAACCCGGAGGAGAGTCGATATGCGCAAGTGTGGCTAGAAAGACCGGGAGCTAGACTTTACCCACTGAATGAAATGAAAACTAAACAAAAGAAAAAGCAGGAAGAGTTGGACGAAACCCTTCTAACCCCTCCTCCTTACATTCCTCCTCCTGCTCCCGCAGAGGTCCCCAGAGCGCCCACTCCCCCACCAGAGTCGGAACAAGGGTCTCCCCCTCTTCCTAGACGCGTAACTAGAAGTCAGAAAGGGGCAGCTCAGATGTACCCCCTAAGGGAAATACCCATGGGGGGACCTCAACCTGTGATCGGATATATTTCCGTACCCCTAAACTCGGCTGACCTACGAGATTTTAAAAGAACCGAGATGGGAAACTTAATTGAGGACCCACTCGGAGTGGCAGAAAGATTAAATCAATTTTTGGGACCAAACCTTTATACTTGGGATGAGATGCAATCTATCCTTGGTCAATTATTTACTACCGAGGAAAGAGATATGATTAGACGAGCAGGAATGAGACTGTGGGATGCTCAGCATGCCCAGGGACCCCAAGCAGATATTAAATGGCCACTCCAAAGACCTAATTGGGATAATCAGGATCCAGTGCATAGAACTCATATGCAGGACCTGAGAACTATAGTAATTCAGGGGATTAGGGAAGCAGTACCCCGTGGCCAGAATATCAATAAAGCATTTAATGAAATGCAAAAGAAAGATGAAAGCCCTACTGAGTGGCTGGAACGACTGAGGAAAGCCCTTCAGCTGTACTCTGGGGTAAATCCAGACGACCCTTTAGGGCAAGCGCTCCTCAAAACTCAGTTTGTGGCAAAATCATGGGAAGATATCAGAAAGAAGATTGAAAAGTTAGAAGACTGGCAGAATAGAGGGTTGGATGAATTATTGAGGGAAGCTCAGAAAGTCTACGTAAGGCGGGAAGAAGAGAGCAGCAAGCGACAAGTAAAAATGATGGTAGCAGCGGTCAGAGAGGATCGCAAAGAGCGAACTGGTGAACACAGATCTGCTGGAATGAAACAAGGGAACGTAGTAGTAAAGAAGGAACAGAGATGTTGTTTTTACTGTGGAAAAAGGGGACATATAAAACAGAATTGCAGAGAAAGGATCAGGGATGAGGAAATATTGAAAACGGAATAGGAGAGTCAGGGGCTCTATATCTTAGGGGACCGGAGTCATCATGAGCCCTTGATAAAATTAAAAATAGGTCCCCATAAACAAGAGTTCACCTTTTTAGTGGACACTGGGGCTGAGAAATCAACTATTAAGCATATACCTGAGGGATGTAAAGTTTCCCCTGAAAAAGTACAAGTAATTGGGGCAAAAGGAGAACCCTTTAAAGTAAGCAAAATCAAAAATGTGGTATTCGAAACTGAAAATAAATTTGGAATGGGTGAACTCTTGCTCGTCCCTGAAGCAGAATTTAATCTGTTAGGACGAGATTTAATTGTTGAATTGCAATTAGAAATTAAAGTAAAAAATCAAGAGCTAACAGTGTCTGCTTATCCTTTGACCGTGGATGATCAAAAACAAATTAACCCCGATGTCTGGTACTCTCCGGACACAATTAGTAGACTGGAAATCCCACCGATTAAAATCCAAATTTCCAAACCCCACATACCTGTGAGGGTAAGGCAATATCCCATATCCCTAGAAGGACGGAGGGGATTAAAACCAGAAATGGATCGATTGTTAGCACAAGGAATCTTAGAGCCTTGTATGTCACCCTTTAACACCCCCATTCTGCCTGTAAAGAAACCAAATGGGAAATATCGGCTCGTACATGATTTAAGGGAAATAAACAAAAGAACTATCACCCGGTTCCCTGTAGTAGCAAATCCATACACACTGCTAAGCAAGCTAGGACCCCCATAACTCCTGGTATAGTGTGGCTGATTTAAAGGATGCCTTTTGGGCCTGTCCACTGGCAGAAGAATGCCGTGATTATTTTGCCTTTGAATGGGAAGACATTCTGCTGCAATAGTTTTCAAAGATAGTTTAGGGGATTCTATAAGTATTCCCTCATACTTTAATAATCGGCTATCTGTAAGCCATTTTTCTGCTTTTTGTTGTAACACTCCCCTGATATTATGAGGCGCATATAAGACAACTTCTCCATTAAAGGTAATGCGATTTGTTTCCTCAAGTAATAAGGCAGCAGCAACAATGATTTGTAAACAACTCGGCCAACCCCTGCTCACAGGGTCCAACAGCTTTGATAGGTATGCCACCGGTTTCTTTTGTCCGGCCCATTCCTGAGTTAATACTCCGAATGCCGTTCCTTCATATATGTTAACAAATAAATGGAATGGCCGCTTTAAATCTGGGAGGCTTAAAACCAGTGCTTGGCTTAGCTCCCTTTTGAGCTAAGCCGTAGACAGGCCGTAGACAGCAATTGAGATGGACCGTGCTCCCCCAAGGGTTCACTGAGTCCCCTAATCTGTTTGGACAGGCCCTGGAAGAGCTCTTAAAAGAATACCAAGTACAAACGGGAAACGTGCTGTTACAGTATGTAGATGATCTGCTCATAGCAGGGAATAATAAGGAGGATGTAAGGAAAGAAAGCATTCGACTCCTAAACTTTCTTGCACAAAAGGGACTACGGGTATCACAAGAAAAGTTACAATTTGTGGAGGAAAAAGTGAAATACTTGGGGCATTATTTGTTTAACGGCGAGAAGATATTGGATCCAGAGCGCATTAAAGGAATTCTGGAATTACCTATGCCTGTCACTAAGAGGCAAATTCGGCAGGCATTAGGGCTATTTGGGTATTGTAGGCAATGGATAGAGAACTACAGCTTTAAAGTTAAATTCTTATATGAACAACTGTCTAAAGACAAAATGCCCAAGTGGACCCCTCAGGATCAAGAGCAGTTTGCCAGTCTCAAAAGGGAGCTAAGCCAAGCGCCGGTTTTAAGCCTCCCAGATTTAAAGCGGCCATTCCATTTATTTGTTAACATATATGAAGGAACGGCATTCGGAGTATTAACTCAGGAATGGGCCGGACAAAAGAAACCGGTGGCATACCTATCAAAGCTGTTGGACCCTGTGAGCAGGGGTTGGCCGAGTTGTTTACAAATCATTGTTGCTGCTGCCTTATTACTTGAGGAAACGAATCGCATTACCTTTAATGGAGAAGTTGTCTTATATGCGCCTCATAATATCAGGGGAGTGTTACAACAAAAAGCAGAAAAATGGCTTACAGATAGCCGATTATTAAAGTATGAGGGAATACTTATAGAATCCCCTAAACTATCTTTGAAAACTATTGCAGCAGTTAACCCCGCTGAATTTTTGTACCCAGGAGAAGGTAATGAACTATTGCACAATTGTTTTCAAACAATTGAACAGCAGACACGCCATTAGGCCAGACTTAGAAGAAGAACTACAATGTGGAGAAGTATTATTTATAGATGGGTCATCACGAATAGTGGAAGGTAAACGATTGTCCGGATATGCCATCGTTAAGTTGGAAAAAGGAGAATTTAAGACAATAGAATCAGGCCCCCTGAGTGCCAGCTGGTCGGCTCAAGCCTGTGAGCTGTATGCATTGTGGAAAGCATTAGTGTCACTGAAGGGAAAGGATGGAACTATATATACAGACTCACGCTATGCGTTCGGAGTAGTGCACACTTTTGGGAAAATATGGGAAGAAAGAGGATTCGTTAACTCACAGGGAAAAGAACTGATACACCCGGGATTAATTCGGCGAGTTCTGGAGGCATTAAAAATGCCGAATAAAATAGCAGTTGTACATATAAAGGGACACCAGCGAGGTACAAGTTACCAAGTTAGGGGAAATAATGCAGCTGATACAGAAGCAAAACGAGTGGCAGGCAATTATAGTACGATTTTAACTATACAACAAATACCTGTTAGTAAAAATTTGAGTTTTGAGTCTGCAGAAAAGGAAAAACTAGAACAAATGGGAGCTAAGGAACAGGCTGGTAAGTACATATTGCCAGATGGGAGAGAAGTTTTGCCGAAGGGCATAGCACTTGAAATATTTTCAAAAATACATAGTAAAACACACTGGGGAACCCAGGCGTTAGTTGATCATTTCAATCAACAGTTTGCCTGTATAGGCGTATATAACATAGCAAAGACAGTCACGGCAGCCTGCGAGACCTGTAAAAAGGTTAATCGAAACAACATGAGACAAAAGCTTCTTGGAGGACGTTCCCCAGCATACAGACCTTTCTCACACATACAAGTGGATTTTACTGAACTACCCAGGGCAGGGCGTTACAAATATTTATTAGTAATGGTGGATCATTTAACACATTATGTTGAGGCTTTTCCTACCTCCAAGGCAACTGCTAACCAAGTTACTAAAGTGTAACTTGAACACATTATACCTCGATATGGAGTACCTGAAGTAATCGACTCGGACAGAGGAACACACTTTGTGTCAAAAATTGTTAGAGATCTAACAGAAAGCTTGGGTATTAAGTGGGAATACCATACGCCATGGCATCCACAAAGTTCGGGAAAAGTTGAAAGGATGAATGGGGAAATCAAAACTATTTTGACTAAATTAATGATAGAAACCAAATTATCATGGATTAAGTGCCTACCCATGGCACTATTAATTCTCAGAACCAGACCCCGAGCAGATGTAGGAATATCAGCGTTTGAAATGGTGTATGGAATGTCCTATAGAATTGAAAGTCCACAAACAAATGTTTTAATTCGAGACCGTGTGATTAATGAATATGTTTCACAATTAGCAGAACATCGTAACAAGCTTTGGGAACATGGACTGATTGTACAACGACCACCGTTGGACTTAAAAATTCATAATCTTAAACCTGGGGACTGGGTATCGGTTAAAACGTGGAAAGAAGAAACCCTAAAACCCAATTGGGAGGGACCTTATCTTGTTCTGCTTACAACAGAAACGGCTGTCCGGACTGCTGAGCGTGGATGGACTCATGCCAGTCGCATTAAAGGCCCAGTGACGAGACCCCACTGGAAAGTAATCAGTACTCCAGGTGACACCAAGATAACCCTGAAAAGATAACGTAATGATAGAGACTTTATTTGATTATTTTGCCGCATTACCTTTTGGTATAAAGTGTGTATTATTGTTTACATTTGCTATAGTTATCTCGCTTTTTATCTATTATATATGGAAGTGTAAGAAGTGTAATTGCTAAACTTATGCAACCACACAATATCAAGTATAGAAGATATGCTGATGTAAATAATATATGCACTCTAGATATATGAATTAGGTGTAATAATTTGAACTGCAATTGTTATCCATTTGCTTGTTTTAAATGTAAGGTATGCCAGGATAAATGGTGGACACACTGTGAATTCGGATACCCTCCAATAGGAGTTTGCACACAGTGTTGGAAAATCCAAAGAACTCTTACTGAGTGGAAATTAAAACAATTAGAGTCTAACCAAGAAATTATTCGAGAATCCCATGAGTGGTGGGAAATTTTTGCCAAAGGAATAAACCCTCAATATTATTGTTACCACTCCACCGAACCAGTCCCCTTTGTAGCTGAAATCTTGGCTATAAAGTGCAGAAGGGAAGTACTAACCGTGTCTTGCTTTGCCCCATTAGTTAAAGCTGCAAAGTGGGAAGCCTATGTAAACAGGCAGAAAGCCCGAAGCAGCCGTTCTCCTGAAGAATTCCCTTGCTGCCGAGAAGATGGTACACCCCGTGGCTCGAAGCAACCGAGTCGACGGGCAAGGCAGAGGAGGAACAAACTGTGGAGAACAGAACCAGAACAATGGGACACTAAAGCAACAATGGCCGAACTTCCCCAGGACTGGTAAAAATATACTTAAATTAGCAAAATTGACAGACACCCTTTTTCCTGGTATACCGTTAGTTTTGTTATTGATAATAACCCAAGCAAATGGAAACCCTCATGAACCTTTTAAATGGACCTTAATCAGGTGGGAAGGACAAGTAACCATTCAGACTCAAGTTACTCCAGGAGCCCCTAGTTTTCTCTGTGCGCTGTGTGATCTCATACCGGTAAAACCCTGCCTGAACAAACATGGATTTTATTTTTGCCCTAGTTCGAACCATGAGAAAGGATACTGTAATTACCCAGGACATTATTATTGTGCCTACTGGGGTTGTGAAACAGTAGCCTCAGACTGGGAGGTTGACCAAGACAAGTATTTATGGGTAGGGTGGGGTCCTTTCGGATGTGACCCACCGAAACATGGAACAAATGGAGGTTTTTTGAATGAGGGTACATGTGACAAAATCTACATTAATGTGACACACCCAGAAGATGCAGGTTGGTTGATAGGAAAAACATGGGGGGCTAGACTTTGGGAATCAGGAACCGATAGGGGAGGACATTTCCTTATCAAAAAGGAACCGATACCTCACGATCCTTTACCAGTAGGACCAAACCTGGTCCTGAATCCACCCACTTCATCTGAAGAAAAGGTTGCCCCCATAATTGTCACAACCCCTTCTCCAGACTCCCTTTCGAAAAAAACTAATGACATTGTGACTGAATTCTCCTTATCCAGGGATCTAGAGTTGTCAGAATCCAACGACCCCTTATGGAATCTCATGCAAGCCTCTTATCGTGCCCTCAATGAAAGCAAACCAAATTTAACTGAGGAATGCTGGTTATGTTATAATGTTAGACCACCATATTTTGAGGCAATTGGAAAACCAGGTAGGATTCAATGGTCTAATGGTTCAAACCCACGAGAATGCCCATGGGATGACCAGAGGAACCATACGCAAGGAATTACTATTCAATTAGTAACAGGTCAAGGAAAATGTATAGGTACAGTGCCCGAAAAGTATCAGCCTTTGTGCAACCGAACAGTCACTAACACCAATATAGAGAAACACAAGAACCAAAATGACAAATGGGCTATCCCGACACCAGGAGCTAAATGGGTTTGTTCAGACATCGGAGTAACGCCTTGCCTATCCCTAAACGTGTTTAATCAATCTCAGATTTGCGTACAGGTGATTATTGTTCCTCGTCTGACCTATCACACCTCCGAGGAGGTGTTACGCCACTTTGAAGGAGACCTGAATAGACAAAACCGAGAGCCAATTACAGTGGTAACCCTAGCTACACTGCTGATAGCGGGCGGAGTTGGAGCAGGTACAGGCATAGCCTCCCTAGTAAAAGGTCAGGAATTACAAAGTTTGCAGATGGCTGTAGATGAGGATTTAGCAAAAATAGAACAATCTATCCAAAATTTAGCCACTTCAGTAAAGTCTTTATCAGAAGTAGTGCTGCAAAATAGAAGAGGATTAGATCTATTGTCCTTAAAGGAAGGAGGGTTATGTGTAGCTCTCAATGAAGAATGTTGTTCTTTTGCTGACCATACGGGAGTAGTCCAGGACACCATGTCTGAACTCCGGAAAAGGTTAGATCAACGTAAGAAAGATCGTGAGGCGGGCAGGTCATGGTATGAAAACTGGTTTAATATCTCACCTTGGCTAACCACTTTGTTGTCTGCTTTAGCAGGACCACTTATTATGTTGATTCTGGGACTTATATTTGGGCCTTGTATATTACGCTATATTTTACACTTTATTAGAGAACGGTTTGACATAGCTAAATTGCTTATTTTAACTACGTATATTACGCTATATTTTACACTTTATTAGAGAACGGTTTGACATAGCTAAATTGCTTATTTTAACTACGAGGTCTAGGGCAAAATATAAGAGTGTATCTATTAATGAGGATGAAGATTGTTGCGTTATGCCACGTGAGAACTATGCCTATTGTAATTGTGAGGTATTACCTTGTGAGTGTTATGATAAATGTTGGGATTGTGGAAAAAGGTTTGTTCGCAGTGCCGAGAATGAAAGCAGCGTCTAATAAACAATAATAGGATAAAAAGAAAAAAGGGGGATTGTAAGAAACTATGGACTAGGGTATTGTTTATTAAGATTTATGTTAAGCCCAATGTAAAGATTAGGCAACAAAAGATAAGATAACCGCCAGGTGTCCAGGATGCCGCTTGTGAAAGATAAGATAACGCCAGGTGTCCAGGATGCCGCTTGTGAAAGATAAGATAACCGCCAGGTGTCCAGGAACCGACAGAAACAGGACAGACAACGCCATATAAGGACATATGAGTGAAGGGTCAACACCTCCACTACCTCATGAACACGAAAGTAAAAAAAGTATAAAAAGGGACTGTTTGAACTGCTCAGGACGGCAGTTGGCGAAGCGCAGACTCCCCTGCCGTCCAGCGCTGTCTTTGCTCGTATTCTACTTGCTGTAATTAATAAAAAAATTAATTGGATTATGATCCATTGTGGTCTCAGTTTATAACATGAGTAAATAGAGTATTCTGTGCTGTCCTGTACACGCATGTGTGTACATGTATTCATAGCCAGTGAGTCGCGGCTCCTAAGCCTGATTTAAAAACTGAATGAGTTCATTATAATCCCCTCCCCCCCCCTCCCAAAAAAAAAAAAAAAAAAAAAAAAGCTCTGAGGAATCAATCTAATCTGTTTTACTAAATGAACATGTGAAAGTGCTTACCAGGGATAAACCTGGGGACTCTACATATTTCTCTCTTTTTCCTCCAACAGAATGAAAACACCTTTGAGACAATAAAGGAGTTGGAAGAGGAGCCAGTGTGTCCCATTCAGTATTCTCTGTGTATCTGCGTGCACCGCTTCCCCTGTTTGGTTTCTGATCGAGACGGGAAGGACAGGGAGGGTGTAAGGACATTGCAACTCTCAGAGAGAAGATAGGCTTTTGTGCTGGCTTCAGGCAGTTCTGAGCTCTTTGGGGCTTAAATCTCCCCAGGATGGGTGTGATGTTGTCTACTCCAGGGCAAATGGAGAGGAGGAGGGGCGCCTGGAGGGAGGACCCCTGGCGCAGGGGACACCCTGAGCATCAGAAGTTGTTGGAACCAGTGATGACTAGAGCTGTGACCAGGGGGGACCTCTCAGATTTCTCTGCATGTGGTACCCCAGTTGCTGGGACATACATGAAGCAGAGATTGTGCGGTGTGGTGGGAGGGTGACTTGGTTTGCAAAGGGGGAGCTCAGGCCAAGCCCCTGCAAGGCAGGTAGAACTGTGCTTCGTGTTCACCTTGCCTATGGCAACCTGCCGCAGAGAAGCTGAGCACAGCCCTTTGCTGACGCCCAGCAGCTTGTGCTCCCTGCTGTGCCCCTCTGAAATGTTTTGGTTGATCGTCATTTCATGGCGAGCTCTATTGTCCCCACAGCCAGGGCTACTGCAGCAGTAGCAAACCAGGGCTTCTAGTTCCTCCCCGACGCCTGCCTTCCTCCCCCTCTGCATCTCCCCAGCTCTCACAGAGGAGGGGTTGCCAGTGGTGCCTTCTCCAGGCAGGGCACATCTGCAGCTTCCATTGAATACCCTCCTTCCCTTTGAAAGCCCTGCCTCTTTCTGGCGGGTGGGGTTTGCTCATTTCCGTGAGCGCTTTTGCAGGTGGTGGTGACACGGGAAGGAAAGGGACATACAGTGCTGGAGGTAAAGAGCCGCTGCGCGTCTGTTTACACCGTGTTTGTACAGCTGAGGTGGGTACAAATCACGGGTGGCTTTGCTGGAGAACTTTGCCAGGGCTATAACTGACCACCTGTTTGGGAGTCCCAGAGCAGCACGTTCGGTAACAGGAGATCGCTGCGCTGCCTGCCCTTGCCGTTGCTGTTGCGCATGCGGCAGTAAACACCTCCTCTGCACAAAACTGAGTCCGGGTAGAGTCCATGGAGACAGTGTTGGTAAGAATCCCAGGTGCTGCAGAAAAGCAGTCTGAGGTCTCAGCTGAGCTGTACTGCTTCAGAAGGGAGATTAGCCATAGATAGGTACGTGCTTTCTTTCTCAGAGAGGGGGAGGATGGTGTGGGATAGTCCTTTGCTCAGTGGTCCTGGGGCATGTGCACTGGAGAGGAGCCATCACAGGCCACCTCTTCCTGAGCAAGCCGCCACTGTGGGAGGCACTGAGATGCTCAGCAGAGGCAGTTTAGGAGCGACAGGGGTGGCTGGTGATCTGTCCCCCTGCTTGGAGGTAATCCCCTCCATACAACCCTGAGATGCAACGTACCCAGCTAGAAGGAATCCCAGCAGAGATGGACAAAAAGATGAACACGTGCAGGTATTGCTCCCCAGCAACATGTGAAAAAATTCATCAGCAGTACATATCCTGGCATGTATCTGTTCATACGGACGGTGGATATTTATGGTTTTTAGTGTAAGTCAAAAGTTGTTGGACAGTCTGTTTTGCCTTGGAACGAAACCATAAAATTAAATTTTGCGAAGCAACCCATGTTTCAAATCCGTGGACAAGGTGAAATGCCATGTGCATGAGAGCGTTTCTCATCAGCGCGGATCTTTGCTGTCTCTAAAGCAGTGCAGGCTGGGGCTGTGGGGGCTACTGGAGACATGCAGCCCGCCTGCACTGCAGGAAGGTCATTCTGGTCTGACTGTCAGCTGGAGCTGTATGTTGTACAATATTGTACGTGTTGTGCCAAGCTTCCTGCAGGTAAAGAAAGCAGCAGTCATGTATTTGACAACAGCAATCATAGGTGATGCTGTGAAGAAATTCAGGGAAAATCTGCGGCGCAAGTGATTTTGACTATTAGTAATGTGTCATTAATTAAAAAATAACCGGTGCATGGGTGTTGGTCAGAAAGGCCTGGTTTCTCATGTGTAAATTCACCAAGTCAGAGGCACTGATGCAAGTGCCTGGATGAATCGGTAAAACAGGGCTGGGCTAGCCAGGGCTGGCACGGGCAGTGTGTGCAGCATGTAGTGGTTTAGGCAATAGCTCTAATTCAGAGTTATGGTGGAGGCGCTGGATGTGCTTGGGTTTGGAAGCACACGGTCTTTGTTAGCTTCAACGGAAACTGCAGGATTCTGCTGTGCAAATCAACGAAACTGTGAGATACAATCCACTGTTCAGGAAAGTCAGAACATGTTTTTAAGGAAGTCTCTGTTGGGAGGTAAAGCCGCTGCTGAAGCGATAGCAGCGATGGAGCGTGTGTAAAAGAGCCTGGGGAGACCCGCAGCCTTCTGGAGCCAGGCAGAATATTTAGGTTTGCATAACGCCGTCCAGCTTTACCCCCAGCACTGCTGTGAAGTGTCGCACCACATCTGAAACCAGCAGGCAGGGAAATAGGGAAGTGATTCTCCCTTCCCCGCCCTGAGGAGGAATGTGGCCTCTAGAAATGCTGAGGGACTTGGTACTTTATGCAGTAAGATTTGCACATGTATTTTGCCAGAGATACCGAGGCTAGAAAAACGTGGCAAGCAATCATTCTATGTTGAAGACACCCATCATTAGAAATTATACCTATAAGCACTTTTCAGCTGCAGCGCTAGGACTCCTGGAATAAAAGGGGTTTCAGCACCAGCTGTTTCCCTTTGAACTGGTGGAAATTAAGTGTCAGGATTACCTGCTCCTCTGCTGTCAGACAAATGGCGTGTGAGGTGAGTTGGGAGGAGCTATGAAGATGCACAAAAGCCTAGGTGAGCTGAAGACGACCAGATGTCAAGTTTTCAATCTGCATTATCTGTGCTCCCGGGAGCCTGGGAGCCCAAGCCCGTGTGCCGCCTCCTCCCGGGTGTGCTTCCTAGTGAGAGGATCCTTAGCCCGAGTGGGGCGGCTGTGGTTTGTCTGTGAACCTGTGGGCAAGGGTCAGGAGGGAGAGGAGAGCCTGACGGGGAAGAGCCCGTTTGTCGTGTCAGAAGCAGATGGTCCCTGTGTGAGGCCACTGACACCAGCCCCCCGGTTCCCGTGAGAGTTGCCCCCCTGAACGCAAAGTGCCAGGGCCGGGAAGGCTGGGCTGGGGCTCGGGCTGGGGCTGTGTGGGCGTTTGTGTCAGTCCGTGAGTGACCTCTCCCTGCCCCTCGCCTTCCCAGCCCGGCCTGAAACGGGTTTTGCTCGTCTGTTGCGCGCTGTGAGAACCGCTGGGTGCTGGGGGAGCGGGGAAGCAATGGCAGCCGCTCTCATGTAACCCACCCGCTGTCACCCTGGGATGTGCCATGTTGTGTCAGCGTCACTCCAGTCTGTGAGCAGCAGCTGAAATACCGACAGAGAAGGGAGAAGAAACCCAGGGTGCAACTCTTCTGGAGAGCAGCCGATAGCACTTGCGCTCTGTTTGTCTTGTTCCATGTCAGTAATACATTTATATAACTTTTCGTAGTGATTTTTTTTTTTTTTTTCTTTTCTACAAGATCACTTCTACAGGATCCGTATCGCAATGTCTGGAAGTACAATTCAGTTTTCCAGCAACATCAGTGGGTCTTCTGCTCAGGCATCTATTGTCAGGGCAGCAGTTTGACTGAAATACTCTGTCTAGATCCATGTCTAGAGACACATTTGTGTCGGGCAAGGAATAAAGCTGGGGTCTTGAAGATTTCAAGCCTGTGACTTTGTTGTTCGTGATTTTCTGTGCACAACACACAGGGAAACGGAAATTGCTGGAGGAATCCTGTGTGGCGCACAGTGTGTCAGAGATACAGAGGTGTATATCTACGTATGAGAGAGAGAGAGGTTGTGCATGTTTAAGAAACAGGAATGGCCTATTTGTGACCATATATAGTGATTTTCAGCCAATTTCCCGTATACGTTAAAAGGTATAATGCCCTGGAAGAAAGGATTTCACACAGATGCATCTTCAATCTGTATGATGATAATTTTCTCTCTAGGAGTGCACAAATTTGAGGGGATGTTTTATTTTGTGTTAAGATTTTTGTCACAAGTAGAATGATTCAAGATGCACTCTAGGTGTAAATAAGTAGTATTAAGTCACGCTGGTTATAAAAATGTGTGGTTTTTCACTGCACGTGAGAACTCAGGATCTACCTTTCATACGTCATCATCAGCTGAGAAAGAAGACGTGAAGGACGCCATTGAATATTATGGGGTGTGGGTATGTAAACCCAAGTATTTTGGATTGCAGTCTGATTCAGTAAGTTGTACTATACACTAAGGTTAAGAAAACTTACCAGTCAGTGAATAATGCTGAAGGGAGAGTCCTGTAGGTGAAGGCTGCGTTACAGTCTGAAGTAAAGTTGGATACAGTCTTCTTATGGTGGGGTAAAATCCTTGTCACTATGCCGGATGCTTGCTGTTACACTGATTTGGTTTCAGTTGGTTTGCTTAAATTTTGAGCGGTGTTTTTCCTCTTGTGCACTGCTGAGAAACAGTGCGGGCAAATGCGGGTTTTTTTGCCTGTGCAAAATGCACGTTCAAGTGAAGAGGGAGATTTGTCTGTAATAGGCTGATCTGTTTGATGAAACATGCCGGTCTTCCTCTTTGTAAGACAAAGGTCAAAGAGAGCACCTTGAGATGTGGTGACCTTTCTGAGGCTTCCCCAGCCTCTGCAAAATACGCTCTTGTTTGGCCACGTGAAGTGTTTGAAAAGGGTTTCTCAGAGGGTATCCTAGAGGGGAATAAGGCAGGCGTCCTGCTTGTGTTGGGCGTGCGGGGCAGGGCTGCGCAACGGGGTCTGGCGTCCTCTGGAACACCCGAAGGGACAGCGTAGCAAATGATTTCCACCCCACAGCCGGGCATCGCGAGAGAGGGACGTGCCTAATTCTAGCAGGCAAAGCGCAGGACTTAAGCCTGTTGCAAGGCGGTAGTAGTTGGCCAGTGAGCTTGGGAAGGGGGAGGGTGAGACAGGTGGTGGCTGGCTGAGGTGCTCCTTCCCTCTTGTGAGCGGAGGGGTCTTTGCCGCGGGAGAGCAGGGCCTGGCTGACGAGGGGAGCGCGAGGAGCGTGAGGGTCTCAGCCCGCTGGGACACCAGGGCTGCAGGCCCTGTTCAGAAGGCACCACGAGCCGAGGAGGCGTGTGGGGAGGGAGCGTGTGGGCAGGACTGTGACACGGGGCAGAAGCAGTCGGAGCTGTTGAGAAACAGCGTGGGGACAGGGGCTTGAGGGGGCTGGGTAGGGTTAAGGCATGGTGCGGTTTTCCTGCAAGCTTGGGTTCCTGATTTCTGGGATGAGGGCAGGAGCAGGCAGGTTTCCCTAATAAATCCTTTCCTTTGCACCTTGGAGTGGAATTTATTATTTCTGAAGCTTGGCTGAAGAAATAATCCTCCCTTAGCCAGTTCTCTGTGTGGTGAACGGTAAGAAGCTTGTCATGTTCATTCCCCTTGGGTTAGCTTAGACGGCCGGGGACTGTGCAATGCCAGACAGTAGAGCGCGATGGAGGGAGGAGGGTGGGTGAGAAAAATGTTGGCAGTTTTAATGAAAAATGGTATTAAAGCAATAAAGCGTGAAAAATAAACATGCTCTGTGACAAATGCCGGCAGTTACAGAAAGCGAGCAGGCGAAAAGGTAAAAGCAGCGCTAATGCCTAGGCAAATCTAACCCAAGAAACTGTTGTTTCCGAGTCCTTCTCTTGTTAAGAAGATGGTGACGCAGTGAACCTTTCATTTAGTATCCCTTGATTTTTATTATAAAAATGGCTTTCAAAATGCCTTATTTCTATTATAGGATGAGTTTGCAACAGGAATTGCATCGATTAACTGTATTGTTTTTTCTTGATAATCTTTCTGTCTGTAGCTGTTTACTTAAGGATAAATATATTTTAGAAACTACCAACTTGATAGAAAAAACCAGCACGTGAAAATCCCACTGATAAGGCAGAAATTTTACATCGGAAAATGAGGAATTGCACAGTGCTGACAAGCAGTTACGTTCAAAACCTTGGGAAGAAAGGTATGCAAGAATGTGGGTTGAAAATGAGAAAAGGGAATTGAAAACAAGTTTTCAAAACGTTACAGCAGAACTAAAGCAGCTGTTTGGTGAAATTAATGAAGCTGGGAAAACTACTTCCCTTGTGGAAGAAGTGTCAGTAGATGGCTTCAGCGATGAATTGAAGAGTTCTCATGTTGTTTCATCTCATGCAACAGAGTCAAGTAACAGCTTAGAAAGTAAAGGTGAATTTGGAGATATTAAACTTATGCTAGGTGGGAAAGTACCCAAAATGGAAACTGTAATCCGAGTCTTGGTGTCCTTTCTGATCAAGATAACTGAAATGCAAACACGGAAGATACCTGGAGTACGGATGAAGAAGATTGCACAAATAATATCAATGATACAAAGGTGCCTCTAGCCAATGGAGAGAGAGAAAAAAAAAGCCTCTTATGGAAATGGAAGAGAATGAAGATGGAAGTAGCAGAAATGCAGTGGGAGGTTGTGAATACTTCCTGAGATACAGCTTAAAACCCAAGTCTTTTGGATGACGTTCCTAATATGATTCCTAAAATAAGACCAGTTTCTACACGTGATGAAAATGCACTTTTTGTAACAGAGAGGGAACCTGGAAAAGACTCTGGATTTAGTGACGGTTTTCCCAGGGACTGCTTTATCGACAACAAAATAGGAGAAACAGAAATGGAAAGTCTTTTTGCAAATGCTCAGCAATCATGTGCCATGCTGAAAAGGAATCTTGATGAAGAACTAAAACAAGATACGGGAAGATTTAAGGGTAAGGTAGGAATGCTGCAAGTAGTAGTCCTGGCTTTGGAGAAAGAGAAGGTACAGCTGCCAAAAGAGGTAGTTCACCTGCTACTCCTTTATTCTTTAATCTCGCTCCGGATCAATGGTCCTGTTCACTTCAGCTATTTGTCACGAAGGGAAGATGCTTCCTACAAATTGGGTTTTGTTCTAATGGAAATAGGTGACTGGTGAATAAAGAGGGCAGTGGAGAGTTGTCTTTTTCCCCATTTTTGGAAAACGGAATGCATTATTGTTCCAGTTTAACAGCAGGTGGCACTCGGTTCCAGTGCAAGTAGTTATCACTTCATTGCCATAAAAAGAAATCCATATAAATATGTCGGTTCTGAGTCTGAACCAAAGAATGAAAATAGCTTCTGAACAGGGTCTTGACTATTAATTCATGTGCTGTGCTATCTGCATGGTGTGTCTTCATTGTCTTTTGTGAAAGTTCCTCTTTCCTGTGAAACCATTTGTGTTTGTGGGTTTGGGATCTTTTTTTTCTTTCCTCCCCTTGTTCAGGGAGCAGTAGCCCAGCACAGTTCCACTTGATTTTTTTCTGGTGGTGTTACAACTAACGCTGCAGTCCTTCTAACTGTCCATCTGTAATGCTTTCACTTTTTTGTTGTTCATGTTTTAAGATACACTATTGTTTCCTTTCTAAGGGCTGTATTTTTGTTATGTCTCTCATGATGAGTGAATTTGAAGAACTCTCAATGACATAATACACACTGTAGTGTAATTTTGTGAAAATGCTTCTCTATGGATTAAAAAAAAGATTTCATTTTGTATTATTTCAAAGGTAAACCCTGAATCAATCCATCTTGGGTGTGGTGTTTCTGTCTTCTAGAAATACTAAGAAATACATGAAGCTTAACTTTGTTTTTATAGGTTGAGAAGAAAACAGCAAAGAAAGATGTTCAAGAGCACAGGCGGTGGCAAAACAGGAATGCCTGGATAAATTAAATACGCCACCAGGCAACATGACTAATTGGCAAATGAAGCAAAAGATTACTCTAAGGAAGAACGCCTGTTTGAAAATGGAGAATGAAAACACTATAGAAGAAAAAAACAAAAAGAGTTTTTCATCTGGGGAGAGCTCAAAATTGATTAAAATGCCAATGAAAGGGTAAGCTAAGGAAATAATCTCTAATTCTTAGTTGTAGTGCTATGTAAGTGTCTTAGGTTTTCTAATACTGTAGTAGTTGAAGTAGTTTCCCCAGGGGTGAAAGCCCTAGTGAGTAGTCCACTGCTTCTCAAAAAGCGAAGAAAATTTCTTTTTAGAAAACACGAAGCTCACGATGGAGGTTCAATTTTGTTGCCTGCTCTAAAAAAAAGAAAAGGGGACAAAAAAAGAAAACAAAACCCACCCAAATTCCTGTGATTTACATGTTAATACTGAGGCAAAATGCATCTTCAAAACCAGAAAGAAAAGCAGACTGGAAAAAGCCGTTACTTTTTTAGGAAATGGCCACCTAGAAAAGAAAAGTAGGAACTTGGGGTTTGCTACTACTCCCTTTTCTAGGTGATTTTAGTGATCTCCGTGCAGTTGGTGTTTTCATTAAGTTAATATGCCCTTTGTCAGGGGAAGATGATATTACCGAACCGGTCTCAAAAGTCTAAAGAAGGCACACATCTTTTTATGTAAACCTAAGCAGGAGTTTTTTCCTGTCTGTCCTTCAAGGAATCTCTGCTCTAGATGCTTTCTGTACCGTGGCTATTTGGATATAGTCCAGCTTAACCTGGATCTAGCGCAGATTCCACGTGTCCCCCCTCACTCCTAGGGGCAGGTTTTTTAAGCACTTGGGCATCTTCCATGATCTTTGCAGTCAAGTCTGTGGTTTTATCATAGATATTTGTCGTCTCAGTTGTTTCTGGACATCATCTTAAGTATGTCTGTTTCACAGAAATACTTTTTGCAAACCTACTCACTCGGTGATTTTTTTCTTTCTTTCCGTGTAATGCACTAAAGTTGCCCTGAATGCCAAAGGTGCAAAGGAAAGTAAAAGACAGCCTTCAAAGCAGAAGGCTCATCAGCAGATGAGCTCTTCCAGTGGCAATCATGGTCAAGTACCGGACGATAGCACGTCCAGTGAAACGTCTCAGGATGAAGGAAGGTATGCATATAAGGAATGTTGAAAATAAAACTTCCTGATAAAAACTGACCTGAGAGCTGGAGGCAAGTTTGGGGTTTTTGTTGTATTTTGGGTTTTTTGGCAAATCTGATGCATATGAAGATTCTTAGTCTTCCGTGTGACCACACTACCTGATGCGCCTTGTGTTGACAAACACTTCTTTTTTGTTTAGAGTGCCTTGAGCATGCTGGCCAAGTCAACAACGAGGCCACGTGCACAAATTCTGATTAATTACATGAGTGTGTGCACAGGCATAGAAGTATTACATGTGTTTAAAAAGGGCGAGGAGAGACTTTCAGAAAAGCAAAATTCCTCTTTCACTGCAGGTATCTCAGGATTTTTTGCCCTGCTCCCCGCTCCACCTTTTCTCTTGCAGCTGCGTACCCTCCTGACTTCTTGCCCACCCTGAACTTACCTGTGTGGGTTGTGGCCAAGTGAGAAAGAGAAGTTGTTGACACTGTTCAGCACTAGCTAAAAATCTGGTGTGTTATCACCGCTGTTTTGGTCAGAAATCTAACACACAGCGCTGCGTGGGCTGCTGTGAAGAAAATAAACTGCATCCCAGCCAGACCCAGGACACCAGAGAATCCAAAATTACAGTTCTTTGACCTAGGACACCAGAGAATCCAAAATTACAGTTCTTTGACCTGTAGGAGAAGGATTCTCAGTACTGAAGAGAGCTAAACCCCTGGTATTAAACAGGGAATGCACGTAACCGTAGAGCTACGTGTCTGTAACTGTAAGATTTCTGTCACTTTGTGTGAAGCTGAGAGAATAGTTCTTTCAACTACTTGCTTAATATCTTGCAGAAAAAATAGCCTTCCAATAGACATAATGGTAGACAGTAACTGTTTCAGTCTTCAACTACATCTAACAAAGTTGTTATACTAGATTTTAGTTCAATTCATTTCTGCAGTGAAGTTTTCAAAGCAACTGTAGTGTTATTCATAATCAACGTAAGCATTTCAGTACTGAAATATATTTCTGTTTTCTAGACCTGCAGCAACAACCGGGAGTGAAAAGAACAAGGTACTGTAAAACTGGTTCCTTGATAAACGGTTTCTATCAGTTTTTAATCACTTAAATGGGAACTGTGTTTATGTTGTTGTGATAAAGAACTTAGTCCCAAAATAGGATTACGATCAAAGTTTGCAATTTATTAAGCAAATAGAGGCAAGCAAACAGCGCTGGGTGCGCCGGGAGCCTCCGCTCCACCAAGACGCGCGCTGTACAAAGTTTATTTTTGGTTTATATTTCCTAAACTAAGACATATTCCTAGCTATTTCTAAGAAAGCGTCGGTTTATGTCAATGGGTCCTTGGAACAGGCGTGTACTTTGTGGCGCATGCTCTTTCTGTCCCCGAGGGTCTTCTTAACCCCTGTCTGGCGGTCGGTGGATGAAGTCAGCAGTCTTCCTCGGCTCACCCTTAGGATGACCCTAGATTTTACGCATGCGCCCTGTAAACTTCTCTTACTTAACACTCTGCTGTTAGCAGCTCAGCCTGCATATCAGGGTGTGTAACCAGATGTCCTTTTTAAGATACAGAAATGAGGTATGTAGCCAGATGTTCTTTGCAAGATACAGGAACTATAGACATTGATCACTCTGTTTTTCTTAAGCGTGTGGTTATACAAGGGTCTGTCAGACAGAAGGTTACATTTCATCCTGCGGTCCTAGCATTGTTCTATATCGACACGAATCAAATGCACACATTTCACCATCCCCCATCTTCTTTTTTATGGTATTGATTCGTGTTTTCGTTTCCAGTCGAGTCAACACTTGTCGAATTGGTGTCAATTTTGGATCTTTTTTTGTTTTTATTATCATCAGGGAATGGGTTTTCTCTTTCCCTGGTTCTGGGTGAACAGGTACCACAGATATTTGTATCCCTTGTATAACCGAGTGTATTAATCTGGTAAAACAAGGTGTTAAACATGGAATGATTAGCAATCCTCCACATATCCCCAATACAATGATCCCAATTTTAGTAAGCCAACCACCGCCTATAAATTTCCCTCCCCCCCCCCCCCCCCAATCCTTCTAGATTGATTACATTCCAAGTTTGAACTGGGACATGTGGAA
This sequence comes from Falco peregrinus, assembly GCF_023634155.1. Lineage (NCBI taxonomy): Eukaryota > Metazoa > Chordata > Aves > Falconiformes > Falconidae > Falco > Falco peregrinus. The sequence goes on from NW_026599607.1 coordinate 1,676,374, forward strand.
TTTTCTTCATTTCTTTTATCAGCTGATTTACGGCTTTTCCTTCATCATCAATCTCTAAACAACAATTACTAAGGTTAAATTTTCCGCAGACGACTCCTTCTTGTGCTAACAAACAATCCAGAGCTAAGTGATTTTGGTATTTTGTTTTGCAATTAATCCAAGTGCATCTCCGGTTTTATTCACAACTATTTCTACTACAGCTTGTAGCCTAATTACTCTATTAAGCATATATATTGGGGTCCTATAACCCCAGGATCCATCTTCTGCCCACGTAGCTGGATCATAATAGGCAATGATTCTTTCAGGAGGCCATTCATTATATTTCCAATTTCCATTTGTAAGCTTCGTTTATGGCGCCTTTTCCTTAGCTCATCAGCTTCAGCATATACTGGGACCCCTAATCGCTCTCCCCGAACTCTGGGTAACAGGAAAAAACTGGGTCTTATAGTTCCTAATACACAGGATCCTGTCCAGTGCTTTGGTAAATATGCATAGGCTAGTTTGCCACAAATCCAGTAACGTCCTTCAGGAGTTGGCCAACCGTTTGGTGTGTTTGTTCCATTGGTCCAGTTCTTACATTGATGATTCATTTCCCGTGGGTTTCCCCATTTATCCCAGCTATTCTGAGTTTCATTCCATAGGTAACCTCCTTCACACTCCAGGTTACCTACTTGTCTTCCTTTGGTTTTTTAGATTTTGCCAACAACGTCTTCCAACTATACTCGTTTGGAGTACCCATTGTTGTTTTCTATTACCCTTTTTCATTGTTTCCCATGCTTGGGGATTGCTGATGTTGCTCTCCATAGCCTCCCATGGCCATCGTTCACCTTGATTTGTTCCACCACAAACATAACAATTAGTTATATTCAATGACTTAGCAATGTTTTCAGCAAGATTTATAAATAGATTTTTAGCAACTGTGGGAATTTCGTATTTTACTCCTGTTTCTGTTTCATGATAAAATGAGTTGAATAACAGTCTATATTGCACTGATTCTTTTATCCTTTCTTTGATTTTAATATTAATAACTACTCCCGGGTCTTCTCCAGGTCCATGTATCTTAAGTCCAATTTTGGTTACTTTCTTCTGTTTCCAAATCTCTAAATTTATAAGGTTAAATTTACTAGATTGCAGGTACGGGTTGCACAATTACTGTCTGTTTGTACCCTTGTGATTGAAGCTTGTAAACTTCCACGTGGATTACCATATCCCCAGCCTGCAGTATCCCAACATACACAGGACCATCCCCTTCTTCGGCATAGGTGTGCCAATTGATACCTCGCGGTTTGACTAGGTACATGATCAGGGTTTATTTGACATTGACGTCCGCCGGGGCAGATGTATTTTGGTTGATTACTATAGTACCGTCTCCACTCCAAACTCCCACAATTAGTGTCTGGATCATCATCTATAATATCACATGCATCAAAGATTACTGATACTGACGTGTTCAAATTGCTTATAACCCGACTTGTTCCAACTAATCTACCTACTTCCGAATTTGTCTTAATTTCCACCCAATATTGAGAAGGGAGTTCTTTTGGATCATAGCAGACGGTCCTGTTACCTTTTCTGCACAGAGCATACTGGGTTTGGTTATGAATGCAGTTTCCTATTTTCTGGTCTTTACAGTCATAGACCGGATGATACACCAAGGTTTGGGAACTTACCCGTCCCCTTCTAGTAGTTACTATACATTGATTGCAGTTGTTGGTCGTAGCCTGGGTTAAGGAACTCACCCCAAGCAGGACTAGAAGAGGTCCGGTAAGGGCTATAGCGATCGATGGTCACAGCCCGAAGGGGTTGCAGCCCTTGGCAGACCTTCCAAGCCGCAGCACCAGTTCCCTATGCGGTCTTGCCCTCTTCGTTAATCTTAAGGGATCGCCTCTTTTAAACAGCCAGATGAGATAATTTGTATGCTGCGTCCCAAAAATTTTGGTATATATTGTGGATAGCTTATTACTGCCTCTTATTTCCTAAAAACACTTCTTGATTAAATCAACAACAATAAAACCTTACCCAGGGTAGGTTATGGAAGGGGGTGGTGGCTTTGTATCGAATACACCGAAACTCTAAGCTGTTATTTAGATAGTGTTCCTGTCCTCCTCCTGGGGAAGTAATATACTTAAAACATTTGGAACACTTAGCCCTTAAAAATAAACAACACTGTTTACACGACGGACAGGCACTAGTACCGGCTCCTCTCCAGGGGCTTGAGAGGGTACGACTTTTTGTCAATCCTCGTATACATTAATACATTACTGGCTCTTAACTGTTCCCGGTTACTGCTTAATTCTACAGGAGTAATTACAATGAAATTCCCACAGCAACTTAGCTTATGCTCTTTGATGAAGGCTTCGTCAAGTTCTTCTGATGGTTAGTTTAGTTCTTCCTGGTTCCGATGTTATTTTCCACTCCTTCACCAGACCTTTTACTCGCGAAACATGTGGCCATCCTTTCTCAGCAGTTCTTACAGCTGTTTCTGTAGTTAATAAAACAAGAAAAGGTCCTTCCCAGTGAATAGTGAATGCCGTACCACTTATCTAAAGGATGACACACCTATGTTTAGTTGAAAGTCGGGAAATGTCCAAGGACCCTTATTGCCACATGACGGATGCACAGACTGCTAAGTCCTTGGTTTGATTACCTTTAGAAGGGACATTTTGTCTTAGATTCCTGTTGTACATGCGATGTGGCGAAGATGGAGACTTTAAACATGGCCGCTAAGGAATAGAGTCTGCGTAGAGACAACTCCTCAAGGACATTGCGCAGGCACGAGATATGTAAATGGATTCTCAGAATTGTAATGAATATATAAACAATTTCTTGGAAAACTAATGAGTAGGTCTGAGTAGCTTGTATAAAGGGGGGACTGAAAAGCCCCCTCGGTGTGCATGACTTTGGTGGCGCGATCCCCCATGCACCCAGCGCTGCCGAATAAAGATAACCTCCGCCCGCCTGCATATTGCTGACTGATTCTTCAAATCACCAGAGGGGAGATAGGTTTTCTTCTTCCCATGTTTTTATCAACACCTCATCTCCCGCTTTCAACTGATGCATTGCAAAACCTAGAGGTGGTGTTTGAGCCATCATCCCAATTTCTCTCAGCTCTTTTAATCTCTTTCCGATGGTAATGATATACTTTTGGATACTATGATCCTCAACTACACTGTTCCCTAGAGGCATCCCTTGAGAATAAGGCATGCCATATAACATTTCATATGGCGATAATCCAGTCTCACTGTGTGGTTTAGTTCTTATGTTTAAAAGTGCCAATGGTAAACATTTTGTCCAGGGCATTTGTGTCTCGATCATTAACTTAGCTAATTGTTGTTTTATTGTTTGATTCATTCTTTCTACTTTCCCCGAGCTTTGTGGGTGCCACGGAATGTGGTATTCCCACTGAATACCTAATGATTGACACAATAATTTTATTATCTTGGGAGTAAAGTGCGTGCCCTGATCAGAATCAACGTACTGGATTATCCCATATCTAGGTATCAAATGCTCTAATAAAATATTTACCACTGTTTGTGCCGTAGCTTGTGCTACAGGATAAGCTTCTACGCATTGTGTTAAATGATCTACTGTTACCAACAAATATTTTATCCTCCCTACCTTTGGTAATTCAGTGAAATCAACTTGTACTTTCTCAAAAGGTCTGCAAGCTGGTTTTCTCCCCCCCATGGCTACTTGTCGAAACACTGTCTTATTTATCTTCCGACAAGTTAAGCAACCCTGTGTGATTTGCTTTGCGATTTCAAAAATCCCAATGCAGCCAAATTGTTTAAGGAAATGATCACTTAACGCCTTTGTACCCCAATGTGTTGTGCATGCAAATGTTCCAATATTTGCCTAGCATAGGCTTTTGGCAACATCTCTCGCCCATCGGGCAGGGTCCATTTTCCTTGTTCTAACTTAGCTCCTATTCTCTCCAATTTTGTTTGTTCCTCAGGGCTAAACTTCTTTTCTTCTTCCTCTTGTCTTTCTTCCTCCTGTGCTACGTCCTGAGTCCTCAAGGCTGCTTCCTGGGCTTCTTTATCTGCTAAATTATTTCCTCTGGTTTGGTAATCTAATCCCTTTTGGTGTCCTCTCACACGTACCACTGCTATCTCCCTTGGTTCTCTTAATGCCCTTAAAATTCTTACTCTTAATTCCTGATGTATAAAATTCCTCCCTTGAGTATTAATTGAACCTCTTTCTTCCCAAATTTTTCCAACAGCGTGGACCACCCTATATGCATATTTAGAATCTGTAAATATAGTCCCGCTTTTCCCCTTTTTTAACAATTCCAGGGCCCTTCACAGGGCATACAGCTCACAAGCCTGAGCTGACCATGATGGACTCAAAGGTCCTGATTCCACAGGTTCTAGGTCCTTATTAATTCTTGCATAGCCTGATTTTATTTTCCCTTCCATACCCGGGAGGAGCCATCTGTAAACAGTGCTTCTCCTTTCTCCAATTCAGTATCCCTTAAATCTGGCCTTACCTTCGTCTGGGTTTCAATTACCTCTAAACAGTTGTGTTGTCATTTCTCCGATGGTTCTCCAAACAAAAACTGTGCTGGACTCTGAGCAGAGGTTACCCTCAGTTCTCAGTCAGGGGAGTCAATTAGTATTGCTTCATACTTTAGGATTCGGCTATCTGTTAACCATTTTTCCGCTTTCTGTTGTAAAACACTTCTGACATTGTGTGGAGTATACACCTTTAAAGGAGCACTAAAGGTAATCTTCCTAACTTCCTCTATTAGTAATGCTGTAGCGACCAAAGCTTGGAGACAAGCAGGCCATCCTCTACTTACCGGATCAAGTAACTTAGAACAATACCCCGCGGGTTTCTTAATTCCTGCCCAGTCTTGAGTAAGGACTCCATATGCTGTCTGGTTTGATGTATTCACAAAAAAAAAAATAAAAAGGTTTTCCCAGATCTAGGAGGCTCAATACAGGCACTTGCATTAATGCCCTTTTTATTTCCTCAAATTTGTGATCATCTTCTGTGAATCCCTGAAGTTGGTTATTAATTTCTCATATAAGAATTTAACCTTTTCGCTGTAGCTTTCAAGCCATGGCCTACAATATCCTAATAATCCCAATATCTGCCAAATTCCCTTTTTAGTTTGAGGGGGTCTTAAGGCTAGGATCCCAGATACCCTGTCAGGATCCAACTTCTTTCTTCCCTTACTCAGCCAATGCCCTAAATATTTCACTTCCTGTTTTACAACCTGTAATTTTGATCGAGACACCTTTAATCCCTTTTCTCCTAGAAAATCTAACAACTTAATAGTAGTTTCTCGGGTTCCTTCTTCAGTTTCTCCTGCTACTAATAGATTGTCCACATATTGCAATAATTTTGCCTCCCTGGGTAATGTAAAATCTTGTAAGATTTTCTCTACAGTTTGTCCAAATAAATTTGGTGATTCTGTAAACCCCTTTGGTAGTACAGTCCATCTTAATTGTTGTTTTCATCCCGTTTCAGGGTCCTCCCACTCAAAGGCAAAATAATCTCTGGATCTCTCACCCAGGGGGCAGGCCCAAAAGGCATCTTTCAAATCTATTACGCTATACCAAGTATGTTTGGGAGATAGATGGCTCAGTAAAGTATAAGGATTTGCCACTACAGGGAGTTTAGTGATTGTTTGCTGATTGACAGCTCTCAGGTGCTGTACCATCCTGTATGACCCATCAGATTTCTTTACAGGGAGGATGGGTGGATTATGAGGTGACATACGTGGTTCTAAAGTTCCTTTTTCCAGACGTCTGTCAAGTACAAGTTTTAATCCCTTTCGACCCTCCACTGGTATAGGGTATTGTTTGACTCTAATGGGACAATGCGGATCTATTATTTGCACTTTTATGGGGCCCATTTCTATCTTTCCAGTTTCCCCCTCCTTACACCATACTGAAGGGTTAATGGCTTCTTCATCCTCTTGTGTTAAAGTGTGAAATTTAACCTGCAGTTTGTCCCCTTGACTCTGAATGCTCAAGTTTAGTTTCAAAATCAGATCCCTTCCTAGTAAGTTGTACTCCGCTTCAGGGAGCAAAAGTAAACCATTAAGACAATTTTTTTTCTCTGTTTCTACTTCTACATCTTTCAAGACAGGTACTTGAAAAGGTTCTCCTTTTGCCCCTACTACTGACATATAACTCTTCCCTTTTTCTATTCCTTTTGGAAGTTTTCTAATAGTGGATTTTTCAGCCCCTGTGTCCACTAAGAATAAAACTTCCTCCTTATGGGGACCGATTAATAATTTTATCAAGGGCTCTGTTGATGTTGAAGTCCCCAGAAGATATAGCCCCTGACACCTCTGTTCTTCTTTGAATACTTTCTCATCCTGTTCCCGCTTGCGACAGTTCTTCCGAACATGTCCCTTCTTATTGCAATAGTAACAGACAGGAATTGTGGATCTTTCTCGATAAGATTGTCCCCTGGGTGTTTTCTCTATTCCCTTTTCCCTTCTCTCTCCAGACGGGGTCTTATTTCTCTGGCTTTCTCTTACTGCTGCTACAAAGATTTTGGCTCTTGCTTTTTGTTTTTCCTCACCTCTCCTAACATATACTTTCTGTGCTTCCCTAAGTAACTTTTCTAATCCTCTCTCTTGCCAGTCTTCCAACTTTTCTAATTTCCTTCTTATGTCCCCCCAGGATCTAGCCACAAATTGTGATCTAAGGAGTGTGGTTCCGGCCACTGTACTCGGATCAATTCCAGAATACATTTGTAGGCTTTTCCTTAATCTCTCCAACCATTCTGTTGGAGATTCATCTTTCCCTTGTTGTTCATTAAATGCTTTATTAATGTTTTGCCCTCGGGGAACCGCTTCCCTTATTCCCTGTATGATTAATGTTCTCAAGTCCCTCATATTCTGTTTTCCTTGGGGTTGTTGATGATCCCGGTGGGGATCCACATTTGGCCATTTGTGGTCTCCCGGGGGTCCTGCCTGATTCTGTCTTTCCCAGATTCTCATTCCAGCTTGCCTAATCGTTCCCTTCTCCTCAGCAGTAAATAAGATCCCTAAAACGGACTGTATTTCTTCCCAAGTACAAGTATTGGGGCCTAGGAACTGGTCCAGTTTTTCAGCTGCTCCGAAGGGATCACCTAACAGGGTCCCCATTTCTTTCATCTGTAGTATTTAATGGGACTGCCACAAACCCGATGCCTCCCTGATTGCCTCCGAGGGGTTCCTCTCGTAAGGGATACAGAGAAGCTCCCTCAGATACGGCAGTCCTACTTCTCATACGTGCAGCCGGGGGTCGATCTAATTCCGGTGCTGTTGGTGGTGGAGGCAGGGGCAACGGTGGTACTGGTGGAGATACCACGGCCACCGGAGGGGGAGCTGCCGCCGGGGGTGGATTGTTAAGATATGGAGGTGGTAGGTTATCTAATGGCTCCCATTTATCATCTTTTTCTCTTTCCTGTTTTTCTTCTTCTGCTTTTAGTGTAAGTATTGAGGCTGGAAAAGGACGTGAAGTCCTGATCCATAATCCTGCATAATCACTTTCCTCCTGACTAAAAGGTTCCTTTGAATTAACATGCATATTTAAGGCCTGGCGAATCCAGTCTTCAAAAGAACCGAAAACAGGCCAAAAGAGATGTGGTCTTATAGGCTCCTTTGGCCATTCTACCATAAAATACTGGATCATTTTTAATTTACTTTTTCCTTTTATGGGGCCAACAATATGGAATTGTTCCAATTTCTAATCATTATTGCTAAAGGACTTTCTGGTGGTATGTCTGGCAATTTGCTCCCTTTCTTGTGGTCCCTGGTCTTCGATTTTGTCTGGCCCATCTAGGAATTTTACTGTGGCAATTCCTACAGCCCTTGGTTACCTTAGTAGGAGTGTCTTGCAGGGGGTTTAGGACCCACCACCCACCCACGAATCCTATAGGAATCGCTTTGGTCCTTCACCGGCCAAGTCCCTCGCGGGAGATTGGAACCACGGTTAGAAGACCTCCACAATGGCTCTGGAACAAAGTTCTGTCTCAGTCACACTCTTACACACACAGGCAACCGAATCCCACCCAAGGGAACGGTATGCGCCTTAAATACTTACGACTCTGTCTTCGTTCGGATCTTTGCACGCAGAATTACGGGCAACATATAGTGCTGCAGCCAGCAAGGGAGCTCATTAAAAAAATCAAATTCTTTGCTTGCCTTTATTCAGGTTCAGGATGGCGTTAGTCCCGACCTGACTCGAACAGGAGCCACCAAATGGTGGGGCGCCCCTCCTTGATCAAGTCAGAATTCAGGAACCAAAGCCATCCCGGATGAGCCCCCAGGTGTGAAAAGAACTTAGTCCCAAAATAGGATTACGATCAAAGTTTGCAATTTATTAAGCAAATAGAGGCAAGCAAACAGCGCTGGGTGCGCCGGGAGCCTCCGCTCCACCAAGACGCGCGCTGTACAAAGTTTATTTTTGGTTTATATTTCCTAAACTAAGACATATTCCTAGCTATTTCTAAGAAAGGGTCGGTTTATGTCAATGGGTCCTTGGAACAGGCGTGTACTTCGTGGCGCATGCTCTTTCTGTCTCCGAGGGTCTTCTTAACCCCTGTCTGGCGGTCGGTGGATGAAGTCAGCAGTCTTCCTCGGCTCACCCTTAGGATGACCCTAGATTTTACGCATGCGCCCTGTAAACTTCTCTTACTTAACACTCTGCTGTTAGCAGCTCAGCCTGCATATCAGGGTGTGTAACCAGATGTCCTTTTTAAGATACAGAAATGAGGTATGTAGCCAGATGTTCTTTGCAAGATACAGGAACTATAGACATTGATCACTCTGTTTTTCTTAAGCGTGTGGTTATACAAGGGTCTGTCAGACAGAAGGTTACATTTCATCCTGCGGTCCTAGCATTGTTCTATATCGACACGAATCAAATGCACACATTTCACACAGGGAAGTGGCTGTGATGAGGGAGAGCGATTTAGTGGGGCAGAAGGTTTTAGCCCAGCCGCAGGGTGGGAGCGGGCCAAACCAGGGGAAGTGATACAGGCTCCCCTGCGACAGGCTGTGGGAAATGAAGGACCCATTACGGTGACGGTCCCGTTTTCAATAACAGAGTTGAAGCATTGCAAAGCAACTGCAGGAAATTACCGAGACGACCCTAAGAAGGCGGCTGGTGTTTTTGAAATAATGATGGTTAAAACACAGGATGGTCCATGGCCGGAGCAGTGCGCTCCCCAGCCAGCTCTGGGAGCCGAGCGGGAACTCCCTGTGGGGCCGAGTGCTGCCCTGGGGGCTGGCAGGGGAGCCGGCACAGGGGCTTTTCCAGCTGGGACACGGGGGCACGGGCGAAGGGCCACAGTCACGCAGCCTCTCTCCTCGCCTTCTCTTGCAGACGGACAGCCCGGCGTGCAGGGTGGCAATGCCCTCCATCAGGGTGAGGCGGGAGGAGACAGCCCGTCTGCCAGCAAGGCAGGCAGCAGCACCACAGAAGGTGCACGCAGCTCGGGCACCAGGAGCTGCCAGCACTTGCTGCAAGCTCCCGCCTCTGCCAGCAGCAGCCTCTGCAGCTTCTGCCCAGGGCAGGGGAAAGGCCAGCAGCACTGCAACCAGCAGACACCGACAGCTTGTCCCATCTACTCGGGGCATCCCTGGTGAGCAGGGGAAAGCCACCAGGGTGCAGAGCAGGAGGCATGCCCCACACAGCCCTGCAGCCAATGCCACAGCTGTGAAGGAGACAAAGAGGTACCTTTTGAGGAAGGACCCGGACAAGGTTTGCACTGGGAGCCACCGACCCAGCCAGCAGACAGCGGCACAGTGGCACTGGGAACACAGGCTGGGTGCGGCGAAGATGGCAAGATCAGAGGAGGTCCGGGTGGCCCACAGTGGCAAGGCCCCTGCAGGTCAGCACGTGCCTGATCCTCATGCACGTAAAAGCACTGGTGCTGCTGGCAGGGTTTCTGTGCCAGCTTCCCTGGGCAGGAGGGATGTGGCTTCAGGGCAGCAGGGACAAGTGGAAGAGCGCCACCCCAAAACACAGCTGTCTCTCATAAAGACCAAGTGCAAAGGCAAGTCGCTGCGGGAGCACCGAGAGGCTCTTAAGGAGCATGTGGCCATGCCGTCAGTGAAGACGGAGGATCAGATGGCCACCATCACCACAGCCAGCAGACACCAACAGCTTGACTCATCTACTCGGGGCATCCCTGGTGAGCAGGGGAAAGCCCCCAGTGGGCAGAGCAGGAGCCATGCCCCACGCAGCCCTGCAGCCAATGCCACAGCTGTCTCCCAGCCCACCCGCACCCGCTGCCTCCAGAACCAGCTGCAGCAGGAGATGGCACTGTCCACCCAACCCATCCTGCAGCGGTTCAAGCGCGAGCTGCCTGCCTCCCCCTGCACGGCCCAGCCCGAGGACTCTCCTGGCCACCAGGGCCATCAGGGGACGCAGAGCTCCTGCTCCTCTGGCAGAAACAGGCCCCACACCTTGGCGGCCCTGCAGGAAAGACCAACAGAAAGCCACAGTGCTGGGCCACAAGCCACGTGCCAGGCTGTGAGAGGTGCTCAGCTCCGGGTGATGGAGCGGGAGGACTTGATGCTGCCTGGCAGCGCATACAGCCATCTCCTGCAGCAGAGCAGACGCCTGCAGCGTCTTCTGAAAGACCTGGAGAGGCAACAGAGTGCCCTTGAGATGGAGAGCCGCCTCCTGGGAAAGGACGGTTCTCCAAGAGCGTGCAAGGAGGCAGGGAGACTGCAGCAGAAGAATGCTCAACTAGCTGCCCTCACCTTACGGCTGGGAGAGTGAGCCAGGCAGCTGCAGGTGACCATCCATCGCCTGGTCAATGCTCGCGGGCCACTGCCCATCCAGCACTCCGCTGAGCAACTGTGCCCGCCATTGCTTCCTCATCCGAGGCGTGGAGAAATGGGAGAGCCCAGCAGAGCTCTGCTGGCACGGGACAAGCGGCACGACTTGGCACAGAAGGCAGCTGAGGGGCTGGAGGCCCGAGCAGCTGCAGATGAAGAGGGATCCTCTGATATGAGCACCCCCGGGCAAGCTTGTGAGGAGTTGCAGGTGCAGCTCGCCAAGGTGACAAATGAAAACACCCACCTGGCTGAAGAAAACGCTCGCCTGCGTGGGCAGATGGCTTTGACAGAACAGGTTCAGGCTGAAAATGCCAACCTGAAAGGGCAGCTAGCGCATCTGGCAGAGGAGCGAGACTCTGCCATCCAAGCAACCATCTGTCTTTTTACCCAACTGAAGCGGCCAAGCGCGAGCTGACAGCCATGAAGGACAGGGCAGAAAGGAGTCGACAGCTGGAGAGGGAACATGAGGAGACAAAGCTGGCCCACAGGGAGCACAGAGAATCCCTGTGAGCGTTTCCAGCCCCGCTGAAGGAACTGAGTGATCGGTTTGAGAAGCTAAAGAAATGCTGCCAGCAGCTGTTTCAGAAATTGGGATGGCTGGAAGGAGAAAGATCCAACAGCACCGTTTCCAAGCCGCAGCAGGCTAACCTGGGAGCAGACAAGGAGTCCGTCCTGCCGGAGGCTATGAGAAAACAACCGGCAGAGCTTCGAGCATTCATCGCTCGTTACAGCTATGATCCTTTCGATGGTCCCAACGAGCGGCCTGAGCTGGAGCTTCCGCTAGTTGCTGGGCAATACGTTTACATCTTTGGAGACGTGGATGGAGACGGTTGGTACGTGGGAGAGCTGACCGACGGCACAAGGGGATTCATCCCCTCTAATCTCGTTGAGGAAGTTCCAGGTGACGGGCGACCTGATGACACCACAGTCTCCCCAGAGACAAGTGATTGGTGGCAGGGCATAGATGACGTCTGTCCTGTCTTCTCATAGAGCTTCTCATTAAACCTCTTTTAATGACCTCTCTGTGTAATCTCACTCCCTGTCCTGTTTGTCTGTGAGCTGAAGGGACTCTGTGCCTGCTATGGGGGACGTGGCGCGGGTGGACTGAGTGCCAGCTACTGGAGTCAACGCGAGGCCGTAGGCAGCTCTGGCTTGTGGTGCCAGCTACTGGTGTGCGTCCCAGTGCAGCCAGTGGAGTGAGAGGGGGTCCGAGTGCAGCTACTGGAGCCAGTGGGGATCTCAGCCATCAGGCACTAGGGGTGGGATTGGCGTGCGTCCTGAGAAACCACAGGGTATTTGCACTACAGTAGCATGTGCAGTAAAGAAAACTGGTCTTGCAGTTTGATCCAACGCTGCATCTGCAAACAAAACGAGGCGGAGGCATGAGGAACATGGATGGAAACCTCACCTGCCACACCAAAGTTACGCCACGGAAACTCTTCCCTTTTTGTCACCTGCCTCGGGTTTGGTAAATCTTTTGCCGAGTCTGAAGCAAAGGCCCATTGCCTCTTCCTGTTTCTAACAGCTAACGTCTGGGTTTCACAGGCTGCTTTGTTGTGCGGCACCGCTTACACCCCAGAGTTGCCTTCATAAATGCATCCTTGTACTCGGAAAGGAAAATTGCCTGTCATGCCAGTCATACCGCTGTACTACCCTACCCGCAGGGCAACAGACCGCCCTGCTTGTAAGAGGATTTAATACAGGAAATAATCCTCCAGTATCTGGGTGTTTTAACAGTTCAATCACGTGCTCGCAGTCTGACTGCTGACACAATCTAACAAGAAAAAATATTAAGGGGGCTAAATCTGTGTTTCAAAAAAAGTGGGGTTTCTCTTTCCTTTCCTGAGAAAACTTGCTCCCTCTACGTTTCTGCCCTGTCATTTCATCTAGCAGCTTCGAAGAAGGGTTTCCCGGCCAGCTATTTTGATGTCATGGTGAGCTCTGAGATGTTTGAGTTTGTTCCTCTCACGCCCCCAGAACTTGGAGTCCTGTGGCTACAACAGCATCTCTGCTGCTGTACAAAAGCAGGGCCCTTGCCAGGTCCTCACGATAACGCACTTGATGGGCAAGGTGAACACGTTATTTTACACAGCTTCAGAAATCTCACTGCATTGTTGCCTGCGAAAAGCCACTTTCCTTTTGGCATTTGAGACACCTTTGAACACTGACCATAGAGCCCTGTGGCAACCTCTAGGCCTGGGGGAAACCTGCATTAGGGAGGAAATAGGCATCTCCTCCTCCCCTTAAGCTTTGCGTGTTGTTCTGTAGAAGGAAGAGAGTTGCCTTATTGCCCCAGGGTGGGGTAGGGGAGCCCGGAGGCAGCGGTGCCTGAGCCTGGGACAGGGTTCTCCAGCCTGGAGGCCAAAGCTGTTGGTGGGACTCTTCCCTCCAGCCTCCTGCCTGGCCCCTGCAGGGGGCAGGGGACCCGTGCTGGGGCAGCAAACACTGCTGTAAAGCCTAAAGATGTCCCCAGGGGCTGCTCTCAGCTCTGCCTGGGAGCTGCTGCCGTCAGATTCACCCACTAGCAAGCAATTCCTGGTGCAGGAGTGACAACTGCGTGGAGGAGAACAAGTCTGGGTGTCTAATACCAAGGTCTCCAACATCAGCTGAGCAGCGTTTATTTTAATGGTTTGGGTTTTTTTTTCTCCCCAGGAGTTTCCATTGTGCCCCAAAGCCATTTTCTGTCAGAAAAGGTGCAGGCACGTGCATGAGACACAGGTGTTTCTCTGTGTTGTAACTGGGAACAAAGGCAGCTTTTCTTTTCATTCCAGCTGGAAAGGGAGCACAGAGCATCAGCCCCAGGGAGGCAGCCCTGCTCCCTCGTCCTGGCTGTGGGTGTGAGCCCGTGCACGCTCCACCTCTGGAGGAAAGGCACTGAAGAAGAGCAGCCTGGGAGGGACCTCCCAGAGCCGGCTGGGGAGAGGGCTGGTCACCCCGCGGCCCATGGCGACTGCCGGGAGCAGCTCGGCGTGGCCAGTGGCCTCTGGGCACGGGCCTGCGGGCCTCCCCTGCGTTGCTGTAGGCGGGCACCGGAGCGTCCCCAGGCCTGGGCGCCCTGTGTGGGAGCCATGCCTGGGGACAAGGCCCCGGGCGGTGGCAGCCAGAGCTGCTGCACGCACACAGGACTGAGCTCTGCAGAGGCTGCTGGCACCGGGGGGATGTGGGAGGTGCGGGCTCGGGCCTGCTGGGGCCTCTGTGAGGGGCAAGCAGGGGCTGCCCCACGCCGGGCACAGCCGGGCACAGCCAGTCCCCGCCAGGCTCCACAGCATCGCCAGGGCTTTGTGATGCAGGCGGCGCACCGTGCCCAGAGGTCATTGTGATGCGGGTCCCCACGGTGACCCCGCGGGTATTTAAGGAGCCAGAGCCCTGGGGTGCCCACTCCCAGGAGAGCCACTCCCTCAGGAGGCAGCATCTCCCCTGGGTGACCATGGCCGGTCGTCGGCAGGCGCCGCCGAAGATGTCCACGCATGAGGAGGCAAACGCCCCCCCCCAGCCCAACAGCAGGCTGCCGGGCCTGCAGAACCGGCGCCAGGTGAGGGACGGGGCAGGAGGGGGAGGCCGGTGGTGGGACAGGGCCACGCGGAGCTGCCTTAGTGCCAGGGCCGGGCTTGCCGCCACTGTGGGGGCCGCTGTGCCAAGGCAGCCGCCTCCAGTCCTTGACTTCTCCTCCTCCTGCCCGCAGATGGGCCACAGGCGGCCGCTGGCAGCGCCGAAGGACAGCCAGGGACAGGCTTCGTCCCCCCATGGGAACAGGCTGCGACGGCTCCCCTGCCCACAGAGCTCGCAGGCCGCTGGGAGCCGACGCGCACAGGTAGGGAGCCCGAGGGAGCCCGGGACAAACGTCTTCCCGAGTCCAGGCGCTGCCGACAGGCAGGCGGGAGCTGCAGGAGGGGACGGGAGGGCCCGGTCACCTAGCAAGCTGAGCCCCCCAAGCCGTGCCTGCAGGCTGCCCGGGCATGCTGGGGATGCTCCCAGGAGTCACTGTGGGCCATGGCCGGAGCAGTGCGCTCCCCAGCCAGCTCTGGGAGCCGAGCGGCAACTCCCTGTGGGGCCGAGTGCTGCCCTGGGGGCTGGCAGGGGAGCCGGCACAGGGGCTCTTCCAGCTGGGACACGGGGGCACGGGCGAAGGGCCACAGTCACGCAGCCTCTCTCCTCGCCTTCTCTTGCAGACGGACAGCCCGGCGTGCAGGGTGGCAATGCCCTCCATCAGGGTGAGGCGGGAGGAGACAGCCCGTCTGCCAGCAAGGCAGGCAGCAGCACCACAGAAGGTGCACGCAGCTCGGGCACCAGGAGCTGCCAGCACTTGCTGCAAGCTCCTGCCTCTGCCAGCAGCAGCCTCTGCAGCTTCTGCCCAGGGCAGGGGAAAGGCCAGCAGCACTGCAACCAGCAGACACCGACAGCTTGTCCCATCTACTCGGGGCATCCCTGGTGAGCAGGGGAAAGCCACCAGGGTGCAGAGCAGGAGGCATGCCCCACACAGCCCTGCAGCCAATGCCACAGCTGTGAAGGAGACAAAGAGGTACCTTTTGAGGAAGGACCCGGACAAGGTTTGCACTGGGAGCCACCGACCCAGCCAGCAGACAGCGGCACAGTGGCATCGGGAACACAGGCTGGGTGCGGCGAAGATGGCAAGATCAGAGGAGGTCCGGGTGGCCCACAGTGGCAAGGCCCCTGCAGGTCAGCACGTGCCTGATCCTCATGCACGTAAAAGCACCGGTGCTGCTGGCAGGGTTTCTGTGCCAGCTTCCCTGGGCAGGAGGGATGTGGCTTCAGGGCAGCAGGGACAAGCGGAAGAGCGCGATCTCAAAACACAGGTGACGCTCACCAAAAACAAGTGCAAAGGCAAATCGCTGCGGGAGCACCACAAGGCTCTTCAGGAGCATGTGGCCATGCCGTCAGTGAAGACGGAGGATCAGAAAGCCCAGCCCAGCAGGACAGGCAGTCATGCAAGCGCAGCGGCTCGTGTCCTCAAGAAGAACTGGGCAAGGGCAGCAAGGCCACGGAACAGCCTGGGGTCCCTGCCAAAGGAAAAAGACTGGGGAGAAGACAATGAGCTGCCCCAAGAAGAGGGCATCACCATTCACAGCATCTGGGTCAACCCCTCATTCCTGGAGTTCTTCCAGGACCCCCACGCTGGTCCCCAGGATGGGCCCTGCTGGCTGAGCAGTGTAGGCAGAGGGGCAGCAGCAGACGCAGCTGGCAACCTACAGAGCATTTCAGCTATGCAAGGGGAACCCGTGGAAGTTGAGCCAGCAGCTGCTGCCCTGGCCACACCTTCTGAGGAAGAGGGGCACTGCGCACATCTAGCTCCCATAGCACAAGAGTCAATGAATGCACCCGATTCTGCTCTCCTCAGTGAGCAGCCCACAGCAGCACAGGCAGAGAGCCAGGCGGCTGCCCCACACAGCCCCGCAGCCTACAACATGGCTCTGCAGGACACAGACCAGTGTAAAATGAGTGGGGTCCTGAACGAGGCTGTGGCTGCGATCCAGGGACTCGGTCAGCAGCTGGCAGAACAGCGGGACCCAGCACAAAACGTGCATGTGGTGATGGCACCAAGACCACCTTCAGCAACTCAGGACAGCGAGTCTTCCTTGCCTGGAAAGCCTCCAGGAGAGGCCAGCACAGCCTCTCTCGTGCAAGAGGAATGTGAGGATGGGGAACACATGGCTTCTGCCATGTCTGGAGACCATCAAGGAGAGGCCAGCACAGCCATTTTCTCCCCAGCAGCGCACGAGGAAGATCTGGCTTCATTGCTGCCTCAGATCTCTCTGGATGATGCTGCCATACCCCACCTTGACCGAGCAGGGGAAGATAAAAGAGGTTACATGGATTCTCCCTTGTCTGCAGAGTCTTGGCACCAGGTGAGCCTGGAGTGCGTGTCGGGCACGGACCATCACAAGGTCCTGTAGGCACGTATAGTGTCCAGGGTGTGTGCGGCAGGGAGATGGCTGGTGCTGTCCGTGTCAGCCCGCTGACAACCCCTCTATCCCCTGCCTGTGCTCTTGCTCTCCACGTGCATGTGGCTTCTCAGCGCAGAGGTGACGCACAGCCCTCCTCTGGCTGCAGGGACCATAAACCTAACCAACCCGACACACGGCACTGCGTAGTCTACCACTAAAGCATGTCCCTAAGCGCCTGTCTTTCCCCGGTAGCCAATAACGGATGCTTAGATCTCCTTTGGCTGTTAATGTTTTTATAGGATGCGCCAGGGTTCATGTCTGAGGAGGACAATTGGGAAGATGACGATGATAAAGAGCTGTCCCAAGATAAGAACATCATCTACCACAGCATCTGGGTCAACCCCTCATTCCTGGAGTTCTTCCAGGACCCCCACGCTGTTCCCCAGGATGGACCCTGCTGGCTGAGCAGTGTAGGCAGAGGGGCAGCAGGAGACACAGCTAGAGACCTGCAGAGCATGTTCCCTGTCCCGGAGGAACCCATGGATGCTGAGCCAGCAGCTCTTTCCCTGGCAACCGCTCCTGAGGAAGAGGGGCACTGTGCACCTCTAACTCTCATAGGAAAAGAGGTGGCAAAGGCACAGGAATCTCCTCTCCTCAGTGAGCAGCCCACAGCAGCACAGGCAGAGAGCCAGGCGGCTGCTCCACACAGCCCCGCAGCCTGCGCCGCACCTCTGCAGGACACAGACCAGTGGGACGTGAGTGAGATCCTGCACAAGGCTGTGACAGCGATTCAGAGACCCAACAGGCAGCTGGTAGAACAGCGGGACCCAGCACAAACCATGCATGTGGTGACTGCAGCAACACCTGCAGCATCTCAGGACAGTGAGTCTTCCTTGCCTGGAGAGCGTCAGAGAGAGCCCAACTCAGCCACTCTAGTGCCAGCAGAATGTGAGGATGGAGAACACACGGCTTCTGCCATGTCTGGAGACCATCAAGGAGAGGCCAGCACAGCCATTTTCTCCCCAGCAGCGCACGAGGAAGATCTGGCTTCATTGCTGCCTCAGATCTCTCTGCATGATGCTGCTGCACCCCACCTTGAGCCAGCAGTAGAAGATGAAACAGATGCCCCGGGGTCTCCCTTGTCCTGGGACTCTTGGCACCAGGTGAGCCAGGGGCGCGTGACCAGCACTGAGCACCACGAGCTACGGCCGGCAGGTGCAGTGTCCAGGCCATGTGCAGCAGGGAGATGGCTGGTGCTGTCCGTGTCAGCCCGCTGACATCCCCTCCATCCCCTGCCTGTGCTCTTGCTCTCCACGTGCATGTGGCTTCCCAGCACAGAGGTGACGCACAGCCCTCCTCTGGCTGCAGGGACCATAAACCTAACCAACCCGACACACGGCACTGCGTAGTCTACCACTAAAGCATGTCCCTAAGCCCCTGTGTTTCCCCCGGTAGCCAATAACGGATGCTTGGATCTCCTTTGGCTGTTAATGTTTTCATAGGAGCAGCCAGGGCACTCAGCCATAGAGGAGGACAAGCGGGAAGACGACGACGGTGGCAAAGAGCTGTGCCAAGGGGAAGACGTCGCCATCCACAGCATTATGGCCCACCCCTCATTCCTGGAGCTGTTCCAGGACCCCCGTGGTGGTTTCCAGGAGGGGCAGCCAGCCCCTGAGCAGAGCGATAACACGTGGCCCTGCTCCAAGCCCAGGGATGAGCCCGAGGATGAGCCAGGTACATCCCCGAGTGTAGCGCTGGCCCGGCAAGGGAAGGCTTAGCCCAGCCGTCCCGGCAATGTGCACCCAGGCCAAAGCAGAAGGACTGCGTGCATGGGGGCTGGCCGTTCCCTGGCCACCACTCCCTGGGGAAAGCTCTCGGTGGCGGGGAGCAGGCAGGATCTTGCCCGGTACCTGCCCAGCCCCCTGCCTACACTTGTCTTCCTTCCACAGGCATGGCTGCCCTCCCGCATGCCCCAGCTCGACGGCGACGGCCCTCCCTCCTCCGCAGGGCGCTCAGGGCTCTGCGCAAGGCTTTCTGCCCTTCTTGCATCAGGCCACAGCAAGAGCAGCAGCGCCGTGCTGGCAAAGGGGTCCCCAGAGATGGCAGCTGGCCCTGATCCTGTGCGGTACCCAGAGGGTGTGGCACAGGGAGGCACGCGAGGCATGGGTGCATGGACGGCGCCCAACACGTTCAGCTGCCATGAGGACATTGTGGTGCCAGACTCTGCTCCACCCTGGACACGTTCTGAGAGCAATAAAAGCTGAGCACGTTCCGCCAGTGGTTGCCTGTGCCTGGTCCATCCTGGGAGAAAGACGTGTGCAGGCAAGGCCCATGCCGGCAGGCAGAGCTGGAGAGCCCCTGTGCTCCTTCTTCTCCATGCCAAGCAGAGCCCACGCCTTGGGCCTCTGCCCGTGCCTCTGGCGCTCCAGCTGCTGACCAGCTGGGGCCTCTGCTGCCCTTGCTCCCAGGGCCTGTTATTTGAGTCAGCCTCTGTCCTCAGGGTGTCCTGGCACTTGCTCGGGAGAGCCCTGGGCTGGTGCTGGCAGCAAGCCCGCACTCTGGCCGGAACTTGCCTCTAGCTGACTTCCAGGTGCCTCTCTGCCATTCAAACCGAGGACTTTGACCATTTCCTTTGCATCGTAAACTTGGTCTGGTTTAACTAATGCTTGCACCGCACCACCCCGCAGCACCTTGGTCTCACGAGGAACCTGCCCATGGCAGGGGGGCGTAGGAGCACCTACATGAGCCACTTGTTTTTAAAGCCCTCCGTTTTTAAGACCTTGTCCTGAGAGTAGCTGTTTTGGTGAGAAAAGCCAGACCTTCGGTAGTTTAGCTGTTGGCCAGACGTCTGGGGGCTCCGTCTAGAGTTGGTTCTTGACATTTTGCCATATTAGCAGGGCAGCAGGACCATGCTACGAACGAAATGAGGTGCACAACAAACCTCTCAGAATAAACTGAAAGAGGTTTTTACAGACGTTTGAAACAGAAATAGGGAAGACTGGATAAAGGTGGGGAGGAAGACTGATGAGGATACTTGAACATTGCTGCCTGAGGAAGCAAACCTCATAGTAAACTGTTACGTGTATGTGCATTTATGTCTCTGTCTCAGGCGTCTTTCCACTTGTGCATTTCCCTGACCTTTGGCTGTTCTTAGACGAGAATCAGTTCTGGAGGAGAGTGCTTCAGACTTCTTTCTGTAACACTGGGACCCAGGAAGTGCCTCGGTGGCACCCCTAGCTGTGACGAGAGAAGGATTTTCCTTCCGTGGAGCCTTTCCTTCACTGTGGCTGTTTAGAACAGGAGGAGGCATGGGAGACCTTCCAGGGTGCCTGCTAGCTGAAATGATTCTGGCGTTCTGTGGGCAATATAGCCACACCTTTCTCTGTCCTCCTTTATGGAGAACATCTGGCATGAACCTTGGCTGGTAATGGGTGTCATTGTGATTCTCTTTTGAAACGTAAGTTTTCACAGTTTAAACTCCAAAACGCTCTAGTGATTACACGCATGCATGCAGCTGGGCATCCTTTTCCTTCCCGGAGAGAAGCCTAGAAAAACCTCAAGCATGTGGTGTAGCTGAGAGTTGCAACGGGTAAGAAACTAGGCAAGGGAGCGCTTTCTGACATCAAGGACCAAGCGGGTTGACAGTTTCCCCCCTTCTGGCTTGGCACTGGAGTTTCAAACCGTGGCACCGCATGCCTTGCGGCACCATTTTCTGTGTTGGCTGCCTGAGGCAATGGAACAGCTGAATTCAGAGGGATCCTGTGCCCAGGGCTATGAGGCCTCCTGTCGGGCCTCGCCCCCCTCTCACAGTGCAGCCAGGAGCTGCTCTCAGGTGAGCGTCCCCTGTGCCTGACGGGAAATTGAGGCTTTGAGATGTTTGCACCACCCCTCAATCATCAAAACCGATGAGATTTTTGAGACATCAGCTGGAAAAGTGTACATTGTGATGGAGCTGGGGGAAAAGGGAGACTCCTGGTCGGCATGAGGAACAGAGTTGGCTGCTTTGGGAAGAGCCCTGTCAGAGCGGCCATGGCCCAGAGGAGGTGACTTTTCGACGGTCTGAGAGGGTTTTTCACCGTGACCGCCTTTACGGGATCATTTTCTGGTGACCCAGGTGAGACTCTGCTATTGAGCGTCGGTGGAGCTGTGAATCGCAGCAATTCCAGCTTCTTGGTCAGCCAGGAGCGAAAGCGTGCCCAGATCTAGTCTGAGAAAGCATTTGGCACGTCATAGAGTTTCGCTCTTCCCTGTGGTCAGCCTTTGTGCCGTTTTCCTGGTCACAGGACTCGGGACTTTTGCTACGGTCCAAGAGCGATTCCCAGGTGAGGAAGAGGTGTACGCGGTTTGAAGACCTGTCTCCCAGCTGGACATTGGTGAGTTATCTCTGCGGGAGCTCGCGTTCCTCACAGAGGTGAGGAAGGCAACTTCACATGGCTACCAGGGCACAGCGAGAACCACAAACAGAAATCCATCCTGCATCTTCTCTGGTGGAGCTGTGCATGGGTGGTGCCGTGGAGCATTTTGGCTGCGGCCGAGTGCAAATGTCAGCTTCTCCCCATTTCACCCCAGAAAGTAGGTAGCACAACTGTTGTGGTGTGCTTCACATGGCTACCAGGGCAAAGTGAGAACCACAAACAGAAGTGTCCTGGGGCCTGGTTGTGGGCCACAAGTTCCTCTGGGGGGGCCCGTGGTGCTCGTTGGTGCCGGAGGGGGGGGGCACAGGGGCCTCTGGGGAGGCTTGGAGGGGCCATAGAGTCTTCCCTGCCCCTAGGAAGGCATAGGGGCCTCGGGGGGCGGCACAGGTGCCTCTGGGGGGGCTTGGGAGGGATAGGGGGCTCTGGGGGGGGGGGGCACAGGAGCCTCTGGGGGTTTGGGGGAGCCCATAGGGGTCTGGGGAGGCATAGGGGCCTTAGTGAGGGGGCCTGGGGGCTTCTGGGGCCTCTGGGTGGGCCATAAGGCTATTTGAGGGCCTGGGGGGGCATAAGGGCCTCTGGAGGGACTTGGCGGGCAGGTGGGGGGGTACAGGGGCCTCTGGGGGGGCAGTAGTGTTGCTGCGAAGGGCCTTAGGTCCTTTAGGTGAGCTGGGGGGTGCAGTGACTATGCAGGGGCCTTGGCAGCGGCTGGGGGGCTGGTTGGAGGGCACAAGGTCCTCTGGGGGGCTTGGGGGGCATCTGGGGTGGATGGGAGGCACAGGGGCCTCGTGGGGGAGCCCATGGGGGGCCATGGGGCTGGGGGGGCCATAGGGCAGCTGTGCCCCCAGCCCGTTCCTCTGTACTCCCAGTTCCTGCTGGTGGGTCCACAGAGGGCCCAGGTCGAGCCCCCTCCCCAGGCAAGGGGGGGCCCAGGACGGCGGACACGGTAAGGGGGCCGGGGGCGGCACTGACACACACACCCCAAGCGGGGGGGGGGGGCGTGCGAGCTGTCCCCCCCGGTGCCTCCCCAGCAGCAAACAGCCCGGGGGGGCTGCCCCACCCCCCTGGAGCAGGCAAGTGGTGAGGGGGCGGGGGGGACAGGATGGGGGCTATAGGGGTTAGGAGGGGCTGTAGGGGCTATGAGGGAGCAAACCGGGGCTGTAAAGGCTGAGGGGGCAGGGGGGGCGGGGGTGCAGGGGGGCGCGGGGGGGGGCAGGTGGTCGGAGGAGGCAGGGGGGCGGGGGACGGGGGGGGGGCGCACGGAGTGAGCGGGGGGGGGCTCTCCGGGCAGGCACAGTTTTGGGGAGGGATGGGGGTGCGGGTGTGGGCAGAGGGGGGCCGGGAGGGGCAGGGGGCTGGAGGGGCAAGACAGGGGCTATAGCGGGGGGGGAGGGCGGCAGGGCCCACAGGGGCAACCCCCCCCGGGGCCGTGGGCATGCCCGTGGCCGGCGGCGGGCCCGGCCCGGCCCCGGCAGGCGGGTTTAGTTTCCGGCCACGCGGCGCCCCGGCGCGGCTGCGGCGGTGCGGGGCTTCCCCGGGAGCCTGGAAGGCTTTCGGGCCGGGCCGTGCGGCGGCGCGCTGGGTGAGCGGGCGGGCCCGGGCCTCCCCGTCGGGCAGCGGCCGGCCGGGGGGGGACGTGGCGGGCCGGCGCTCGGCCGCGGCAGGGAGCGCCTGGTGCCGGCGGCGGGCGGGCTGGGGCAGGAGGACGGCCCGGGCGCGGCGGGGCTGCCGGCGGTTCTCGTCTCCCCGGCAGTGGCGGTGCTCAGCGGGCTGCTCGCGGTGCTGCCTTTTTTTCACTCGTAGCTGCGCCGCTGCCTCGGCGAGGAGGCGAGGAGCGGCGGCGGGGCCCGGGAGGGGGGTCGGCCCGCGGCGCCCTGCCGCCCCCCCGCCGCCTCCGGGTGCCCGGGCAGCCGCCGCAGCCGCCGCAGCTCTGCGCGGGGCTTTGTCTTTCCCCCAGCCGCCGGCCGGGGCCGTGGCAGCGGGCTGGGGCCGCAGGGGCTGCCCTGGGGCCTGCGGTAACGCTGGCGCAGGGGGGCGGCTCAGGAGCCTCTTCAGCCCCTGCGAGCGGGCACGACGAAAAAGAAAGCCGGCGGCGGAAATTCCCCCCCGCCCCCGCGGCTGCTGTCTTTCTGTACAAAGTATTACAAAGGGCAAGCGCGAGGAATTGCTGGTGCCTCGTGGTTACGCAGCCGGGCCTGCTGGGCGCTTGAACCAGCGCGTCCAGTCAGGTAGCGTCATTTTTCTAGTTTGTAAATGAGCCTGAGGTTTCAGCCCCCTTACATTTCTGTACGGCAGTGTACTTGGTCAGAGAGCTCAGTCGCGCTGCCAGAGCTGGCGCAGAGTTCCCTTGGGACTCCAGACTTGACTGTCTTGTTGACAGGCTCGAGAGCCTGCTTTGGAAGTCACTTGGCAAGGCACAGCTTTGCCGTGGTTTTGGTACTTGAATTCTGACTGTAGTGCCACTGCCACATGTTAGCCTTTCTCCAGAAGTTACAAAAGCATTCACGTTTTCACTTTTTTAAAAAAACTGAACAGGCAGTATAAATAAAGGAAGCAAGCTGAACTGTAAAAAAAGAATATAAAATAAAAATCAGTGAAGCTATCAAGGAGCTATGTGTACCCTCTAGAAGAGGGGTCCTGAAACTTTTTTAAACAGGGGGCTGGCGTGCAGATGAAGTGGCAGGCAGATTCTGCGGCTGCTTGGTTCCCCCCCCAACCCTGGGCGGGGGGGGGGATGTTTCTGTAAATACCGGGGGCCGGACTGAGGACCCTGGGGGGCTGTATCTGGCCTGCGGGCCGTAGTTTGAGGACTCCTGCTCTAGAAATTCCGCTAGCTAACATACCAATGGGTGAGACTTGTGCATTTTTCTTGGTGGAAAAATATTTCTGCCCTGTGAGCCCTGAGGATGGCTCTGGTAGCAGGGAGAGGCAGTTTCTGTCACTGTGCAGAAGGGTGAAGCTTCTGCTTTCCTGGCTGGGTTTGGTAGTGCTGTCAATGGTGATTGTGTGGTTCTACCAAGATCAGTCATTGGAAATGTTGCCACTTGTTATGTATAATTGGTGGCTCTGGTCTGGTGGGAAGCTAGATCTGCCCTTCATGCTGTGTGACAGGCCATCAAGACCATGTGTCAGACTGGTTATGCCTTTACTGGTGGCTATAGACAAAGAGAAGATCAGAGGGCAAGTGCTGCTCCTCACATTCACTCTTTCCACCTTTTTGCAGGCTCCATGAGAGAGCACCTAGATGTGTTTGAAGCGTCTGGGAATGAAGCAGACATGGCTTTGCCACCTCCGTCAGGACCTCGGAAGGGGAAAATAGCAAGAGAAGCTACCAAAGCCCCAGCAGAATTGGGGCAGGGGAGGTGGGAGCCCTCAGTAGGGTTGGACGTTTGGGAATTGTGTGCCAGACAAGTACAGACTAAATGCTACATGTGAAGCAAAGACACCGTAAGGTGAGGAGTGTGTGAAGGGCGTGTTTGTATGAGAAAGAGCAGTCTGAAGGCACAAAAGGAAAATTGGTTGAACACAGGGATAAAATAAATGAAAACATAAAGCAGAAGCAAGAAAACAAAAGTAGTAGGTAATGTTTATTTGGAGGGGAGCGTGTGTGTGTGTAAATCCCAAGCCTTAGCAATAGCCTGACATTTCTAAAAAAAACACCCCCAAAAAGGGCAGGCCGGGGGGAGAAAAAAAAGAGACTGGTCTAGGAGAAACATGTAAGAACAGGGAAAGAACCTGGAAAGGGCATGAGGTTTAACGAAACTTTGAGTTGCCACTAGCAGCAGGGATGTCCACTGTTAGCCTGTACAAATGTGTGATCTAGTAGCGACACGGCCTCTCCTCTTTCTCCTCTCGGTCCCTGTGCTCCCCTAATACATCTGCCTAGTCTGGGCTCTGGTCCTGCCCCATTGCCAGGGTGTTTGTGCTGTGGCCAGGCTGAAGGGTCCTTGGGTTCTATTGTGCTTGTGGCGGTTCGCTGCAGTACAAATAATGGATATAAGCTAATTATTAATGTAAGCTATGTTGTCGTAGGGAGGCTGCGTGGAAGAGGAAATTCACTTATAAAGGTTTTCAAAGGAAGGATTTACCAAAGAGCTTTCTCTGTTGATGTGTTCTGTACCTTGGAAATGGAGACTGACTGTTAAAGAAAACCTGGAGTAAAACAAGAATAAAAGAAAAACAACTGAGAGGTTACTGTGCCATGTGCACACTACTGCCAAACAAAGAACTTCAGACTTGATGACAGAGCTGTATATAAGCTTGCATGATGAAATCTGAAGCTGGATAAACACAGCTTGGTCTTCATTTATAGTTTAGTGCCCGTAATCTGTCCAGCATCATAAAGATCTTAAAGCTGAGCCAAGTTTTACGAGACCTTGGGTGAGTTATAGTTTCTGATGGAAACCATGCAAAAAAAGATGCCAAAGCAGACAAAAGTTAGGGTTCTGACTGTGTTATGCTTCAAGTTTCAGAATTAAAGTCTAAGCTCAAAGTAAAATAAAACTGGGGCACTTCTGGCCAACAGAAGAAAAAGTTAACTGGAGCTGCTGCCTGCTTGCTGCTTTGTTTGGGTTTTTTTTTTCTTTTTTGGTTGTTGTTGTTGTTGTTGTTGTGACAATCTGTAGTCTGCCTTTGTGGGTTTTTTTGTACTTCCCACGTTGTCAGAAATGAAAATGGAATACAGATTCTGTTCTGCCTTTTATTTTCTTGTTGACAAACATCTGGAGACTCAGCTTCTATAATAACTAAGCCTTAGCAAGTAGGTCTTGCTCTGCACTGTCTCTTGGGAGTGGTTATGTTACTGCTGGCTCTGCTCTAGAGGAGGAAGACAGCTCAACTTGTGTTTTCCCGTTGCAGGTGTTGTCCTGGAGAAGGCCATGCATAAGTGCATTCTGAAGCCGTTGAAGAGCCATATTGAAGCGATGTTGAAAGAGTTTCATACTGCAGATGGTTCTTGGAAACAACCGAAGGAAAACCTTCAGGTGGTGCGGCAGAGGAATCCTCAGGAACTGGGCGTGTTTGTTCCAACACCAGACTACGTGGATGTTGAAAGTTTGTGACCCCGCAGAAAATGTATTCGCCTGAAAAGAAAGTCGTACTGCTGCTGAGAGTTTGCAAATTGATTTATACTGTTATGGAGAATAACTCGGGTATGGTGCTTCTTGTGGTTCAAGGTCATTGTTTTTCTAAACCTGGGGTTGTGTTTTGGTGGAGGAAATGAGACCACCTGATTCTGCAGCTTTGTCTCCTTCGCCTGGAGCTCTTGTAGCATCTCCTTGCCCTTTTGAGAGGGATTCTTCCTCTCTGCTTCCTTCCTGATCTCTCTGCATCTGGCAGCACATCTTACACATTCAGTGTGAAGCAGAGTTGTGAAGCAGCTTAAACACCCCCCCCCCCCCAGCCACCAGCTTTGCTTGAGTGTAGGCATTTGAATTTGGCTGTCAGAAAGGCTGTCCTGTAAGCCTAGAATTTGACACTGGTTCTAAATTAGTGTTTTCCTGGAAATCGTAATAAAGGATACACCCAGTATCTAGCTGCAGTAATTCAGCAGTGTGTGTGCAATATGACAATTACAAGGGCTCTGTGTCAATGGCTGGGGGAAAGCAGCCCCTGATGCAGTGTTTTGGGTTTGCTGTGCCTCTGAATGTTCTCGTTGGACAATTTCTTTGTGTTTTTGCAAGAGAAATAACATCTATTTCTACACTGTAGCAGGAGTCCCAAAGTGACCTTGAAACCTAGATGGTGAAATGGAACCACAGACCAGTTAAGACCCGCTTGATTAGTCAGTGGCACAGTTAAAACGCTGTGCTGGACAGTATGAATTCATAGGTGCAGCTCTGTTGCCTGATGTCTTATCATACACTGCTGTGGTAGGTCACGAGCTAAGGTGAAGCAATGCTGGTGGTAGTGGAAGATTTTTTTTTTTTTCTCTAAGAAAGTATAAGCTGCTGCAGGTGGTTGGCAGTTTTCTTTCAAGCGCTGAATCTGCAGCTGGGCTCTGTGCCGATCAGGATGCTTGCTTTCTTTTGAGATTTGAGGTGAATGGTGAAAGCTTGAGGCTGTAAAAGACCCCCAAGCACTTTGGCAAGATTTGGGCAGGAGCTTAGACCTGGTTTATTTCTGTGCAAAATCCTGCATTTTAAAATGGATATAGGAATCTTTGCCCAAAGTGATGTAAACTTTGTTTTTTTCTCCATACTGTATTATCACATTGAGTAAGGTATTCCCAACACGCAAAAGAAAAGTACTGAGAGGCTTCTGGTGAACCATTGTACTGAGGGGCTTGGGCTAAGATGCAGCAAATTGGGTTGTCTTGCTTTGTCGTGTAGAGTTTTAAAACGTGGCGTCGCGTCGAGCCAGCACCTGTTTCCAGTACCTGCTTTGTCCTGTAATCTCAGCCAGATAACAGTGCGATACCTGGAGGGTACGTCTTAGCTGGTCTGACTTTCAGTATCAGCCCTTCAGTCCTCTGGAGTTTCGCCACAGTTTAAATTGGCTCCCGATCTTGATGTTTCAAGTGACCATCGCACCGCTTCTGCAATGAGGACAGTTTGGCCAGCCCCAGAGATCTAGCCACATAGCGTTTTCTAAAGAGAAAGTTTAAATGCGGTAAAAGTAAGAGGAACACATACAGACCTAGGTACAGCAGAGCCTCTGTGTGTTGCGTGCTGTCGTTACCGATGATGCTTCACCAGCTAGTTGGGAGTTACGTGAGGCTTTGCTCACTGGTGTTTTTAACCATGCTCCGTGAAGGAAATGTGCAGAGTTTTCATGTAAAATCTAATAGGCTTTTATATGCAGGCTTCTCTGCTGGGTTTCGGACTCAGGAACTGGTACTTGTGGCTGGATCCTTCCAGAAAGGGGACGTCATCCGTGCATGTATAAAGAAAATGCCCATTGATTTTCTCTTAGCCACTGACAGAAGTGCGGGTGGAGGTCAGGCCAGGCTGGCATGGCTGCCTCTTGTGAGTTCACCAGTTGAGCTGACGCCAAGGTGAGCCCAGTCTTTAAATTCCCTTGCGTGCCTCAAGGTCTGCATCATCCAATTTGTGCTCGTTAGAAGTACAGGATGAAGCTGGACGCTGCCCACCAAGTGGCAGATGCTGTTCTCTTTGCTGCACATCTGTAACGAGAGGCTCTAGAGTAATACAAACGTACTGGTCAGTAAAGGCAGCAAAATAACGCTTTCCTTTCAAACACCGAAACTGGTCAAAGGGTGTGATTTGTCTATCGCTGCCTGTGTTCTCTTTGACCCAGGGAGGCTGTACGGAGCTGATGACTTCTTGCCTGTGTTGACATAGGTGCTGGCCCAGGGTGGTATGCTGGAGCTGGATACTGAAACTGAACACATGGTGGAATTGCTGGATCCATCTTTGCTGCATGGAGAAGGTAATCGACTTATTTCTATTAGAACTGTGTGAAGGGCTGGGGAAGGGGGATTCTTCCTCACCTCGTTTGAGTAGAAACCCTTTTGACGGAGTCATGTAGTCGGTGATGTCGGTAGTGTAACAAGAGAACCTCTTAATTGTTTCCACCTTAGAATAAGGGAGGGCTGGTTAGCTTGCAGAGTTACAGCCCCAAGTGACCTGGGAATCTACCGACGTATATACTGCCTTAGGAGGGAGTATGTTGTTTTCCGCCAAGAAGGAGGAGGCGTCCTGACTTAGCAAGCAAACACAGGCTGTGCAGGTGCCAGCTGTGGTTATCCTCCTGTGCCTGAAAATGTCCCGAGAGTCTGTATGGGTCTGCAGCGTTCAACTGAGTGGTGAGACCTGGAGTGGGACCCGGGTTAGGTGCTTTGTAAAAACTTCTGGGGGAGTTCTCTGCCCCTCTGGGGAAAGTGCTTTTGAGAATGTTGCCCCCCTTAATGATCCTGGTTTATGCCCGATACTTGCTTCTCACAGAGTATTTTTATGAGGCCTAGGAATATGTTTCTTAAGGCACTCTTGAACGATGGCTGAAGTCCGCTCGAGGCAAGGAAATCTCCCTCCTTTGTTTTCACGGTGGTGGTTTTAACAAAGAGGTATTCTGCCAGCCCTTGGTAGGCCCCAGAATCTATCAGTTTATGAGGAAGTTTCAAAGGTTCTTGTGACCAAGCTCAGCTGTGAGTTTTAAGTATAGGTGTATATGTCCCATTTCTGCCATCTCTTGGGTTGCTGAAATTGCTGTATCCTTTTACATGCCGATACGCGTGACAGAATTGTGTCGGGTTTCCTCCGGTTCAGTACTAGTCTGTTCCCTGCTTTGTGTGCAGAGTGCATCGTTCGGGAATCCTAGGACAGAAAATACTTGAGATGTGAAGCTGGAGATCATCAACACGCTTGAAAGGCAGAAATATTTACTGGGCTGTTAAGCCGTGTCGTTTTTAATGTAGCAGAAGTCGTTCATCTATTGGCTGGCCCTGTCTGTGGCACTGGTTAAACTGTACGGTGCAGGAAAAATTGTTTAGTGCTTTGGGGTTGTGTGGTTCAAAGGTAAATGTATTGTCCAGGTTGTCTGGTGGGTCTTGCGTGTCTTCCACGTATTGACCTCGTCACAGAGCTGAAAGCGAGAGGATGCTGTCGGTAATACAGAAAGAACTACTGTGAGCATAGACTGCATCTCTGAATGACTCCACAAATAGACCGTGCTGCCTCTTGATTGAACGCTCCCACTCAAATAGTTTACTTAAAGAGCAAGAGAAATAAATGATAGCCTGTCTTTTGTTTCTCCTGGTTGCTGAGGACTGTTGCCCCTGTTGAGAGTCCTTTTCCTTTGTGACCTGCAGCTCCTTTTGTACATCGGCAACTCTGTTGTGGCTGTACTTTGTTCTCCACTCATGTAATAAAGGTGAAGTCTGGAGAGCTGTACACGCTGCCTCCCGAACTAGTTGGACGTAGTGTTGGACCTAGGTGAACAAACACAGCCTGCCTTTTAAGAACAAAAGCAAAACCTTTGGGATGCTTCCAGGTACAAATCACACGCTCGGTCATTGCTTTGTTGCCGCTAAGGGAGTCACTTTTAAGTTCCTGAGCAGTGGTAGATGGTCTTTTATGTCGTTTAAACAGCTGTGTTTGTTTGATACCCGCTTGAAGCTCAGGAAGAAAACAAATGGCTGCTTGGAAACTGTTTAGAAGAAAACTCATGTTCCACCTTTGTAAAAACACTCAGGAGTAAAGGAGTGACACTGGTCCTTTAAATAACCGGCCACCCCCAGCGCTAGCGGACCCAGAGGTAGATACTATTGCACCCCTTGGTAATATGGAGCCCAGGCAACCACTGCATGCCTCTTAGCAGCTGAGAACACACCGTCCAGTATTTTGCAGGCCAGTAAGCTGTTTTTCTTTACGTATAAATATTTTGGCCATAGAATGCAGTGACTTTCGTGTATGTGTGCGTCTATTTATTAAAAAAACCCCAGAAATCGTTTGTACTTTTGACTGTGACCAGTTGGAACTGGCGTGGTGTTTGTGACCACTCTGAATTGTTCTTCCCCTGCTGTCCTTCCCAGGAGGCTATAGGTGCTTATGGAGCACTTTTGCTGATCAAGCACTTCCAGGAAGACCAGGCTGCCCAGCTGCTGAGTTCAGAAGCTAGAGATACTCTCCGGCAATGGCACAAGAGGAGGACAACTAACAGAACAATGCCTTCGGTTGATGATTTTCAGGTAGAGCTTCAGGCTGAAGAGAACCCCCCCCAGGGGATGGTTGTTGTGTTGGAAATCTCCATTTGAGAAGTATGATTCATAATGATTTCCTTGGGGCCACGAGTGGTGTGAAGCAGTGCTGAGAAGATGGCTGGTAAATTTGCCTCTGTTTCAAAGTCTTTCCACTTCATAACAGAGTGTGGTTATGATGGTATAAAGGAAACACTAAATAATGGAGCTTTCCCACTGTCCTTTGTATTTAAGTCGTGCGGAGCGAGGACAGACCAAATTGTATTTTAGATTCAGCTGCTTTGTACGCTTTGCTGTTAAAAAGAACAAACCCAGATTTCCAGTGGTATAAATCAGCACAACTCCCCAGTAGCGATTGGTGGCTTACCGTGGGTAATAGAGGGGAGACCTGGCAGAAAAGCTTGCCTACAATTCGAAAGTTTAAGCAAGGAGTAGAGTTCTATACTGTGGATGTCTTCATGTTTGTGGTTTGTTTTGTGGGTTTTTTTCTCCCCCCTCCCATTTCTTAACTGCTCTTTCAGAGTAGGGCAGTAACTCCAACTGAAGAATAACAAAACAGTCGGGATTACTTTATCTTTTAAAACCAAGTCCGCATGCCTTTCATATAGGAAAAGATTGTTACATAGGTAGGCATGCTGTTGTCTGTCCAGATGCATCAGTTTGCGAACTGAAGCAAGGAGGATGTTGGAATCGAGAAGAAAGGATTTACTCCTTTGTGTCCTGTTGTTTACAGTTCATACCACAGTGCAAAGTTGCTGGAGAGGCTAACGACAACCGTCAATAAGTTATGATGTAGCTAAGAGCTTGATAAATGAAGGTACGGGGTCATCAGGAGGTAATTAAACCTTTCACTTGCGGCTCCTTCTGCTTTATCAGTGTCCGTGCAAACAGCCACGGCACATCACTGAACAGGAAGGAGCTGGGAAAAGCAGCAGTCTCCCACAATTTGCCTCTCTTAGGAAGAGGAGAGCTGACGAACAGAAATTCGAAACTGTGGCCAGTGCACAAAGCTAGTCCATCTTACTGGGATCCATTTTATATTCTGCTTACCTGTAGTTAGGTGTCACATTCAAGTAGCTTGAGTCTTTGTTCTTTCTAGCAAAATATTACACTTAATAGGAAAATTAATCACCTTTGTATTTCTGCTGGATGACTAAATGACAGAAGATTTTTTCAGCAGGATCTTGTATTCAGTTTCACCTTCTCTTCCTCAGCAACTGAACTTCAGCCAAGCTGCCTGTACAGCTGGACGCTGTGCTGCATGCTGGAAGATGCAGGGGAGCACGGGAAGAGCTGGCACCAGGTGTGTCCAGGGCTGCTCCTTTGTTGACTCTTTGAAAGAGAGCCTCAAATCAGTAAGGTCGCTCCACTTCCAGGCTAGGCTTGGCACAAATTCAAGCACTTTGCTGCCTGCCCAGAATGCCAGTTTTCCATCTCCTTTCTCCACATCTGCAGTCCTGAAACGAAGCACCTTCCCTACAAGGAATGTGTAACACAGCTTCAGCTCAACTCATCTTCCCCACATTGAACCAGGGTGTGGTTGCTACATGTCTGTGGTGCTGTCTCACAGCCTTACCACCAGCTTTTGGGTCCTGGAAAGGCCTTCATCCTCCCTCCCTCAAAAGGATGGAAAAGCAAAAAATCCGGTATTTTGGTGATGATGAAATACAACTTGCTGATACTGCATAAAGAATCTTGATACTTACTATATGAGTTACAGGCATTTGCACAAACTTCAGCCTCTCCTTGAAGCAATCCTGTCCATCTAGAAGCATCGAAAAACAGGTCTTCTGTGTGTTAACTACGTTAGAAATTGAAACTGTAGTGTGCTTTGCCTTATTTAGAGCTGATTTGATTTTATGTATTTATTTTATTTGTCTTCACACCGGCTAACAAAAACGGATTAGTTCTGCTCAGTCCTAATGGTTTAAAAGCTGTTGCAAAGTTCCAGTGTTTCAGTCTGCAAGCTATCAAAAGTTTATTAAAAACCCAGAGTGCTCTTTGGAACTGAAGTCATAGGAGCATTCTTCTCAGTCTTAGCTTTTAACAGCTTGTTCTTAGGAAATGTACATTTTTGCCATTGTGATTTAGCATGCTTAATTTATTCAGCGTACAAACAGAAGTACCAGCTCAGTAAATAAACAGGTCTTTCTTACTGTCATTTTTTCCATCTCCTTTCATTTTACTGCTTTTAGTTTCTAATTGCAGTTAGTTTCTTTGCAAAAAAGCACGTGATGGCAGGCTGCTTTGCTCATGTGTCCAAAAGTGTTTTGTGGTTGGGTGGTTTTTTTTCCAGTTGCTTGTTATTTTACTTTTTAAATACTTTTTGAAAGGTAGAACTGCGTTTCCTTGTAGGGCTTGTTTAGAATTCATCTATGTTATCAGTTGTGCACATGTGTGAATTTCAGCAGAGAAAAAAGATCCAGCTTTTGCCTCATGATCATACGGATTTGCTTTAATGTTGCAGAGTAAATTTTCTTTCTGCCTCCCTGTTAGATGAAATTTGGTTACATCAGGCTCAGACACCAAGTTGCCATCGGTTAACGTGATGAAAATGTCCTGCATGAAAATGGATTGCCTTTTGCGTGCTGCAGCATAAAGAGTGTGAATGGTTTATCGTGCAGCAACCTGTGGATCAACACCCTTGTGTGTTGCTGGCAGAGGGTTGGGTTTTTTTCTTTTTCCTTCTGATGAACATATTGTCTGAAGCTTCTCTTCAATAGTATTGACCCAGCAGTTGCAGCATCATCTCTTGGGTGTGCTGCCTCTGATGTTTATTTTGCTTCACAGCATTTCGTTTCCTAGTAAGGCCAAACACCAAGTCCCGTTAAAACCACTGGCGTTTTCAATGGGGCTTTAAGACTGCTATCTGTTTGTTCGTAGTTGCAGGGTTAGAATGTGAGCCAAGGAAAGGAGGGTGTCAGCTTATGAATTTCTGTTATGCCTGCCACAGTCTTACCACCGACATCAAGTCACAAGGTGGCTGTAATGTACAGTAATCACTGGTGCGTGTTTCACAACTAGAACATAGCGAGGCTTGCTGTTTGTTGCTGAGCTTCCTGTTTTCAGAGGATGAGGTTTGGAGGTTTTGTTTCTGATGTCTGTTTTCTCATTCTACAGAACTGCCTTCGTGTTGCATTCCAGGAAGTTAACGGTGCATGTACAGGGAAGACCTTACTAGTAAGACCCTGTATCACTACCGCAGATGTATGTCAGCTTTGTGCTGAAAAGTTTATGGAGTGGACGATCCAGAAGAATACAGCCTGTTTCTTTTTGTTGATGACACCCGGCAGCAACTGACAGAAGGTACCTACCCTCAGAAGATTAAGACAGTTGCACAGCCGCCCGCAACCCAAGGTCTTTCGCTTTGTCTACAAGCGCATTAACAGTGATCCACATGGTGCCATTTTTCAAAACAATGATGAGTCAGCTTCTGAAAACCAGCAACTCCTTTAATTTCTGTTCCTTGTTAACTCTTGAAAACATCTTTGCTGGCTGCCTGCCTTAGGAGCTAAAACAAGTCTTAAACCATAAATACCTAGTTAAACATGCGCATTGCGTACAAAACCCCGTGTAAACCGTGCGTATGGCCAGTTACACAGAGCGTTCCACCAGCGTGTTTGAGCCAACAGCCCATGGGGCTGAATTTCTTGTACCACAGACTCTTTTGAAGCGTATCATACCGTGGCCCTTTGCAGGTCTCTTGCTGTAGCATGCAAAAGTGTATTTTCTTGCACTCACCCTATAGCCGAATGTCATTTTGATTCAAGTATATGTATGCTAAGACAAGTGTTTCAGTAAACCGGCTGGTATGAGCTCGGTTTCACCAGCATGAGTTTGACAAGACTGTCCGATGCAGCGGATCAGTTAACTCCTCATTACTTGGATGATTGCATCCTTTCCTAACTTTTTTAATTACAGAGATTCGCCATGTTTTTACGTGTGTGTGTGTGTGTATCTGTATTTGTTCCTTC
Source organism: Falco peregrinus (assembly GCF_023634155.1). Classification (NCBI taxonomy): domain Eukaryota; kingdom Metazoa; phylum Chordata; class Aves; order Falconiformes; family Falconidae; genus Falco; species Falco peregrinus. The sequence continues at coordinate 1,711,113 of NW_026599607.1, forward strand.
CAGTTCTTTTTATTCCCCTTCTTTTGGGGGGTTTGGGAAGGTGGGCACAGAATGGAAGTCTTTGTGGGGACCCAGGAAATGAAGTGTTTAACGGTAAAGCTTAAAGCATTTGCTGTAGGGAAGGTTTCTCTGTACCCACCGCATCAGCTGCTCATTTAGCAGTGCCTGATGTTTATAAGAGTGCCCTGTGGAAGTCTGCATGTTCATGAATGAGCTAACAGTAGCTTGGCTCTGTGTAGAAAGGAGAGGAACTATGAAGCACATATACCCATCCCTGCTTTTATTTTTTATTTTTCCTTCAACGTCCAGTGTTTCCAGGGCCTTTGCTTTCTCTTGCCACATTGGCAAAGCTTCCCAAGCTCTATTGCCCCATAGTCACGAAAGGTCTTCAGTAATTGCTGGGATGGTGAGTGGGTTTTGGGCTTCTAGCCCTCCATTCCTTCGGTCGTGAATTCCACTCAGTTAAAGACTCAAGAGAATTGCTTAAAACTTACATTTGGCAGTCACGCCTCAAACAATGAATTTGTGGAGATCCATTTATTTATTTACACTAACGAAGAAAAAACTGTAATACTGCATCAAAATGAAACTTAGTGGCTGCTGAATCACTGAGTAATAGCGTAGAGTCGCTGCTTAAGCCTTTACCACAATCATTGCAATGTTTGTTTGTAGACTGCTTGGTTTTTTGTAAAGTCGTGTGGCTGCGTGTGGTGCATTATTCCCAAGGTGCTCCTTACTGCTCTGATGCTCTGTATGTTCGCAGTACCGGGTAAGGCGGAAGGCTCTGTGGCTGGGGAAGAGTGGCTTGGACGTGTTGCTGCGCTCTCTGTTGCACCAGAATTTCAACGGCTGGGTTTGGCTGCTAAATTGATGGAACTACTGGGAGAAATTTCAGGAAAGTGAGTACCATGCTTATCTTTAATCTTCTAAAAGTAACCTCTCAACTGACATGGCTTAGGTATTTGACTTGCATGGAAGAGACCCAGAATCTTGCTTTAAGTAGTGTTCTGACTCGCTGAGGATTCCCTGTAGTTAGAGAACAAGACTAAAAATACCGTGTGGCGGCGTAAGATCTCAGGGTTTCTATGAAAGCTAACTTTCCAGAATGAGTAGGGTGTAGCCTGAATTCCAATAGAGATACTGTATAAAAAAAGGTCCTTGTCTTGACAGCGAGAGAGTTTCGTGGAGGGTCAACACTTTCCCGTAGGGTCTCCAGCGTGCTTGTTCAGTGATCGTGAGCTTTTTGCAGTTCCTGCAGGCAGCCTTGGAACCAATTCTGTATGGCAGACAGTACCTTAGCTTGCTTTTTGTCATGCTCGGCTGCTTGTACTTGCTGAAAATTTAATTGAGCATCAATTGAACCCACAGGGAAATGTCCTGAACTCATGGTGGTAGGGCAACCCCATTGTAATCGGTAAAATGGGAAAATTGCACATTTTGAGGAATCTGCCTTGTGAGGAGAAGGGCTGCCTTGTGTTAGGTGACTGAACCTTGTGACCTGTTCTGCCACTGCCCCCTGCCACACACATTGAAGGAGGCAGTCCCTAAGCCAATGCAATTGAAAACGTGGAGTTTTAGGTTTGGTTTTGTTTTTTTTTTTTTTATGAAAGATTTCTTACGTGTATATGAGACCTGTGTGAGTGCTTAGCTTGCCCTGTTCTTTCTGTTCATAATTTTGAACCCACGGGCTGGTATAAAAGAATGGTGATGTGACAAAAATAGAATAAAATCTGAATTTAGACCGGATTTGTCCCTTGGGAAAGGAGTGCACCTGTTACTGCCGTGTGAAAGGTGTTTGATTAGCATATGACATCGTCAGACCTGCTCTTGGTCGGATTACAAGTTATGGGCTATTTAGCAATACATTCACCTGCTATTCCTTACTGTGGTTTTTCTTTGGTTTTATGTTTCCAAAGAAAGGGTGGATTTTTCGTCGATCTCTTTGTGAGCGTATCAAATCGGGTTGCAGTAAATATGTCTAAGCAGCTCGGCTCCCGTGTGTACCGGACAGTATCGGAGCGCTACTCTGCTAGCAGTGGAGAGCCAGATGAAGATGCTTACGGTAAGTGGTTGTTGTGCCTTAAGTTGAACGGAAAGGTTCTTGTGTTGGGGGTTCCTGGGCCTGTACAAGTTCAGATAGTCGTTGATGAATGGGATCCTGTATACTGCTTTAGATAGCTTTTCCTGCTGAAGAGGACATCAGTTATGAGACTTGATTGCAGGAAGCGGAATGAAGCTGCGTCAGGGGAAGTTCAGGGTGGACGTTAGGAAAATCTTATCCACTGAAAGGGCGTTCAGTCAGGGCACCAAACCTGTCAGGAGCTTAGGGAGCATCTGGATGGTGCTTTCAGTCATACGGTTTAGTTTCAGGTAGTCCCGCAAGGAGCATGGAGTTGGACTTGATGATCCTTATGGGTCACTTGCAACTCAAGATATTCTAGGATTCTAGGAAATCTTCTTGAAAAATGATCTTAATGTAATAGAGAAGTCACTTAATGTGGCTTTGTGCAATGACTGTCTTTTATAATAGCATTGTTTTCTTTTGCCATAGATACGAGGAAAGCTCTTTGCAGAGATACAGAGAAGAAATCAATTATACCTCTGCCTCATCCTGTGAGACCAGAAGACAATGAGTAACTGTAAACTGTGATTCTCAGACAACCTAGTGTCAGTTTCCTTCTCCCCAAAGCCCCCAAGAACTCTACAGATGAGAAATATTAGGCTCAATGTTTTTCCCCGTGAAATACCAAAAAGCAACGTTGAGAAGCTTCCCAACGCTGCTTCTGTCGGTATTGGCTGCATATTCGTGCTCTTACCCTATTGTTCTTCCTTTCGAACCGTGGCACTCTGGAGACTATTAAAATGGAATTGCTTCCTGTATGGTGGTGTCATGGTTTTCCTTCTCGGCCACAAAACAGTCCCCTCACTTTGTCACTCTCACGGAGCCCTGCTCCGAAACTGAAAACGCCTGGCCGCTGCTCCCACACAGAAGGTGCCAGGAAGGAGTTCTGTTGCTGGCTCTCGCCTTCCCTTTGCAGCCATATAACTGCTGCGACAAAACCTGGGCTCCGTTCTTTCTGAGCCACAAAACCAGAAATTGGGTACATCACAATACACTCTCCAGAACTCAGAGGTCTCTGTTTCTCTGTGCCTTTTACTTCCCTCATTCCCTAATTTAATTCTTGGATCCATCTGTCCCTTCACAGTCTGTCTGGATGTCACGGATGCTGTTACTTGGAGGCATTGACCAGGCACTTAGTTCCAACACAGGTTTCTGTCACTGTCTTCCCTGGAATTTCTTGGAGAAGAGTGCAGAGGAGTGAAGGCAGAAGGTTGATGAGCATTGATAACATGCAGCTGTGACCTTGCCTCCAAGGCAGTGGGTTGAGGGACGTGGATGATGAGCAGCTGTAGCTCGTTCCCGTCAAGTAGTTAAATAGCCCTGAGGAGTGTGGGAGAGGGGGTTGGATGGAGGGGGAGTGGTCTGACCTGACCTGACCTGACCTGACCTGACCTGACCTGACCTGACCTGACCTGACCTGACCTGACCTGACCTCTGGAGGAAGGAGAAACAGCACAGACAGCAGAATCTGACTGAGGGTAAAAGCCTTGTTGCAGCCTGATAGCTTGCTCGTGCTGCAGCAGCGGCTGCCCTGTGTGAGGCTGCCTGAGTTGGGCTCCAGCTACCGCAACTGGCGCCCAGCGTAGCTGGGACAAGCGGGAGAACCTGCGACCCTTAACAGACATGGTGAGAGGCGAGCCGTTGCAGCTAATCGATACGGGTGTGTTGCGATATTTGTTGTCTGTCTTAACTCGGATCGCAACTGAAGAGGACGTGTATTACTTGTGCTCGTAACAATCTCCAGGCAGGGTGTCTTCTTTTATTACAGTCCCGGGCATGCAGGCTTTTGCTGCTATTCTGGTTTTGCTGTTCTCCTTAAGTGCCCAGTGAGGTTTGCTCTAGTATCAGCCATGGCAGTTAATGTTCTCTCGCTCACCTGTTGTGTTTTTAGCACCGGTTTCTGTGGGCGCAAGGGGTCCACTTCAGATCTTTGAGTCACCGCGTCGTGCCCTTGGGGCTTTTCCATTGGCGAACTGCTGCTGTAATTCCCTAAGGGGCTTCCTAGGTCAGGAGGTAGCGGATGGGAGCAGGTTGCCGCCCTGGGTCAGTGGTGAGTGCTGGCATGTATCATCTGACCTAGAGCTGATGTCTGTCACCACTTTAGCTCTGGAATGACTCTGAGACCCAGGGAACTCTGGTTCCCTTAAGCTGCAACCTTGGAGCTTTTCCAAGCAGTGGATGAAATTCCTGTCACAGGCTCTAAGGCACCTTAAGGAGAAGGGGGCACAGTCTGAGTTTTCCCCCATGTAGGCGCCAGGGAGGTACAGTTCTGAGCTTAGTGCTGGCCGCTACTGGGAGACGCTTTCAAGTGATCTGAGTGCAGCTCTGGCTACCCAAAGCTGGACAGGGTTGGCAAATGGTGATGTAGAGTTTTGGTGGTAAACTTGACCAGCCTGTCTTAACGAGCAGGCATGTTCTGTGTTCGCAAGCACCGTTTGGTCCCGCCTGGGCATCCCGAAAGTTTGAAGGGCCGCGGTCACATCTTCCCTGGGTCACACACAATGAACGGTTGCCTGTGCAGAGTTGCTTTTTAAGGAGCAGGCTGTGGTTCTATTTTCTCTGTTTGGCTTTGCATTTGGGAAATAATGTAACAGCTACAGCTCAACTGAAGGAGCACGATACCTGACGCGGCAGAGAAGGAGGTGCGTTTTACTAATTTTTTGGTGTGCGTCAGTTTGACCCCAAAATGACATCGTGTCAAAGCTTGTGGCCAGGTTCCGCTGTAGATGTTGACTTGGGGTATGAATGGCTCCAGGTGTGCTTTAGGAGAGCTCTGTTGGTGTAGGTGTGCTGAGCAACTGCTCTGCTGTGTGTGCAGCTGTTCCGGTTTGGCTTCCTGGTGCGAGCACGCAAAAGAAAACTCGCAAGTGTGGTCAGCCTTGCCGTAAAATCAGAACGCTTTCTGCTGCTGCCTGGATATCCGAGAGCCTCCTGAACGTTTCAGGCAGGCAAGAGATGTGCTCCAGTACATCTGAGAGTCCACAGCTCTGCAGTTCCCTAGAGGGGCACTCACTACAGGTAAGGCTGTAAGATGGCAGAGCTCTCTGCAAGTGACGCTGACGGAGTTTCTTTGGGTATATATTTGGATACATGTGCGAGCTGAAAAGCTATTGTTTGCTTTCCTGCTCAGTAAGCACAGATCACTTGGGTGGTCATGGACACTTGTCATTTACTGAGGAAGTTTCCACCCGTTGCATGGAAAGGGAAACGGTTCAGAGGCACTGTTTGGGGGTTTTTTGTTTGTTGTAAAACCTGGAGGTTTAGCATTTTGTTCCGTGGTGTCGGTTAAAGAAAAAGTATTTTCACAGCCAGCGTGAGTCGAGGTACCGACTATCTCAAAGAACTTCAGTTACACGATAAACCTGCTTTTTTGTAAATTAAGTCTAGCATTTTAATTTCAAAGGGAACTATGGGAACTCCTGTCCGCATGGTGACCTAGCATAAGCAATGATGGAAAGGTGCATCAGATGTGACCTCCGTGTCAGCTCAGTGTGCCTCAGACAGACCGCGTTTGGCACTCCGTGGCATGCTGCGCAGCTCCAGAAACTCATGCTAGGGAAAAAATGGGCAAAAATAATAGTCATGTAGACACATGAGTTAGGAAGAAATGCTATAAATTAGGTATTTCTGTTGACTGAGGCAGCTGATCTTGCTTGTGGATCTTTGGGGTGTGAACTTGATGCTGAACGACTCGTTTTTCATTTGACATGCCGGAATTATTTTAAAAGAGATAGAAGAGAAGCTTATGAAATAGAATAGGTTATTGAGTCTTCCTAAAATGCTCACAAGGATTATGTATAAAGCCAAAGTGAAGGATGATGGAATAAAATTCTGTGCTTTACAAGTAAATGCAGTACGCTTAACTAGGACCCTGCACGGAGATCAGGTTTATTTCTGTTTTTAAAATCCAAAAGAAGTTTAGGAAGTCTTAGAGGTTGGTATTGTGGGAAATAAATGGCTCTTCCACAAAAAATTCCACGTCAGCAAGGCTCTTTGAACAATTCTTTTTGAAATCGGTTCTAACTACAGCCAGTTAGCAGTTTAATGTTGAAATGTATACTTGCTCTCCTATAAAGCAGTATTTCGTTTGCATTTCAGTGCTGTGAGTCTTGACAAATTTGGGAAGAGCCCGAGGGAAATTTTTCATCCTGAGATACAGAAGGTAGGAGGCGACTTCTTTTTTTTTGTTTGGTTGTGGCTTTTTATTCTTTTCTGGAAAAATAAGTCGTTAGGTGTAAATGCTAGTGGTTTGTTCCTTTCGGTAGCAGGATAGTAATGAGGAGTAGGGTTACAGTTACAAAATAAGCTGTCTTTATCGGTTGAACTGGCTACTTTGAAATTAAACAAATATACGAGTATGTTCCAGGGGGTTTTGTGCTGTCTTCAGTACCAGTGTGCTAAAGATACTGATTTGTTTACAGGATTTATTTGCTCTTGAAGAGCAAGAGGTAAATGAGGTAAATGTAAACTTTTCACTCCTAGCACTTACTTAGTGACTTATAACAACTTCGGTATCGATTGCTTATTGCAGTAAAAAAATGTGGTATTTCTGTGCAAATATGAGATCGAAAATCATTTAAAGCACCGGCATAATATATCCTATTAATAGATGAGCAACTTAGTGCTATCATAAAATTCATAATCTGTGATCAAAAGTAAATTATTAGGTATCTGCTACTTGAGCATGCAATAGAGCTGGTATGAAGTGTATATTCCCGTGTGTAGGGCGTATACAAAAGATGTATAAAAAAGTCCTTAGAGGAAACATTGTTTTAGGTCTTTTGTTTGATTGTCTGTTTATCCTGTACTATTTGGTTTTATTTCTCAGGGACCTGTGAATTTTAAATTTGGAGTCCTTTATGCTAAGGGTGGGCAGCTTACAGATGATGAAATGTTCAGCGATGGTGAGTTTTTCACCTTTTTCTTGGCTGACGGTTGCATCAAATATTGAGCTTCACTGTGAGTACAAACAGTCACAGTCGTGACCCTCTTAGAATTCATCTTAGGAGCCTTGAAGATTTGTATATAAATCAAATTGTTATACTGGATAAACTGTTTCTTTTTCTCTAGTGTGCGTTCCCACAATTAAGTGGTGTCGAGCTGAAGGGGACTACAATGGAATGGTGATGGAGCCGTTTGGACCGAGTCTTGAAGATCTCTTCAGTTTTTGTTCAAGGAAATTTAGTCTCGAGACAGTCCTATTACTCGCTGACCAAATGGTAGGAACCTGCTTTGTTGATCTTGACGGTGCAGTATGTTGGGATATTCAGTTTCCTTGAGAGGTCAGAACCAAATACGTTGTTTCTGTAATTTAGAGGTGAATAGGCCTGTTATCATGAAAGAAAAGACTCAACATTGGTTTTGTTTCTCTTAAATACAAAGTGCCCCATCTAAAGTGATTACAAAGTTTTAATTGATTTCTAAAAAGCAGACTTGCGCTGTTTGCAAACCGTCTGTTGCACTGCTCAAAGACAAAAGAAATTCGCCCGAGAAAGTTTTTGGAAACAAATGTAAAATAGACACGGGGAAAGAGCTGGAGAGGTTTATGTGTTGTCTGTCGAATTATGTTCTCTTTAATGCCCTTACATTTTACAATAAAAAGTTTCATTACCTCTTTTATCGTTAAGACAATGTTGCTAGTGTTTTTATACGGAAAAAAGTGTATGCCTAGTCTCTCTCGAGTGATTTATGGTTTGTTGGGGTTTTTTTTTCCTCTTTATCTAGATTAGTTGAATTGAATACGTTCACTCTGAGAACTTCATCCACTGAGATGTGAAGCCAGACAACTTCTTAATGGGCCTTGGGAAGAAAGGCAATCTTGTCTACATAATAGACTCTGGGTTAGCAAAGAAGTAGCGAGACTCTCAAACTCACCAACATATCCCATATCGTGAAAATAAAAACTTAGCAGGAACCGCCTGTTATGCATCCATCAACACGCATCTTGGAATCAGCGAGCTGGAGAAAGCAATAAATAAACTTTGAAAGTGTCGATGCACTTAATTTTAGCACAAGTAGATGTTGCTTTAATGAGGCATAGAGTATGATCCTTATTTATGGCACTTAACAGCGCAGTGTGCTTGGCCTCTTATCTCTTGATTGGGTGGGAATTGGTCCGACTGTAATTCTCAGGAATTAGCACCTTTTTTTTTAATAATTGCAAGGGTGATAGGCTTTTTCTTGTACTGTTTATCGTGGGCATAGTAACTCAGCTATCCCTTGTTTTTCAAAGGTTTTTTATGACGGTCTTGTTGCACAGTCTTTTGTTTTTCCGGTACTCCTAATGAGTCCACTTTTTTATACTGTTGTAGAGCAATCTCACGGAGATGACTTGGAGTCCTTGGGCTATGTACTGATGTATTTTAACCTGGGCTCCCTCCCCTGGCAGGGACTGAAAGCAGCAACTGCGACGAGCGAGGGGAAGCACGCGGCCGACTCAATATGAGTGATAAAGCAAGCTTCGATTTATTACGGCGCGATTATGTCTTATATACAGTTCCAGTTAATTATGCCTACTAGTCATCTGCTGATTGGCTAAGCTCTAAAGGGTTACATTTTCATACGTCCTCCTACTTGGGGTTTCTGCGGATAGCTAGCTACATATTTTTTTTTCCTCTCTTGTCTACGCGAATTCCTCAAAGTTATTTACAACATTAGGCACAAGGTCAGTGTTTTTCTCAGCTTCCTTATCAGCATGCCTCAGCATAGCTGCAAGGCCTGCTTCAGCTAACTTACGCTAACTTTGTTTCACAAAGATCTTTAAGGGAGTCATGGCCATGATCACACAGCCATTCTGCAACAACAGACTACCACAGCACAGCCCTTTCCCTTACCTCCTCCCACCCTTGGGGTCTGCAGCTCAGAAACGATCCCTTCCCCTCACGTGCCCTGCAGCTCAGGAGTCCTCATCTGAAATTTCAGGGGCAGAACTTATGAACGGGACTTCATCAGTCCAGCTGCCTGGGCATGCGGGACTGGCAGAAAGGCATCAGTCCAGTTTCCAGGGCCTTGGTGCAGTTTGGTCCCTCACAGCACAAGGGTTGTATCGACATGATGAACATCCGACATTAGGGGCAAACTCCATCTGCTCCTCTTCAGGGTGAGTTTAAAATGGTTCCCAAAGTCAATAGGAGTCATGCATGCACATCTGAGGGTCTTCACTAATCCATCTGCTAATTAAATAATAATTAAAAGCCATGCTGTCCACATGCACTGCAATCATTACTTTTCATAATTAGCTAAACGTGTAAGTCAGAACCACTGCTTCAATTATTTTTTGTCCGCTGCCTCAGCCATCGCTTGCTTTGATTGCCTAGGCTCTTCACCAAGATAGAAAATTGGTTTAGCTGGCATTTAATGGGTCTGTGCTAAGTACCACTACATGCTGTGAACTCCTTGATGCCTATTTAATGACTCTTGCCTATTAAAAGCATTTTCAATTGAGAAAAAGAGATGATTTCAGGATGACGTTCAGCAGTGGTCTGGAGCAGCAATTGAACAAATCCAACGAAACCCAAAGAAAATGGTCATGCCGCCTTAAGGTTGCTACAGCAGGTGCTTACAATTAGAAAGCACTCAAAGAAACCCTGGGTGTGGGCCAACACTGTTTACTGCGTATTGACACGCTCTTTCTTCAGCTAAACACGTCTGTTGGACCACTTGCATTGGTGCTTTCCCCAGCTTTGGAGAGAGAACAGAAACAGTGTGAGCAAGGCAAGAGAGCCACGGGCACAGGGAGGCTCCCACCTGTGTGCAAAACACTGGCCCTTGGGCTGCTTTTAAGACTCAGCCCAGTCCTCACTGCCTGGAGCACGTTTTCCAACAGAATTCAACTCCAGTTCAGATAAAAGCGTATGTTTTGGGCATTATTTTGATGTGGTGTAAGGAGACAGAGACACACACACTAAAATTAGGCTATGGCTGGTTATCAGCCCAAAGAGGCTCCCTAGCACCAAAGTAGGGTTGGGTCCTCTGCTAAGCTGAGCAGAACTGCCAGTTGGACAACTCAAGCTCAAACTTCTCTGGAATAAGGCCCCACCTTTTTCCTGAATGAGTATTATTCCCTTGCCAAACTGCAGTTCTGCTCAGACCTCAACATTCTGCCTGCAGGCTTCTCGGGAACAAACGTAAGTATTACTTTTATAATGGGGAAAGTTTCTTTTTTCATGCTGCCCTAACTCAAAGCCAGCCAATGCAATTTTGCTCAAGCTTTCAAACAATAATGCTGTCTCAGAAAATGTCTACAGATTGTATTTTTGAATGACTCCAAAACCTGGAAGCCTGTGTCTACGTTGCAGGAGAACAGACTGCCCAGTTACACGATTGCTTGAATACTCCCAGATCATCCCATCACATGTAGGCTCTCAGCTTCAGCATTGAATTTAAAAGTGCAGCAGCTTTAGGCATCCCTGGAGGCCACAGTACAGGCAGGTACCTCAAGCAGAAATTCAGATCTTTGGTGCTGAAAACGGTCTCCTGGAAGTGCTCACCTGCCTCCATTCCCTAAAACTGGAGCCTAAAGCAACCATACTCCTAATGTAGGTACCACACCTAAGTGGCTAATGGGTAACTGTTGGGCTCACGCTGACTGTGCAGCTCACCACCCGGGGAAGCCGGGGGTCTCTTTGCCTGGGAGGGGTCCGTGTTACATGGCTCCCAGCAGCGAGCGGCAAGATACAGGTGTCTGGCACTGCACTGAATGATGATGTGCACATATATATCTCCAGGGCGACCAGGCAAGGCCAGAAGAAACTGACGCTCAGGCTGAACACAGGTAAACGAGCCCAGCGGTGGATCTGGAAAAAATCTACACCTAATCCTGCCCAAGCCGGAAGGTGCTTAAATTCCATAAGTATATCCTTTTTCACCTGCAAGAGCCCCGGGCATTCAGAGGAGTCTCACTGCAAACCCCCAGCCGGCCTGGTGGTGCAGGGGAGCTGGAAACACGAGGCACAGCTATGCCCGGCAGGACTTGGAGAGGACTCTCTTAAATAAAGTCCCCTGAGGTGTTCAGTTCAGTAGGCATTCTCAGGACAGATCTAACATGCACCAGCTGGATGAGAGTCATCTGAAAGCTCAGCTGCAGCAGCCGTTCTCACTGAAAACGTATCCAGAGGAGACACAGGAGGTATGCCCAAGCTTCCAGAATTCCTTCAGCAAGTTGTGAATGAGGCATGAGATGAAAAATCTCTCCCCAGCGGACAACACACAGACAAAGCTCAGCATACACTGCCCTTCCCTTTTTTGTTTGCCTCTGCTTTAATCAAGGACACTCCACAGTCAGCTTGAATGAAAAAAAAAAAAAAACAAAAGGAAAAAAAAAAACCTTTACAAATGCCCATCAAGCCCAAAAGTGTCAAGACTATAGAAAAATGGATGGGGAAAACCCCTTGAGAAGGTATTTAAAATATTCAGTACATATTAAAAATTTCCCTTTTTTTAAGTTCACTGAAGCTCCCCCTAGCAAGATCAGCTCCTGCTTAGGGAAAAGTGTGAACTGTGGTTATTTGTTCAAAGGTAACCTTTCCCACTAATATATAAAAAAAAATAACTGAACCAAGTATTTCAGAAGTTGTAAAGACTGTTTGAATCTGTGCTTTGGGTTTTGTTGGTTTTTTCATCCTAGTTAACACTGAAAGTTTACTCTTGCCTCTTCCAGAAGTAGCCAAACAGGCAATCAGGGATATTCTCCAGACCTTGGGTCCCACTGCTGGTGACTGTCTGCCTGTTTTACAAAGTACTTGGAACACCAGGTTAACCCGGGACGGTACAAAACACATGGGCATCAGGTGAACCAGGTCTGGACCTCAGAGCCCAGCTAGATTTCCCAGATCAGTAAATGGCTTTTGAAACAAGCACTACCTACAAGTCCTTCAGGGTTGTCTTAAAATTTGCTCATTTTGTCTCAGGTTTAGTGAATAAATAAGCTTCTCTAATTAGTGGCAACATTTCCTTTAATGTTCTCTATACCTGCTGAATGTAATCTCCTGAATGCCGAGATAATGTTATTCTAACGTCTTCAGGAACTGCCACCTCTGTAACAGGGACACTGACTGATCTGTGGTGAACAGCAGGAGTAGGTAAGCACTGTGAGAAAGCAAATCTCTTCCTTCATCCAACACCTTTGGTTGACTAAATGCATGGATTGCTTTTGCATTTGGTCACAAGTATCAAGATCTCAGTTATACTTTCCATTCCAGCTGTAGCAGTCAGGGACTTGTACTTCTAAGTTTGTGCATTCGCTTTACTCCTAAAAACATCCTGAAACCCCTCCATGAGAAATACTTCAGCCACAATCCTTCCTCTTCCAAGTTCCTGAACCTTGATTTTCAAATACACGGCATCAAATTACGATTCCCTCATCATCATAACTGTTGCAAAGAAATTACATGCTTTTCTCCCAAGAACAAAGTTTCAACAACTGTGGAATAAATCTGGACAAGTGGCTGGTGTAAAGGCAAAGTATCTTTCCAATGGTAGAAAATACTCATCGCGCTTACCTGCCTGAAAAAGTGCTGTGTTGTTATAGCAAAGACATCAAAGCCACAGCTGGCCCTTTTAAGGTCACCTTGAATATTGCTTAATTTCTGGGACTGCTCATCACCCTCTTCCTTCAGTCTCTGAATGAACTGCTTTTCAGCATCTCGACTCTCTCCCGGTTTGGGGCAGAATCCCCTCTTTGGGGTGGTTGGCCTTTGCTTGGGATATCCTGCAAAGGAGAGAAGAAAAGACCATCAGGGTCCCTTTATATGTATGGATATGACCTTCCTGTGTTTCTAAGGCCCTTGGGACTCAGCCCTATAAAAGAAAAAAAGGTCTGTAGCATTCACACAGATCTGTAATGACTTTCAAAAAAAGCAAGAGCACAGCGCAATATGTTTCTGTAGGGGCCAAAGCTCAAACCTTTGTAACAGTCATCTCACCGCAGGCTCTGAGCCTGAAGGTCTGCTATGAGCTGGGGAGAGCTCTCCTAAGAACGTCTTACTGAGAACTGAGGTTGTTAGAGGAAGGTTCCCTCTCGCCTATGTTAGACATCGACAACAACAGAGGTCTGCATCTTGATGCGTGATGCTGGACTCCCTTGGATAACAGTGAGAGAAATGGGCACGTCCGGACTGAGATTCAGCTTATCCTGTTGTGGATGTGGGAAACAATAGGATGATGTCTACACGCTACACATGATTTCTTTGGCCACCTCAACCCCAAGTCTGGTGACTTGACAGAGGTCCCAGATGGCCTTTGTAGATTTCCTTTTGCCTCCAGATAGGACAATGTGGGACTGGAGTTGTCCTTCCCTGAATGCAAACACAGCATGGGTTGCTTGCTATTGGGATTCGCGACTTCTTTTTCTCAGCAATACTGCAGTCTACCTTGCCAGTCCCCCTTGCTCTGCCCTTTGTAACACTTCTAAAGTTGCAGCACAAAACAGATCTGTACAGAAATGCCCCCAGGTGCCACATGGTGATGACCGTTACACCACTGGCCCTGCATGGCTGCTCTCTCTGCACCGTCGGTCACAGCAGCAGCGCTGTACGGTTTGCCCGCAGAAATGGGCCCCGACCGACTCTGGCTCCTCTGACGTGCTCCAGGTTGGCTTGAAGCAAGTCTGATCCTGTATAAAGATGTGGAACCACTGGTGTAGCTTGTGTTCAGGATATCAGCTCAAACACGGTGTCATATTCACGTGAATGGCTCAGGAACTAAAGCTCGCTCATGATAAGTCACTTTGGGGAAGTGAGGCTTTTATCCTAGTTTAAGTTCATATCCTGCCTGGGTCAGCTACTCATTTCTCTGGAGATACTCGGGAGGATGAAGCAAGAAAGGGCAGTGTGCTGGTAGTGTCAGGTTGCTCAAGCCACTGCTTGGACCATCTGTTTTGTCTTTATCTTCTTACCTTCCTGAGAACTGTCTGCAAACATCAGGCTGGGGCAACACCTTTGATTTAATGGTTCTTGTTGCTACCCTTGTGTCTCCTCAGTTGTTGCTTTCTAGCTCATTCCTGAATACTGGCCAGGAATTTCTGGTTCACTTCTTGAGCTCCTCCCACTAGTATCAAGCGTTTAGCCGAGGAGCTCGAGTCAGTAAGAAAGAGGCAGAAAACAGCCAGACACCTTGTTCCCATGCGTTACTAGAAATGGAGGACATTGGTCTGGATAGATGAAAAACAAACACTGCTGTGCTGGCAGCAAGGGTTGGGTATGGAAGAAACTGGGAAAAAAGAAAAGGAAAAAAAAAAAAAAGAGTATCTTGTGGTCTTACAGTCTTGTAGCACGCAGTTCCTGCAAAACAACACAGGAACAATGTCTCCAACTAGTTGTCAGCAATGAAGGTAACAGGGGACAGTCTTCCACTGCGGATGCTACCTACCCCTTTCCCAAAAACCAGAAGAATCTTTCCACAGAGATGCATCTAATGGTATGAGTTAGAACCAATTTACAAAGCCGAGCATTGTTCCAGAGGTAATTTTGTTGCGGCGAATGAAGAGACGGGACGCAGCTTGATGCAAGCAAGTTGTCCATTTATTAGTGATTTTCTTACAATTATATATGTTTCTACCTTCTACATATTACACACTGATTGGTTAAATCTTAAGCGTAAAAAACACTGATTGGTTGATATTTAAGGCCCACCGTTAGAACAATAGGAACTTACTAGTTTATCTTGACCTAGCAATAATTTCTATTCCAAGGTTAGGGAGTTTCTTTCTACGCGGCTTTCTTGATTACATATCGGCGCCATCCGTTCCCTTATCTGGCTACTTGTTTCTCTGTCCGTCTGGTTGCCTCCTCAACTGTGACGGCTCAGGGGCCTGCAGTTAGCTTGCTCCTTTGCTCCCAGGGCTTGTGCCCTACAAGTTCTAACAAGTCTCTATTCATCAGGCTATCAGTACTTGGACTCTTGTCCTTGAGGCCTTGTCCTACACTTCACCGACGGCGCAGACGAGGGGATGGAGCGCGCCCTCCGTCAGTTGGCAGAGGACACCAAGCTGGGCAGGAGCGTCGATCTGCCGGGGGGGCAGGGGGCTCTGCAGGGGGCTGGGCAGGCCAGGCCGAGGGGCTGAGGCCACTTGGATGGGGTTCAACAGGGCTCTGTGCCGGGCCCTGCCCTGGGTCACACCAGCCCCAGGCAGCTGCAGGCGGGGGGCAGGGGCTGGGTTGCTGCTGGTGGGAAAGGGCCTGGAGGGGTGGTCAGTGGCCGGCTGGGCACGAGCCCCCAGTGTGCCCAGGTGGCCAAGACGGCCAGCAGCAGCCTGGCCTGTATCAGAAACAGTGTGGCCAGCAGGACCAGGGCAGTGACCGTCCTCCTATACCCGGCACTGGTGGGGCCGCACCTGGAATGCCACGTTCAGCTTGCGGCCCCTCACTGCAAGAGAGACACCGAGGGGCTGGAGCGTGTCCGGAGACAAGTAGGGGGCTGGGGAAGGGGCTGGGGCACAAGGCTGACGGGGAGCATCTGAGGGCACTGGGGGGGTTGAGGCTGGGGGGGTGCTCAGGGGGGACCTTCTCACTCCCTACAGCTGCCTGACAGAGGCTGTAGGCAGGGGGGGTTGCTCTTTTCTCCCAGGTAACAAGCAACAGGACAAGAGTAAATGGCCTCAAGCTGCACTAGGGGAAGTTTAGATTGGATATTCGGAGACATTTCTTCACTGAAAGGCTGCCCAAGCATTGGAACGGGCTGCCCAGGGAGGTGGTAGAATCACCATCCCTGGAGGCGTTTAGAAAACACATAGATGCTGCGCTTAAGCGACATGGTTAGTGGTGCGCTTGGCAGTGCTGGCTTAATGGCTGGGCTTGATGATCTCAAAACCTACATGATTCCATGATTCTAAACAGACAATATAGACAATAAGAAGCACCAGCCCCATATTGACCTAACTGAAAAAGAGAATGATAATAAAATCAAATACATTGTTAAAATCATAGACAAAATCTGTACCAGTCAGGAACAGGACACAGATCTCCTTAGACTGTAGTTAACTGGCATAAAGACTGTGAGACAACCGCACGAACTGCAGGGTCCCTGCTTGAAAACGGCTTCCCCAGAAATTTACAGTGTACCTATAGCTTTATTGTTTATTGTGATAACACAGTGTATTTTCACAGAGGTGTCTGGTTTTGCACCTTCTTAAGAAAGTCTCCAAACTATTTCGACTAATTTTGTTTTTCTAATCACCCTTTGTTAATGCCTGTAAACAATCCCTAGCTCCAAACATAATTTAAATATATTGGGCTGCAAGTTCAAAATAATAATAATAATAATAAAACCCCACCAAAACCCCCAAAAAACCCCAAAACTGTAAGGAAGGAAAATGGAATATCAGATAGCCTTTACTTACTACTAGACAAGGACTGTTCATCCAGCTTTGAGCAGAATAGTGGAGTAGATGGCCTACTGCAGTTCCTTCAAACCTGGGTTACCCTATAGTCTTACAAGATTCTTGGGTTTGGGTATGTTTTCAGAAGTCCCTTATGATTTAATTTACATGGAATATCTTATTACTGGCTTCCTTCAGACTGAGTGGAAAGTCAATGGCTTTGTGACCTGCAAAATCACTCCCAATGTATTGTTGGAAAGGATTTTAATCGGTTCTCTGGGACGTACATCTTCTTTTTCTCAGATGAAAGCCCATGATTAGGAAAAAAAAAAAAAAAAAAAAGACATGGACCTGGAGGAATAAAGGCTCAAAGTCTAAAACTCATAATAGAAGAACGAGAATTCTTAGCCTGTACAAACTGCTCTTCATGTGTGGCTCTCAAAGGACACGGCAATGAGAATTCTTTAACCACTGTGCATGAAGAAGCCAAAAAACACCCACAACAAAACAGGTTTATTAATGTGCAGACTTCCCTCAAGCACTGCCTTTTGATGCAGCATACACTGTATACGAAAAAGTTATTTAAGCTGTTATTAGCAGCAGAACATAGATTAGTGCAATTGTGTATGACTTTACCTTATCAGGAAATGCATAACTAAAAGCAGCAAAAGCTATAGTTCAGATGGCTATTTAATTACTTGCTATGAATAGATCGATAAACAGCTTTGATTCTGATTTGTTTGAATATGTTAATTGAGCAATTTATCCCTGAGCAGGAGTGATTTTGCAAAATGCCATGATCCCCAAGAGACAAAAAGGTGCAAAAAGTTGAGTTGCTGCACTATTTTCTGAATTTTCTGTTCTCTCTGATGCAATTTTATACAAAAGGGCTAGTCTGTTCTAAGTGGTTGATTGAACATCTGAAAGTTGTAACAGAAATGGTTCAACCTAGAAAAGCACCGGTGGTCAAGGCCACAAATGTTATCCTGACCCCAGGAAATCTATAGAGGTTTTACCACTGGCTTCAATACAACCAGGATTCCGTTTCCTGAGGAATACAAAAATGTAGATTTTTTTTTTCATTTGCTTGTGTGGGCACCATAATGGAAAAATTTATATAGAAAGCTCTGTGGTGGAAGAAGCCATATGAGCACTTGGAGCGGTGCTGTGAGATGAATAAGGTGTCATATTTAGCAAATAAGGCAATCCTCCGGGGTGGGGGGAAAAAAACCAAACCAAAAAAAAAAAAACCAACCCCGAAACAGAAAGGTATGAAAAATTAGTTCCTTAGCTTAGAAGCTATAGACTGAAACCCAGAATACGTAGCTTAGAAAGAAAATGTATTGGCCTCTTCCCTATGAACACACAAGTCATTGCTGTACTATATGTACAAACTGTTACAGGTGTTACGCGAACACTGTGGTGCAATTTTTTGTTACTGTCTAGCTTAAAATGCTTTGTTGTTTCTTTCTCTCACTTAAAGAAAAAAAAAAAGAAAAAACAAACAAAAAACCTCACAAACAACCCATCTCAGAATATCTCCAGAAACCTACTTTCCAGCCCAAAAAGCTGGCTTAGAAGGAGTTTCTAAGACAATTTATCTTTCCATATAAAAGGTGAAAATGTGGCAAGGTATCTGCAAAATACACCCAACCATTTCTAAGAAGCTTAAAAATGCAAATATCTGGAACTGACTATTCCTTAAAGAAATCTTCAGTAAGCTATTATTTTGTGTGCTGCTTAATTGGTCTCTTAAATCTAGAAGCTAGGGCAAACACCTGCAATTACAGTATTTATTTCTTTTATTATAATATAAATACATACTAACAAGTACAATTTGGTCCTGAAATAATAGTCTTATACATTTAGAGGAGAATCTAGAATCTAACCCTGTACTCCGTGCAAATGACCAGCTTTCTGTGAAAATCATCTCCAGCTCTGTCCCCAGGTGAATTCAACTTCTAAACACCTGCCAAAGATACATCCATATACTACTCTTTTGAAACATATGCAAGAGGGGAGCTTGTATCCATCCGCAGAATCTATTCACAGTACTTCTGGTTTATTAACATGATTCAGGATCCTATATGTTAAGGCCCAAGGAAGAAGAAATCATTTTCCACTTGCAGAGTCTCTGTGCTACGCTAAATTAAGCAAAATAATAGCAACAGAGACAAACCATGCGTTAGAAATAGTCCACAAACAGCAGGGAGGAGGGAGAGGAGTAACAAGCATTACAGTATCTCTTAACTAACGGAATGCTTATGGAAATAGGGATAAGGTGCACATGCATGCCAAATGAATCCTTATCTATAGCACCGTAAGAAAATATACCAAAATAAATCCATGAGTGCTGCGGGCATTTCGGGCGAGCGGGAGTCAGATTCAAATACTCACAGAGTTCAAGATCTGATCCGTTTATTGTACAAACCAGGTAGACTTTTATAAGGCATTCTATAAGCGTGCAATAATGTGATTGGCTATTTTACAAGCGTATAATAATATGATTGGTTAACAATTGTTTACTGGGAAGATTTCTGTTTCTGCTTGTTCTGGCATGTAGGCTCCTTTCTGCGGTTTCCCAGCTCCTCTTATCACGTCCCGTTGGCCTTGGTTTTGTGCAAACATCTGCAATTTGCTCCTTTTTCTTCATCCCACTGTTCTGGCCGTAACCTCGTCTTATTTCTTCAGTATTTTTCCACTTGCTTCAGAGTTCAGCATAATCATTCAATACAGCAAGAGCCCCAACACATGAGGGACAGCAGTTTAAAATATAAGACTGTAAGCATACAGCCATTAGTTTCATCTGAAATGCATTTTAATCGCTCCCATCACAATGAACTCATTTCACATCCATGAAAATGTGTTCTATGTTTCCACTTATAACCCAGTCTTTGTTCAGTACCATTAAGGATTTATATAACATCAAATGCTATCATACACAATTAGAGCATAGAAGAAGTACTGGGTGCGTATTAAAAGAGCTTCTAAAACCGACTTCCATCTTTGGCATCCCTCTTGGCCTGTGTCCCTGCTGCTCCTCTCTGTGGCTCTGTGCCTTTCCTGTGCCAGGCTGCAAGGGATGGCTTTTCCAGCTGAACCGAGCGATGCACCAGCCTGCTCCTGGCTACACATGTGCGTTGTCTTAAGGCTTGTGAACACGTGCTTCAAAGCAGCTTCGGAAGAATAAAGTAACCTTTCTGATTTGTGTCCTTGAAAGTGTTTAGGGAGCCAAGAAACCCCTGGCATTTTAGGGATGATACTATGAAACAATGAACTATGAGACAGTCTCGTTGTTATTGAACTCACGGTGAGAACAAGGAATGGAATGGAATGGGAGTAGACTAGTTGTGTTGCAGGGTACCTACAACAGCCATCTCATTGAACTGCCTGATGACTTCAGGGATGAGTAAAAGCAAAGCATGGTGTTATATAATGGTATCATATATTAATGGGCATTATCCAAATGCTTCTTAATCACTGAAAGGAATGGGGTAATGCCCACTTGGCCAGGAAGCCTGTTCAAGGGTTTAACCACCCTCTTTGTGTTGTCAACGTAGCTTTGAGCCATTCCCAGGCATCCTGGCACTGGGCACCGGGGGAAACAGCTCAGCACCTCCTTCTCCATGTCCCTTCCTCGGGCAGCCGTAGAGATCACCGAGGTCACCCCACAGCTGCCTTCTCTCCAAACTAGACAAACGCAGAGTCCTCAGCCATGCCACAAAGGACACGGGACATGCCTTCTAGCCCTTCACCAGCTTTGGTGCCCTACTTTGGGCACAACCAAGGACCTTAACAGCCTTCCTAAATGGGGGGGCCCTGCACACAATGCTCAAGGTGAAGCCGCCCCAGCACTAAACGCAGCGGGATGATCACCCTTTGGACGGGCCGGTGACGCTGTGCTTGGTGCACCCCAGGTGGGGTTTGCCCCCGTGGCTGCCCGGGCACACAGCTGACTGCTGCTGAGCCTCCTGTCAGCCAGCACCCCCAGAGCCCTTCCTGCAGGGCTGCTCTCCCGCCACTCCTCTCCCAAGCTGTACTTGTGGCCGGCTTTACTCCCTCCCAGGTGCAGGATCCGGCATTTGGTCTTGTTATATGTCATGCCACTGATGGTTGCCTATTGCCCCCGTCTATCCAGAGCGCTCTGCAAATCCTGCATCCATGTCACTGACACAACTATTGAAGAGAACTGGCCCCAGAACTGAGCCCCGAGAAACACCGCTGGGGACTGGTCACCAGTCAGGTATTGCCCCGTGCACTACTAACTCCTTGAGCCATTCATCCAGCCTTTCACCCCATGCGCTGTGTACCTTGTTGTTGAGGGGGTTTGTGCCTTTTTTTCTCTTTCTTTTTCCTTTTTTCTTTTCCTCCTCCTCCTCCTCCTCCTCTCCTCCCCTCCACTCCCTTTCCCTTTCCTTGTCTTCTCCTGTCTTTTTATTGTGCTTCTTAACTAGTGGACAAGTCTATTGAAGAAGTACAACGAAACCTTTGGCCCATTGAATTAATTGGGGAATATTTGTGTGTTCACTGGTTTCTTTCGGCATGTAATCTTTATGTGCGCATGTTTGGAATTGTTCAGATAGTATAGAAGAAATAAATATAAGTTGTCGTGCAAGTTTCAGAGCTGCATTTGGAAGTCTGCAAGCAGATGGATTTCTGTGGCTACACAGTATGCCATGAAGTCAGTAGTCTTCATAAGGTTTCGGTGTTTGGTTAATGGATTTCATCTTCTGTAGCGGATAATATTTGAAGTTAAACAATGAGGATAATTTGTCATAGTGTAGGAAATTCTAAAACTGAATATTGAAGTGTAAATAAATACATGTCTGTTGGGCAAGAAAAACTTCAGAGACCTCTTGGATGTCATTAGTTAATTTGGTCCATAGATAATTTAATGTTCTTGTGTTTACAGAGAACTCTAGAAATCAGAAGGTTGCCTGATTATAAAAGACGGTATCGTTTGTTTCTCTTGCTCAAGGAAGTCAGCTTTCCATTTGTTAAATATGGGGAAAGCTAATAAAATAAATAGGAAACTTGCTAATATTTAGACGGTTTCCGTTGCAGTCAGTACTTCCACTTGAGACTTATATATTTTATTCCAGATGTCATCTTTTTATATTATGATGGAGAAATCCTTTAAAGTGCTATGTCAAACGTAGTCAAACAGCTAAACGTCCAGCAAAGCTGCATGAAATGCAAGTGTACGTGCCTAGAGAAAAGATGATGTATGTGTAAAGAGTAGTCATGGAGGGAGGCCAAAGTGCAGGCCCAGACCGAATATGCTGGAGCATTTGGGGAAGCTTTTGCAGTAATCCACTTGATCACATGTGGGACCTTGCCTGATCCAGCATAGTATTCTCTATAATCCCTAAATATCAGGCTGTCTCTTGTGAATTGAGGTGTTTCATTGCAAATAAAATTTCTCGTTGCTCTGGAAAGCAGTTAGCTGTTGTCATGGATGGCTTCTGTATGTACTTGAAACCTCAGCAGGACCAGAGATGGTGTAATGAATCTTTTCCCTGATAAGCATGGAACAAAACCACTTAGCCACTCAGTCCTCATGGAGCCAAGCTACAAAGCCCAACTATGCACAGTCACAATTGTTTTGGCTTCTCAGAAATAGCAATCTAAAAAATATCATCTCTGCATAATGAAATATATGTTGAATATATTAATAGGTAGTGTTTTCGTTCTGAGTATTATTGGAGTAGATGGGACAGCATTTGTAAGCCTTCAATGAAAAGGAAAGCAATATTAGACATAGTAAAGCATCTTTATTTTCATGTATTCCACCCTCTTCTCCGAATTCTGTGGTCATTTCTGTGCATGATCTGACTTCTTTATGAATGCATAAAAAGAGTATGCAGGAAAAACAGGGTTATGGAAATACACCTTTCTCTGCTTTTCTTCTCGTGAATCCTATGCCTGCTGATGCTAGAAAGAATCTGTTGGATATCTGCTAGCAGGAAGCCACGAGGCAGCTGGTACAACACTGGGGTTTCTTGGAGTGTTGCTTCTGCACAGCACTGTTGGAGGTACATGACACTCCAGGTAGCACTTTCACAGGATGCAGACTGCAAGGGTAGTTGGAGTTTCTGAGAGTGCTGATTTGTGTTTCCTTAACAGAACCACTTGTATAAAAGCACTCTGTCCCTTCAGGTGGAAGTAGTGTCCCCTGCAATGAGTTCGGGTGTGTTTAATGATGGTTGTGTAGCTCCTGAGAGGAGAGGGAAAGAGGTCCCATCGTTTGGCTATGTGGAAGTGAAAAATTTCACATTCTGGAGAATGTGAATCTCTGGAGGTTGAAAGTTTCTTGTCAGTCTAGCATAATCTTTATTCCTCTTATCGTAGTTTTAATTTTTTCATTAAAAGAATTAAACTTGTGATCTTTAGTGTTCATATGTGGGACTTTTGTCTTAGGACCAAGCTATGCCTTTTTCTGTAATTTGGCATAATAAATTATGATTTCTCTCTTCTACCTTACGAGCTGACTGAGATAGAACCAGATGACAACATCCACACAAGGGAAAACTTTTAAACTGGCTTCATTAAAGATGCTTACTTTAACATGAAGTCTAATTAGCTTTTTCTTTTCTCATAATGTCATGTTTCAAACCACAGGTTTGCTAAAAAGCTATGTATAGAATGTGTTTTAAAACAACGAATGGGTTTTTTTATGATAAATGAAATCACTGAAGTACTGTGATGTACTGTGGAGTTCTACGTTATGCTTCATTTGAGAGATTAGTAACAGAGAATCAAGACATCAAAAATTGTCTGTCACTCACAGTGTAACTAAACTGCATTCTTCTATCTTGTAGCATCTAACGGCAGTGGGGTTTGAACTTCCTAATGAACAAGTGCTGAAATGTCAAAACCACAAGAAACACGATATTACACTGAACTGCATATGATAGCGGTGTTTGCTATGTAGTTAGGCAATGCCTCAGGAAAACATGCTTAAGTTTACGTGGCAGTCTTCAAATGGATTCCTAAATGTAAGTGTGGCCGATGTGATTTGGGATAATGATGAAATTTTTACAAACTATCAGGAATGGTCGTTATAACTTTGAACTGTAACTTCTCCAATCCGGAGACACCTTTTGAAAGCAAAATGAAAAAGAATATTGGTTAGGAATGCAATTGTCCAGATTTCTCTTTCTAAGTGTTCAGTTGCAAATGGCCAAAAAGCCAGTATCAAAGGGAAGCTATGTTCTTGAAAAAGAAGCAGGGTACTTAATGAAAACATGTCTTTTTTTTAATGCCTCACACCAATATTATTTTTTTTCATTATGAAATAATTCGAAAGGCGACCTCAGTGCACTATATTCCTTTTCCTGTCCAAGGAGAGGAGTTAGCAAGATGCGAGAGTGGAGAACATTGATCTTGAGATAATTAAGTTGGATCAGTGAAGACTATGTCGAGGATTCAAGCATTCAAAAGCTGATGAAAGAAAAAAAAGGTGAAGTTTGTTTAGTGGTAGCAGTTGAGACCTGCATTAGTCTTCCTTCTGCCTCTTCAGGAGAATAGAAATTAAAACTGATTTCAGGAAATGGTTTCTTAAGGTTCAAGCTAATGCAGTGAAAGCTTTGAAGACCCCTCTACTTCAAGATAGCCTTTCAAATATATTTTTTTAAACTGTGGTACCTTTTTTCAGTGATTCTAGGAAGCGCTGTTTAGAATCATATCTAAAGAATTGTGCTATGTTGTTTTGTAAAAGAAAAAAAGTCAGGCGCTAACTGTTTTGTTTTAAGTTCATATGCTGCCACGATATGATAAAATGAACTGAAAGACACTTTAAGGCAGATGCACGCATTTGATTTTTCCCGTTGTAGATACCAGGTTATAGATTAGTCTAGTCCTCGGAAGGTAGAATTAGTCGTCGATTCTTCAGTTATTGAACTGCAAAAAAAAAAAAAAAAAAATCCAACCCTTGCCCATATTCTGTTCACTGTGCTGAAAACAACCGTACTGTTAATTCCTTTATGTCCTTTGTTCTTGACTTTAATGTTCCTTAATCTAAACTGAACTGCAATTGCCATCTGTTAGACTAGGCCCTTAAATGATCCGAGTCCTCCTTCATACGGCTGTGCTGTGTCTCATTATTTATTGTTCCTTTCAAGATATAATCATTTTTTAATTCTTCTTTCTATTAACACCCATATGAGGTAATTTTGTTCCTTAGGGCCCAAACCTGATTTAAGCTTTTCCCCCCAGGCACTGTTTTTAGCATAACAATGGTTTGTGCTGCTGCAGTCTTTTTTTTTTTTTTTTTCTCTGAAGGCAGGAGTGATCTGTGTTCTGTTTCTTGAGATACTCTTGGCATTAGCTCTTACATACCTACAACTGGTTGAATGGTTGGAAATCATCTCTAGTAATCCAGAGGAGTCATGCTCTGCCTCATTAATACCCCTTCAGATTTCTGACAAGTTGTGTTGGAACAGCCGTTTGATTGTCACTTTGATAGGAGTTGGTTCCCTGAAAACGTTATTTTGGTCACTTCTTTCCACTGTATCTTGTAAAGCATCTGATTCATCTATTGCATATGTTTTAAAATATTGTAAACTTATGTCATTCAATACCACGGTATGTTCAGAAAGTAAGAGTTTTCTTCTTGCTAAATTGTTACGAACATAAATACTACATAAATACAAGGGGAAGTGTACAGCTTCATTGTCTCAGAAGACAATGTAAGTAAAAAGGAAAATATGCAATCAGTAGTTGGTAATTAAATTTGAAGATTCATTATTATCTTGATGAAGAAACAACGAAAGGAACAGTAGAAGGAGAAAATTACTGCAGGAATGGTTGAATTACATTTTGGGATTGATGCTATTCCCTACCTAAATAGATTAAGAAACTCACTGACTCTTGTTTCTATAGAATTCAGTCCATAAGAACACTCTTAATTTACTTTTCTTTTTCTTCAGGATATTGGATTTTTCCGATCTAAACCCAATTTTCTACATTAGCGAGATGAGAGCAATAGAGCTCATATCACCAGAGTAACTTTACTGCAAAATTGACATTTGTCAATATCAGACAAGATCGTCAAAATACTCATTAACTTCAATTGAACCTACATTTTTCATTTTTATAAACCAACTGCAGCTCCTTTGAAGTCCATAGCAGAATTAGTTTCAGATTACTATGTATAGTTTTAAACTTTTATCTATCTATCTATCTATACACATTAAAGATTAAAAAAAAAAGGGGATGGAAGGAGAAGAGGGTGCTCTCTACTGTAATTTTCCTCCACATCAATTTTATACATCGGATCTTGTACCTAGAACATTGCTGCAAAAAATGCTTAGTTTAATCACATTACTAATGTCTGTTGTGGTACCATCCCACACAATTCAAGAGAAACTGAAGTACCAACTATGTTCTTACCAGAAAACACAATTGGAAATCTCATAAAATGAGATTACTCTGACTGTAATTTTTATCCTCTCTAGAAGGCAGTCCACTTTTAAATGGGCTTTCTTGTGTAGTTTTCTGAGTGATTTGTAGTGTAGCATATTGTAGAACATACTGCAGTAATCTGAAGCGACAAGTGGACCGATGATGGTAAAAATCATGATGTTCAGTAACGAGCTATCTCCAGGAATTAGATTTTAACTTCCTGTTAATATGTCTGCAATAAAGAAATATGAGACTGTTATAGTTATCCTTAAATTATGAGTAACTACTCTCAACATCAATTCATTTTTATATACTTTTTAATTCAACAGCAAAGGTTATGAGCACATAGAATAGTTTATAGATGATGCTACTTAACAGCATTATCGTTCTTAACTGATGTCTGCTCTTTGCAAGTGTGTTTGTGCAGAAGTCTTATACGCAGCTCTGACAAATTGTCTCTAAACACTTGTGGTTAGAAATAGCCACATTATGATTTCTTAAAATAATTGCCAGCGTATTAGGGGAATACTCCTACCAATATTGTGGTGGCTCTAATTGCCAGGAATATATATCAAATTACAGTTAACTAGGACAGATTTTTCACTTCCACGTACCTTACACGAGATTTCTGTGTGCTATTGACAGAAAATGAGGGGTAGCTTCTCTTGCAGATTTTGGGATGACTATCACATTCTGTTCTCAGCTACGTAGGAATGATTCCATAAATGGTGATGATACAGCTATTTGAGATGGTACAAATTATCTGCATTACCGTTTCTGCAAGGGAGGCTGGCTGCAAGCAGGTCACGGATTCGATCTTTCTGAAGAATGGTCTCCACTAACAAGCAGTGTCTGAGAAACTGGAACCATCCGTGAAGAAGCTGGAGTTATTTCCAAGCTATAAATGTCTGGTTGATTTCCATGGGACATACTACCACATTAACAAACAGTTAAGAGTAAAAGTGAAAAAGCAGTTTGTAACCAGCACGCAATACATAATGTTGAGATTCCTGCCTGGCAACTTTCTCCTTTAAGCCTTCCCAGACATCTGAAGGCCATCCCAGCAGGATGACTGTATGACTGAGATGCAGGCACCTGCTCTTGAGGGGCAGGGATGTCCATGGTATGCTGTCAATGTGTTTTTCCAGCTGAGGAGAGACCCTGTCATTCTAGACTGTCTCAGTCCATGCCTCATGACAGGGCTTTTTAGTTAAATCCAAAAAATGTGTGAAGTGTCAAATCCCTCACCCAGAGAAGGAGCTTCCTTCCTGCACACCAGCCACAACTTACCCCCCACAATCCTGTGGGCACAGATCTTTCAGCTTCCAGATTTTGGACAGGCCAGCTTGCTGAATGTCGAGGGACTGTCAGCCTCCGCGCGTCCCTTGCTTCTACCCTACGTGCCCTGTGCGTTGGTAAGCCAGTAATTTTTTCCTTACTACAGTCAAGTGCTCATCAGCCATTTGAGCCAGTCTATCAACATGTTACAGGTGAAATGGGAGCTAGATTTCCTTCCAGGCATACCCTAATCAATCTCCCATCATCTTCTAGACTGCAGGGAGAGTCTGAGATGCTTTTCTAGAGATGGTTATTGTCTTTATGCACATCGGTGTATTTATCAATAGACAGAGTACAAGGTGCAACAAACTTTGATCTGTTAGTGGTACTTGTAGTTCAACAGAAGGATCCTGAAGTGGTTCAGAGGATACATTTGATTGACATAAAGGCAACCTAGATCCACCCGCACGTATGGTTCTGTCTTGTTTCGTACAGTGTCCCACTGTAAAGCCTGAAGCAGCCTCACCGGGAGAGGAAGCGTCAGGGCTGCGTTGGTCAGAATCCAGTATCAAAAAGGAGCGCCCTTCACAGACGTAATACCTAATGCAGCTCTTCTTGCTAACAACATGCCTACGGCATCCGAATGGCTAGTCTAGGAGTCTTTGCTGGCTCGGAAATCCGAGATGAGGCTCTAACCGGCCGAATACATGCTTTACTGACATGTCACAGCTCTTACATGTACAGCGTTTTCTGCCAAAGATGAGATACTACTGTGAGTGAACATATAAGCTATAGCAATCCTGTCTTTAAAAGGAACCTGCAGCAAGCTTCCAGCCCAGGCTCTCAACAAAACTGTGTTATATTGTCTATACAACTTGACAGGTGACAATTACAATTTTTTCCTTCGTACCTGGCAGGGGGATTAAAGCAATACAGAAATAAGAACTACTCTTCTTCCTTTCCCCTGCCTTTTTTTTCTTTTTTTTTTTTCTTTTTATCTTGGTGCAAGAATTGTATTTTGTTTGATGTAGAGCTTTGGACTAAGGATATGAATATTAAAGTCATAACCATCTTGCATCACTTGCTGAATTTTATCTCATTTGGTGTAGCAGCTTATGACGTGTCCAAACATCAGCGCAGCACCTGAGGGACCATCAGCACTCAGACTCTCATGGAGAGGAAGGCCAAATGGCAGTTTATTGAAAGACACAGGCACTTCCATACTAGTAGCAGAGCCAGCCCTTCGCGGGTGGTTTTCTGCTGAGTTCCTACGTTTCCATCACAACACGTGATGTTCCGCATCGCCACATCCCTATGCTACTACAATTTGGGTAGTGATGCATGCTCCCTATGGAGGATCCATCTGCTTTGCTTATCTTATCTCCGAACATTTGGTTAGGAAGACTTGCACCATGTCGGTTAGAAACACATGGGGCCACATGAGTCCATGTAATCCAAAATAGCCTGGCACTATGCAGTGAAAATGAAGAGTGGAAAAGAAGGCGGAGTACAGAGTCCTGGAGATAAGAATGATGGAAACATGGATAACATGGAAAGATGACTACTCTGGTCACACCCAAACCTCATCAGTGTATGTAAGCACATTTCTGTGAACTTGATGAGGAAGTACTGAAGCACATTTGAGTACGCCTCAGTCTATCAAAGTCTTGTCATGTAGTTAAAAGACTGAAGAGCAATATCAGGACATAAGTTTTGGAATGACTCAGAGATTTGTGTTAACAGGTATGAGATTTACATAGATGAATTGAAAACATACTGCTATGTACTACATTTTACGGGGTTTATTGCTGCAAGGCACATCTGTCACGGGAATTAGTATTCTCTGAAACTGACGGATGATCTCCCTGGAGAATCTGCTTTTGTGATAAATACAGCAAAGTTAGCAGCATGGCATATTTTCACCTCTCCACCACTGGAAGGACAGCTGTGGTCAGTGGTGTTGCTCTACAGAAACAGCTGAACCACCTGGGGCAAAGGCCTGGCCAGCTCACCCAGGGAACAGGGCTTCTGTGCAAGCCAGCTCAAGGCACCAGGATAGATTCTTACAGATCTATTTAAAGTTCCACGTTTTCTGTTCCAAGTCCCAGACTTGTTTCTTTGACTTGGCTGTCAGTAGCAGAATCTGAGTCTCTACAGAGTTTTATACTTAGTATAAAACAGCAGAAAGAAAATTTAAAAAACAAACAGGAAAACTTAGAATGTTAAAGAACTATACATGATAAATAGTAGCGACAAAACCTGATGAGCTTCTAGGAAGCTTTGTGGCATTATGCTAAAGGGTAGTCTGTAGAAAAAAAGAGAATTTTCTAGGTTTTATTTGCAGGAGAGGATTGACCTGTTTCAGTCCTTGGCTATTTGAGATGGACAATGTGAGTAGTATCAGCTGAGATGTTGTTTTTCACACTGAGCTAGTCAACTTGAATTTAAAAGTTCTTCACACCTGAGTGGTAGAATAGTATTCTTACAGGAAGACAGTGTCGCTAATACTAGCCGGACCATCATTGTTTTAATTCTGAAACCCTGGGTCTTTCTCACTCTTTTTATTTGTATTTTTTTCCCTGTGGAATGCCCCCCTAAGAAAAAGTAATAGTTGGTCTGTAACAGGAGTAGTTCTGTGCCTTTTCTTTATTTCCTTTCTAAACTAACTCCCAACTTCCACAAATCTTCTAGCAAGAGGAGTGTGGAGTGTGTTGTTCATTATTATGATATCTCATCTTAAATCTCCTCTGGTAACTGCTGACAAATGGAACACAGTGACACTTCCATTGACTTGCTGTTTAGTAGTTTAAAGCAATATAATGCATACAGTCTGCTGTAGGTGGCATGCTACACACCTCCTGCATGTGCACTAGGCATGAGATTCAGCCAGTGCTGCTATATTCCTCATCCCCAAAATGAGGTTGTCCTTCCCCCTTCTTTTTCTCTTTTCACAGCTAAACAGAAGCTTTTGCTTTTCCATTGTCTCCTACTTCTGTTATTTCTTACGCTGATATCTGTACCATAACCACAATTGATGAGGCCGTATGGTACTGCTATTGTAAAATAGTCCAGTCTCAATAA
Source organism: Falco peregrinus (assembly GCF_023634155.1). NCBI lineage: Eukaryota > Metazoa > Chordata > Aves > Falconiformes > Falconidae > Falco > Falco peregrinus. The sequence goes on from NW_026599607.1 coordinate 1,741,313, forward strand.
GCAGTAATTTTGGCTTACCCAAGGAGCACAGCTTGGGTAAAAAAATGTGGAAACCTTGATGAACTACAATGTTTTCAGTCTTAATCACTAAATGATGTAATCACATGAGAATCTGGTGCATCTCTTTTGTTACCGTACCGCAAAGCAGCATTGCTTTCCAGCCCACACAGCAATTTACCACGGACAGTGAATTTTGCTCACATAGAAACCTTGAATCTCTAGTGCATCAGCCTTGTGTTCTTCTACTCAGTGTCTGATCAAAGTTAATCCTTATTAGTTCCATCTGTCACTATTAGCACCAGTTGTTCAAGGAAGTCTCCTCACATGGTATATTGGTTATCAAAACTACAAGGGCAATCAGGGTTTCTTGTTTTCATCAGCTCACGGTGGTTGGAACTGTGCTCTCACATGGTAACTTTTCCTGTGCAGTGCCCTTCTTCCACACTACCCCCTAAAAAGTCATCTTGCAGAATATTTTTATCTTTTGTCAAAGGCCTAGATTTATTTTAACTCAGTTCCACTGTCTGTCTTTTACCAATTTTTGCCTTTTTGCCCTCTCTTTCAGAGGATAAAGTATGGACAACTGTGTACCATGATCTGCAAACGTAGACTTCTGTGGGAGGCAACAGCCTGGAGAAGTTATCTGTGCTGCAGCTCAACTACAGTGCAACGATGGACCAGATTTCTGCCATTACCAGCAGTGCTGAATGCTGCCAGCAGTTTGTCTCCTGTTCTTGCAAGACGTCCCGGCTGCCGAACACACCAGGTAGGCTGAGAATGGCATATCAATTACACGCGGTGTTGAAGGCGTTCATCTGAACAACTCCGCAGGTATTGCTGTTAGACCAGTCCATGCAGGAAACATACGTCTTTGTTCTCCTTCACAGAGTTCACAAAGAGGGAAATAATTGAATATGCAGAAGAAATTGTTTTCTTGGGAAATTTTGCTGTTTGCTTAGTACTGAAATGAATTTTGTTGCAGCGTAAATCTGTGTTCTTCTCTCAGATCTGTTGCTCCTTCAAGCAGGGCGCTTTTGGTAAATAAGGGTAACTTTGAAAGTTTAATCAATAGAGGCATTGAAAAATTGCTTTGAATTTTGTCCTGGTCTTCTGGTTGTCAGGTTTTGTATGCTACAGTCAGCAAGGGCACTGGCTGAGTGAGGGTTGGAATTTTCCAACTAATATCTCTGAAACGGTTTCTCTGAGTATTTGTGGGTTGCCTTACACATTGCGGAGACTGGTATGGTCAGTAATGTGGTTGTGTGAGACATATGATGTGCTGCTGCCTACAAGCAGATTGGTTTTTATTTTCTCCTTTTGTTGTGCAGCTCTGCTGGAAGAGAACAGTCCTAGAACAAATCCTCGCTTGCTGGATGTGCCTCCTCAACAACTCTTACCTCTAACTGATAAAGACAAAAGTATTAGTTGTTCCAGGATCAGTAAAACAGCACATAAAGATGGAATTCATTTTTAGAAGCTCTTTTAATACGCACCCAGTACTTCTTCTATGCTCTAATTGTGTATGATAGCATTTGATGTTATATAAATCCTTAATGGTACTGATCGAAGACTGGGTTATAAGTGGAAACATAGAACACATTTTCATGGATGTGAAATGAGTTCATTGGGATGGGAGTGATTAAAATGCATTTCAGATGAAACTAATGGCTGTATGCTTACAGTCTTACATTTTAAACTGCTGTCCCTCATGGATTTATTTTGGTATATTTTCTTACGGTGCTATAGATAAGGATTCATTTGGCATGCATGTGCACCTTATCCCTATTTCCATAAGCATTCCGTTAGTTAAGAGATACTGTAATGCTTGTTACACCTCTCCCTCCTCCCTGCTGTTTGTGGACTATTTCTAACGCATGGTTTGTCTCTGTTGCTATTATTTTGCTTAATTTAGCGTAGCACAGAGACTCTGCAAGTGGAAAATGATTTCTTCTTCCTTGGGCCTTAACATATAGGATCCTGAATCATGTTAATAAACTAGAAGTACTGTGAATAGATTCTGCGGATGGATACAAGCTCCCCTCTTGCATATGTTTCAAAAGAGTAGTATATGGATGTATCTTTGGCAGGTGTTTAGAAGTTGAATTCACCTGGGGACAGAGCTGGAGATGATTTTCACAGAAAGCTGGTCGTTTGCACGGAGTACAGGGTTAGATTCTAGATTCTCCTCTAAATGTATAAGACTATTATTTCAGGACCAAATTGTACTTGTTAGTATGTATTTATATTATAATAAAAGAAATAAATACTGTAATTGCAGGTGTTTGCCCTAGCTTCTAGATTTAAGAGACCAATTAAGCAGCACACAAAATAATAGCTTACTGAAGATTTCTTTAAGGAATAGTCAGTTCCAGATATTTGCATTTTTAAGCTTCTTAGAAATGGTTGGGTGTATTTTGCAGATACCTTGCCACATTTTCACCTTTTATATGGAAAGATAAATTGTCTTAGAAACTCCTTCTAAGCCAGCTTTTTGGGCTGGAAAGTAGGTTTCTGGAGACATTCTGAGATGGGTTGTTTGTGGGGTTTTTGGTTTGTTTTTTCTTTTTTTTTTTCTTTAAGTGAGAGAACGAAACAACAAAGCATTTTAAGCTAGACAGTAAAACCTCTATAGATTTCCTGGGGTCAGGATAACATTTGTGGCCTTGACCACCGGTGCTTTTCTAGGTTGAACCATTTCTGTTACAACTTTCAGATGTTCAATCAACCACTTAGAACAGACTAGCCCTTTTGTATAAAATTGCATCAGAGAGAACAGAAAATTCAGAAAATAGTGCAGCAACTCAACTTTTTGCACCTTTTTGTCTCTTGGGGATCATGGCATTTTGCAAAATCACTCCTGCTCAGGGATAAATTGCTCAATTAACATATTCAAACAAATCAGAATCAAAGCTGTTTATCGATCTATTCATAGCAAGTAATTAAGTAGCCATCTGAACTATAGCTTTTGCTGCTTTTAGTTATGCATTTCCTGATAAGGTAAAGTCATACACAATTGCACTAATCTATGTTCTGCTGCTAATAACAGCTTAAATAACTTTTTCGTATACAGTGTATGCTGCATCAAAAGGCAGTGCTTGAGGGAAGTCTGCACATTAATAAACCTGTTTTGTTGTGGGTGTTTTTTGGCTTCTTCATGCACAGTGGTTAAAGAATTCTCATTGCCGTGTCCTTTGAGAGCCACACATGAAGAGCAGTTTGTACAGGCTAAGAATTCTCGTTCTTCTATTATGAGTTTTAGACTTTGAGCCTTTATTCCTCCAGGTCCATGTCTTTTTTTTTTTTTTTTTTTTCCTAATCATGGGCTTTCATCTGAGAAAAAGAAGATGTACGTCCCAGAGAACCGATTAAAATCCTTTCCAACAATACATTGGGAGTGATTTTGCAGGTCACAAAGCCATTGACTTTCCACTCAGTCTGAAGGAAGCCAGTAATAAGATATTCCATGTAAATTAAATCATAAGGGACTTCTGAAAACATACCCAAACCCAAGAATCTTGTAAGACTATAGGGTAACCCAGGTTTGAAGGAACTGCAGTAGGCCATCTACTCCACTATTCTGCTCAAAGCTGGATGAACAGTCCTTGTCTAGTAGTAAGTAAAGGCTAATGATATTCCATTTTCCTTCCTTACAGTTTTGGGGTTTTTTGGGGGTTTTGGTGGGGTTTTATTATTATTATTATTATTTTGAACTTGCAGCCCAATATATTTAAATTATGTTTGGAGCTAGGGATTGTTTACAGGCATTAACAAAGGGTGATTAGAAAAACAAAATTAGTCGAAATAGTTTGGAGACTTTCTTAAGAAGGTGCAAAACCAGACACCTCTGTGAAAATACACTATGTTATCACAATAAACAATAAAGCTATAGGTACACTGTAAATTTCTGGGGAAGCCGTTTTCAAGCAGGGACCCTGCAGTTCGTGCGGTTGTCTCACAGTCTTTATGCCAGTTAACTACAGTCTAAGGAGATCTGTGTCCTGTTCCTGACTGGTACAGATTTTGTCTATGATTTTAACAATGTATTTGATTTTATTATCATTCTCTTTTTCAGTTAGGTCAATATGGGGCTGGTGCTTCTTATTGTCTATATTGTCTGTTTAGAATCATGGAATCATGTAGGTTTTGAGATCATCAAGCCCAGCCATTAAGCCAGCACTGCCAAGCGCACCACTAACCATGTCGCTTAAGCGCAGCACCTATGTGTTTTCTAAACGCCTCCAGGGATGGTGATTCTACCACCTCCCTGGGCAGCCCGTTCCAATGCTTGGGCAGCCTTTCAGTGAAGAAATGTCTCCGAATATCCAATCTAAACTTCCCCTAGTGCAGCTTGAGGCCATTTGCTCTTGTCCTGTTGCTTGTTACCTGGGAGAAAAGAGCAACCCCCCCTGCCTACAGCCTCTGTCCGGCAGCTGTAGGGAGTGAGAAGGTCCCCCCTGAGCACCCCCCCAGCCTCAACCCCCCCGTGCCCTCAGATGCTCCCCGTCAGCCTTGTGCCCCAGCCCCTTCCCCAGCCCCCTACTTGTCTCCGGACACGCTCCAGCCCCTCGGTGTCTCTCTTGCAGTGAGGGGCCGCAAGCTGAACGTGGCATTCCAGGTGCGGCCCCACCAGTGCCGGGTATAGGAGGACGGTCACTGCCCTGGTCCTGCTGGCCACACTGTTTCTGATACAGGCCAGGCTGCTGCTGGCCGTCTTGGCCACCTGGGCACACTGGGGGCTCGTGCCCAGCCGGCCACTGACCACCCCTCCAGGCCCTTTCCCACCAGCAGCAACCCAGCCCCTGCCCCCCGCCTGCAGCTGCCTGGGGCTGGTGTGACCCAGGGCAGGGCCCGGCACAGAGCCCTGTTGAACCCCATCCAAGTGGCCTCAGCCCCTCGGCCTGGCCTGCCCAGCCCCCTGCAGAGCCCCCTGCCCCCCCGGCAGATCGACGCTCCTGCCCAGCTTGGTGTCCTCTGCCAACTGACGGAGGGCGCGCTCCATCCCCTCGTCTGTGCCGTCGGTGAAGTGTAGGACAAGGCCTCAAGGACAAGAGTCCAAGTACTGATAGCCTGATGAATAGAGACTTGTTAGAACTTGTAGGGCACAAGCCCTGGGAGCAAAGGAACAAGCTAACTGCAGGCCCCTGAGCCGTCACAGTTGAGGAGGCAACCAGACGGACAGAGAAACAAGTAGCCAGATAAGGGAACGGATGGCGCCGATATGTAATCAAGAAAGCCGCGTAGAAAGAAACTCCCTAACCTTGGAATAGAAATTATTGCTAGGTCAAGATAAACTAGTAAGTTCCTATTGTTCTAACGGTGGGCCTTAAATATCAACCAATCAGTGTTTTTTACGCTTAAGATTTAACCAATCAGTGTGTAATATGTAGAAGGTAGAAACATATATAATTGTAAGAAAATCACTAATAAATGGACAACTTGCTTGCATCAAGCTGCGTCCCGTCTCTTCATTCGCCGCAACAAAATTACCTCTGGAACAATGCTCGGCTTTGTAAATTGGTTCTAACTCATACCATTAGATGCATCTCTGTGGAAAGATTCTTCTGGTTTTTGGGAAAGGGGTAGGTAGCATCCGCAGTGGAAGACTGTCCCCTGTTACCTTCATTGCTGACAACTAGTTGGAGACATTGTTCCTGTGTTGTTTTGCAGGAACTGCGTGCTACAAGACTGTAAGACCACAAGATACTCTTTTTTTTTTTTTTCCTTTTCTTTTTTCCCAGTTTCTTCCATACCCAACCCTTGCTGCCAGCACAGCAGTGTTTGTTTTTCATCTATCCAGACCAATGTCCTCCATTTCTAGTAACGCATGGGAACAAGGTGTCTGGCTGTTTTCTGCCTCTTTCTTACTGACTCGAGCTCCTCGGCTAAACGCTTGATACTAGTGGGAGGAGCTCAAGAAGTGAACCAGAAATTCCTGGCCAGTATTCAGGAATGAGCTAGAAAGCAACAACTGAGGAGACACAAGGGTAGCAACAAGAACCATTAAATCAAAGGTGTTGCCCCAGCCTGATGTTTGCAGACAGTTCTCAGGAAGGTAAGAAGATAAAGACAAAACAGATGGTCCAAGCAGTGGCTTGAGCAACCTGACACTACCAGAACACTGCCCTTTCTTGCTTCATCCTCCCGAGTATCTCCAGAGAAATGAGTAGCTGACCCAGGCAGGATATGAACTTAAACTAGGATAAAAGCCTCACTTCCCCAAAGTGACTTATCATGAGCGAGCTTTAGTTCCTGAGCCATTCACGTGAATATGACACCGTGTTTGAGCTGATATCCTGAACACAAGCTACACCAGTGGTTCCACATCTTTATACAGGATCAGACTTGCTTCAAGCCAACCTGGAGCACGTCAGAGGAGCCAGAGTCGGTCGGGGCCCATTTCTGCGGGCAAACCGTACAGCGCTGCTGCTGTGACTGACGGTGCAGAGAGAGCAGCCATGCAGGGCCAGTGGTGTAACGGTCATCACCATGTGGCACCTGGGGGCATTTCTGTACAGATCTGTTTTGTGCTGCAACTTTAGAAGTGTTACAAAGGGCAGAGCAAGGGGGACTGGCAAGGTAGACTGCAGTATTGCTGAGAAAAAGAAGTCGCGAATCCCAATAGCAAGCAACCCATGCTGTGTTTGCATTCAGGGAAGGACAACTCCAGTCCCACATTGTCCTATCTGGAGGCAAAAGGAAATCTACAAAGGCCATCTGGGACCTCTGTCAAGTCACCAGACTTGGGGTTGAGGTGGCCAAAGAAATCATGTGTAGCGTGTAGACATCATCCTATTGTTTCCCACATCCACAACAGGATAAGCTGAATCTCAGTCCGGACGTGCCCATTTCTCTCACTGTTATCCAAGGGAGTCCAGCATCACGCATCAAGATGCAGACCTCTGTTGTTGTCGATGTCTAACATAGGCGAGAGGGAACCTTCCTCTAACAACCTCAGTTCTCAGTAAGACGTTCTTAGGAGAGCTCTCCCCGGCTCATAGCAGACCTTCAGGCTCAGAGCCTGCGGTGAGATGACTGTTACAAAGGTTTGAGCTTTGGCCCCTACAGAAACATATTGCGCTGTGCTCTTGCTTTTTTTGAAAGTCATTACAGATCTGTGTGAATGCTACAGACCTTTTTTTCTTTTATAGGGCTGAGTCCCAAGGGCCTTAGAAACACAGGAAGGTCATATCCATACATATAAAGGGACCCTGATGGTCTTTTCTTCTCTCCTTTGCAGGATATCCCAAGCAAAGGCCAACCACCCCAAAGAGGGGATTCTGCCCCAAACCGGGAGAGAGTCGAGATGCTGAAAAGCAGTTCATTCAGAGACTGAAGGAAGAGTGTGATGAGCAGTCCCAGAAATTAAGCAATATTCAAGGTGACCTTAAAAGGGCCAGCTGTGGCTTTGATGTCTTTGCTATAACAACACAGCACTTTTTCAGGCAGGTAAGCGCGATGAGTATTTTCTACCATTGGAAAGATACTTTGCCTTTACACCAGCCACTTGTCCAGATTTATTCCACAGTTGTTGAAACTTTGCTCTTGGGAGAAAAGCATGTAATTTCTTTGCAACAGTTATGATGATGAGGGAATCGTAATTTGATGCCATGTATTTGAAAATCAAGGTTCAGGAACTTGGAAGAGGAAGGATTGTGGCTGAAGTATTTCTCATGGAGGGGTTTCAGGATGTTTTTAGGAGTAAAGCGAATGCACAAACTTAGAAGTACAAGTCCCTGACTGCTACAGCTGGAATGGAAAGTATAACTGAGATCTTGATACTTGTGACCAAATGCAAAAGCAATCCATGCATTTAGTCAACCAAAGGTGTTGGATGAAGGAAGAGATTTGCTTTCTCACAGTGCTTACCTACTCCTGCTGTTCACCACAGATCAGTCAGTGTCCCTGTTACAGAGGTGGCAGTTCCTGAAGACGTTAGAATAACATTATCTCGGCATTCAGGAGATTACATTCAGCAGGTATAGAGAACATTAAAGGAAATGTTGCCACTAATTAGAGAAGCTTATTTATTCACTAAACCTGAGACAAAATGAGCAAATTTTAAGACAACCCTGAAGGACTTGTAGGTAGTGCTTGTTTCAAAAGCCATTTACTGATCTGGGAAATCTAGCTGGGCTCTGAGGTCCAGACCTGGTTCACCTGATGCCCATGTGTTTTGTACCGTCCCGGGTTAACCTGGTGTTCCAAGTACTTTGTAAAACAGGCAGACAGTCACCAGCAGTGGGACCCAAGGTCTGGAGAATATCCCTGATTGCCTGTTTGGCTACTTCTGGAAGAGGCAAGAGTAAACTTTCAGTGTTAACTAGGATGAAAAAACCAACAAAACCCAAAGCACAGATTCAAACAGTCTTTACAACTTCTGAAATACTTGGTTCAGTTATTTTTTTTTATATATTAGTGGGAAAGGTTACCTTTGAACAAATAACCACAGTTCACACTTTTCCCTGAGCAGGAGCTGATCTTGCTAGGGGGAGCTTCAGTGAACTTAAAAAAAGGGAAATTTTTAATATGTACTGAATATTTTAAATACCTTCTCAAGGGGTTTTCCCCATCCATTTTTCTATAGTCTTGACACTTTTGGGCTTGATGGGCATTTGTAAAGGGTTTTTTTTTTCCTTTTGTTTGGTTTTTTTTTTCATTCAAGCTGACTGTGGAGTGTCCTTGATTAAAGCAGAGGCAAACAAAAAAGGGAAGGGCAGTGTATGCTGAGCTTTGTCTGTGTGTTGTCCGCTGGGGAGAGATTTTTCATCTCATGCCTCATTCACAACTTGCTGAAGGAATTCTGGAAGCTTGGGCATACCTCCTGTGTCTCCTCTGGATACGTTTTCAGTGAGAACGGCTGCTGCAGCTGAGCTTTCAGATGACTCTCATCCAGCTGGTGCATGTTAGATCTGCCCTGAGAATGCCTACTGAACTGAACACCTCAGGGGACTTTATTTAACAGAGTCCTCTCCAAGTCCTGCCGGGCGTAGCTGTGCCTCATGTTTCCAGCTCCCCTGCACCACCAGGCCGGCTGGGGGTTTGCAGTGAGACTCCTCTGAATGCCCGGGGCTCTTGCAGGTGAAAAAGGATATACTTATGGAATTTAAGCACCTTCCGGCTTGGGCAGGATTAGGTGTAGATTTTTTCCAGATCCACCGCTGGGCTCGTTTACCTGTGTTCAGCCTGAGCGTCAGTTTCTTCTGGCCTTGCCTGGTCGCCCTGGAGATATATATGTGCACATCATCATTCAGTGCAGTGCCAGACACCTGTATCTTGCCGCTTGCTGCTGGGAGCCATGTAACACGGACCCCTCCCAGGCAAAGAGACCCCCGGCTTCCCCGGGTGGTGAGCTGCACAGTCAGCGTGAGCCCAACAGTTACCCATTAGCCACTTAGGTGTGGTACCTACATTAGGAGTATGGTTGCTTTAGGCTCCAGTTTTAGGGAATGGAGGCAGGTGAGCACTTCCAGGAGACCGTTTTCAGCACCAAAGATCTGAATTTCTGCTTGAGGTACCTGCCTGTACTGTGGCCTCCAGGGATGCCTAAAGCTGCTGCACTTTTAAATTCAATGCTGAAGCTGAGAGCCTACATGTGATGGGATGATCTGGGAGTATTCAAGCAATCGTGTAACTGGGCAGTCTGTTCTCCTGCAACGTAGACACAGGCTTCCAGGTTTTGGAGTCATTCAAAAATACAATCTGTAGACATTTTCTGAGACGGCATTATTGTTTGAAAGCTTGAGCAAAATTGCATTGGCTGGCTTTGAGTTAGGGCAGCATGAAAAAAGAAACTTTCCCCATTATAAAAGTAATACTTACGTTTGTTCCCGAGAAGCCTGCAGGCAGAATGTTGAGGTCTGAGCAGAACTGCAGTTTGGCAAGGGAATAATACTCATTCAGGAAAAAGGTGGGGCCTTATTCCAGAGAAGTTTGAGCTTGAGTTGTCCAACTGGCAGTTCTGCTCAGCTTAGCAGAGGACCCAACCCTACTTTGGTGCTAGGGAGCCTCTTTGGGCTGATAACCAGCCATAGCCTAATTTTAGTGTGTGTGTCTCTCTCTCCTTACACCACATCAAAATAATGCCCAAAACATAGGCTTTTATCTGAACTGGAGTTGAATCCTGTTGGAAAACGTGCTCCAGGCAGTGAGGACTGGGCTGAGTCTTAAAAGCAGCCCAAGGGCCAGTGTTTTGCACACAGGTGGGAGCCTCCCTGTGCCCGTGGCTCTCTTGCCTTGCTCACACTGTTTCTGTTCTCTCTCCAAAGCTGGGGAAAGCACCAATGCAAGTGGTCCAACAGACGTGTTTAGCTGAAGAAAGAGCGTGTCAATACGCAGTAAACAGTGTTGGCCCACACCCAGGGTTTCTTTGAGTGCTTTCTAATTGTAAGCACCTGCTGTAGCAACCTTAAGGCGGCATGACCATTTTCTTTGGGTTTCGTTGGATTTGTTCAATTGCTGTTCCAGACCACCGCTGAACGTCATCCTGGAATCATCTCTTTTTCTCAATTGAAAATGCTTTTAATAGGCAAGAGTCATTAAATAGGCATCAAGGAGTTCACAGCATGTAGTGGTACTTAGCACAGACCCATTAAATGCCAGCTAAACCAATTTTCTATCTTGGTGAAGAGCCTAGGCAATCAAAGCAAGCGATGGCTGAGGCAGCGGACAAAAAATAATTGAAGCAGTGGTTCTGACTTACACGTTTAGCTAATTATGAAAAGTAATGATTGCAGTGCATGTGGACGGCATGGCTTTTAATTATTATTTAATTAGCAGATGGATTAGTGAAGACCCTCAGATGTGCATGCATGACTCCTATTGACTTTGGGAACCATTTTAAACTCACCCTGAAGAGGAGCAGATGGAGTTTGCCCCTAATGTCGGATGTTCATCATGTCGATACAACCCTTGTGCTGTGAGGGACCAAACTGCACCAAGGCCCTGGAAACTGGACTGATGCCTTTCTGCCAGTCCCGCATGCCCAGGCAGCTGGACTGATGAAGTCCCGTTCATAAGTTCTGCCCCTGAAATTTCAGATGAGGACTCCTGAGCTGCAGGGCACGTGAGGGGAAGGGATCGTTTCTGAGCTGCAGACCCCAAGGGTGGGAGGAGGTAAGGGAAAGGGCTGTGCTGTGGTAGTCTGTTGTTGCAGAATGGCTGTGTGATCATGGCCATGACTCCCTTAAAGATCTTTGTGAAACAAAGTTAGCGTAAGTTAGCTGAAGCAGGCCTTGCAGCTATGCTGAGGCATGCTGATAAGGAAGCTGAGAAAAACACTGACCTTGTGCCTAATGTTGTAAATAACTTTGAGGAATTCGCGTAGACAAGAGAGGAAAAAAAAATATGTAGCTAGCTATCCGCAGAAACCCCAAGTAGGAGGACGTATGAAAATGTAACCCTTTAGAGCTTAGCCAATCAGCAGATGACTAGTAGGCATAATTAACTGGAACTGTATATAAGACATAATCGCGCCGTAATAAATCGAAGCTTGCTTTATCACTCATATTGAGTCGGCCGCGTGCTTCCCCTCGCTCGTCGCAGTTGCTGCTTTCAGTCCCTGCCAGGGGAGGGAGCCCAGGTTAAAATACATCAGTACATAGCCCAAGGACTCCAAGTCATCTCCGTGAGATTGCTCTACAACAGTATAAAAAAGTGGACTCATTAGGAGTACCGGAAAAACAAAAGACTGTGCAACAAGACCGTCATAAAAAACCTTTGAAAAACAAGGGATAGCTGAGTTACTATGCCCACGATAAACAGTACAAGAAAAAGCCTATCACCCTTGCAATTATTAAAAAAAAAGGTGCTAATTCCTGAGAATTACAGTCGGACCAATTCCCACCCAATCAAGAGATAAGAGGCCAAGCACACTGCGCTGTTAAGTGCCATAAATAAGGATCATACTCTATGCCTCATTAAAGCAACATCTACTTGTGCTAAAATTAAGTGCATCGACACTTTCAAAGTTTATTTATTGCTTTCTCCAGCTCGCTGATTCCAAGATGCGTGTTGATGGATGCATAACAGGCGGTTCCTGCTAAGTTTTTATTTTCACGATATGGGATATGTTGGTGAGTTTGAGAGTCTCGCTACTTCTTTGCTAACCCAGAGTCTATTATGTAGACAAGATTGCCTTTCTTCCCAAGGCCCATTAAGAAGTTGTCTGGCTTCACATCTCAGTGGATGAAGTTCTCAGAGTGAACGTATTCAATTCAACTAATCTAGATAAAGAGGAAAAAAAAACCCAACAAACCATAAATCACTCGAGAGAGACTAGGCATACACTTTTTTCCGTATAAAAACACTAGCAACATTGTCTTAACGATAAAAGAGGTAATGAAACTTTTTATTGTAAAATGTAAGGGCATTAAAGAGAACATAATTCGACAGACAACACATAAACCTCTCCAGCTCTTTCCCCGTGTCTATTTTACATTTGTTTCCAAAAACTTTCTCGGGCGAATTTCTTTTGTCTTTGAGCAGTGCAACAGACGGTTTGCAAACAGCGCAAGTCTGCTTTTTAGAAATCAATTAAAACTTTGTAATCACTTTAGATGGGGCACTTTGTATTTAAGAGAAACAAAACCAATGTTGAGTCTTTTCTTTCATGATAACAGGCCTATTCACCTCTAAATTACAGAAACAACGTATTTGGTTCTGACCTCTCAAGGAAACTGAATATCCCAACATACTGCACCGTCAAGATCAACAAAGCAGGTTCCTACCATTTGGTCAGCGAGTAATAGGACTGTCTCGAGACTAAATTTCCTTGAACAAAAACTGAAGAGATCTTCAAGACTCGGTCCAAACGGCTCCATCACCATTCCATTGTAGTCCCCTTCAGCTCGACACCACTTAATTGTGGGAACGCACACTAGAGAAAAAGAAACAGTTTATCCAGTATAACAATTTGATTTATATACAAATCTTCAAGGCTCCTAAGATGAATTCTAAGAGGGTCACGACTGTGACTGTTTGTACTCACAGTGAAGCTCAATATTTGATGCAACCGTCAGCCAAGAAAAAGGTGAAAAACTCACCATCGCTGAACATTTCATCATCTGTAAGCTGCCCACCCTTAGCATAAAGGACTCCAAATTTAAAATTCACAGGTCCCTGAGAAATAAAACCAAATAGTACAGGATAAACAGACAATCAAACAAAAGACCTAAAACAATGTTTCCTCTAAGGACTTTTTTATACATCTTTTGTATACGCCCTACACACGGGAATATACACTTCATACCAGCTCTATTGCATGCTCAAGTAGCAGATACCTAATAATTTACTTTTGATCACAGATTATGAATTTTATGATAGCACTAAGTTGCTCATCTATTAATAGGATATATTATGCCGGTGCTTTAAATGATTTTCGATCTCATATTTGCACAGAAATACCACATTTTTTTACTGCAATAAGCAATCGATACCGAAGTTGTTATAAGTCACTAAGTAAGTGCTAGGAGTGAAAAGTTTACATTTACCTCATTTACCTCTTGCTCTTCAAGAGCAAATAAATCCTGTAAACAAATCAGTATCTTTAGCACACTGGTACTGAAGACAGCACAAAACCCCCTGGAACATACTCGTATATTTGTTTAATTTCAAAGTAGCCAGTTCAACCGATAAAGACAGCTTATTTTGTAACTGTAACCCTACTCCTCATTACTATCCTGCTACCGAAAGGAACAAACCACTAGCATTTACACCTAACGACTTATTTTTCCAGAAAAGAATAAAAAGCCACAACCAAACAAAAAAAAAGAAGTCGCCTCCTACCTTCTGTATCTCAGGATGAAAAATTTCCCTCGGGCTCTTCCCAAATTTGTCAAGACTCACAGCACTGAAATGCAAACGAAATACTGCTTTATAGGAGAGCAAGTATACATTTCAACATTAAACTGCTAACTGGCTGTAGTTAGAACCGATTTCAAAAAGAATTGTTCAAAGAGCCTTGCTGACGTGGAATTTTTTGTGGAAGAGCCATTTATTTCCCACAATACCAACCTCTAAGACTTCCTAAACTTCTTTTGGATTTTAAAAACAGAAATAAACCTGATCTCCGTGCAGGGTCCTAGTTAAGCGTACTGCATTTACTTGTAAAGCACAGAATTTTATTCCATCATCCTTCACTTTGGCTTTATACATAATCCTTGTGAGCATTTTAGGAAGACTCAATAACCTATTCTATTTCATAAGCTTCTCTTCTATCTCTTTTAAAATAATTCCGGCATGTCAAATGAAAAACGAGTCGTTCAGCATCAAGTTCACACCCCAAAGATCCACAAGCAAGATCAACTGCCTCAGTCAACAGAAATACCTAATTTATAGCATTTCTTCCTAACTCATGTGTCTACATGACTATTATTTTTGCCCATTTTTTCCCTAGCATGAGTTTCTGGAGCTGCGCAGCATGCCACGGAGTGCCAAACGCGGTCTGTCTGAGGCACACTGAGCTGACACGGAGGTCACATCTGATGCACCTTTCCATCATTGCTTATGCTAGGTCACCATGCGGACAGGAGTTCCCATAGTTCCCTTTGAAATTAAAATGCTAGACTTAATTTACAAAAAAGCAGGTTTATCGTGTAACTGAAGTTCTTTGAGATAGTCGGTACCTCGACTCACGCTGGCTGTGAAAATACTTTTTCTTTAACCGACACCACGGAACAAAATGCTAAACCTCCAGGTTTTACAACAAACAAAAAACCCCCAAACAGTGCCTCTGAACCGTTTCCCTTTCCATGCAACGGGTGGAAACTTCCTCAGTAAATGACAAGTGTCCATGACCACCCAAGTGATCTGTGCTTACTGAGCAGGAAAGCAAACAATAGCTTTTCAGCTCGCACATGTATCCAAATATATACCCAAAGAAACTCCGTCAGCGTCACTTGCAGAGAGCTCTGCCATCTTACAGCCTTACCTGTAGTGAGTGCCCCTCTAGGGAACTGCAGAGCTGTGGACTCTCAGATGTACTGGAGCACATCTCTTGCCTGCCTGAAACGTTCAGGAGGCTCTCGGATATCCAGGCAGCAGCAGAAAGCGTTCTGATTTTACGGCAAGGCTGACCACACTTGCGAGTTTTCTTTTGCGTGCTCGCACCAGGAAGCCAAACCGGAACAGCTGCACACACAGCAGAGCAGTTGCTCAGCACACCTACACCAACAGAGCTCTCCTAAAGCACACCTGGAGCCATTCATACCCCAAGTCAACATCTACAGCGGAACCTGGCCACAAGCTTTGACACGATGTCATTTTGGGGTCAAACTGACGCACACCAAAAAATTAGTAAAACGCACCTCCTTCTCTGCCGCGTCAGGTATCGTGCTCCTTCAGTTGAGCTGTAGCTGTTACATTATTTCCCAAATGCAAAGCCAAACAGAGAAAATAGAACCACAGCCTGCTCCTTAAAAAGCAACTCTGCACAGGCAACCGTTCATTGTGTGTGACCCAGGGAAGATGTGACCACGGCCCTTCAAACTTTCGGGATGCCCAGGCGGGACCAAACGGTGCTTGCGAACACAGAACATGCCTGCTCGTTAAGACAGGCTGGTCAAGTTTACCACCAAAACTCTACATCACCATTTGCCAACCCTGTCCAGCTTTGGGTAGCCAGAGCTGCACTCAGATCACTTGAAAGCGTCTCCCAGTAGCGGCCAGCACTAAGCTCAGAACTGTACCTCCCTGGCGCCTACATGGGGGAAAACTCAGACTGTGCCCCCTTCTCCTTAAGGTGCCTTAGAGCCTGTGACAGGAATTTCATCCACTGCTTGGAAAAGCTCCAAGGTTGCAGCTTAAGGGAACCAGAGTTCCCTGGGTCTCAGAGTCATTCCAGAGCTAAAGTGGTGACAGACATCAGCTCTAGGTCAGATGATACATGCCAGCACTCACCACTGACCCAGGGCGGCAACCTGCTCCCATCCGCTACCTCCTGACCTAGGAAGCCCCTTAGGGAATTACAGCAGCAGTTCGCCAATGGAAAAGCCCCAAGGGCACGACGCGGTGACTCAAAGATCTGAAGTGGACCCCTTGCGCCCACAGAAACCGGTGCTAAAAACACAACAGGTGAGCGAGAGAACATTAACTGCCATGGCTGATACTAGAGCAAACCTCACTGGGCACTTAAGGAGAACAGCAAAACCAGAATAGCAGCAAAAGCCTGCATGCCCGGGACTGTAATAAAAGAAGACACCCTGCCTGGAGATTGTTACGAGCACAAGTAATACACGTCCTCTTCAGTTGCGATCCGAGTTAAGACAGACAACAAATATCGCAACACACCCGTATCGATTAGCTGCAACGGCTCGCCTCTCACCATGTCTGTTAAGGGTCACAGGTTCTCCCGCTTGTCCCAGCTACGCTGGGCGCCAGTTGCGGTAGCTGGAGCCCAACTCGGGCAGCCTCACACAGGGCAGCCGCTGCTGCAGCACGAGCAAGCTATCAGGCTGCAACAAGGCTTTTACCCTCAGTCAGATTCTGCTGTCTGTGCTGTTTCTCCTTCCTCCAGAGGTCAGGTCAGGTCAGGTCAGGTCAGGTCAGGTCAGGTCAGGTCAGGTCAGGTCAGGTCAGGTCAGGTCAGACCACTCCCCCTCCATCCAACCCCCTCTCCCACACTCCTCAGGGCTATTTAACTACTTGACGGGAACGAGCTACAGCTGCTCATCATCCACGTCCCTCAACCCACTGCCTTGGAGGCAAGGTCACAGCTGCATGTTATCAATGCTCATCAACCTTCTGCCTTCACTCCTCTGCACTCTTCTCCAAGAAATTCCAGGGAAGACAGTGACAGAAACCTGTGTTGGAACTAAGTACCTGGTCAATGCCTCCAAGTAACAGCATCCGTGACATCCAGACAGACTGTGAAGGGACAGATGGATCCAAGAATTAAATTAGGGAATGAGGGAAGTAAAAGGCACAGAGAAACAGAGACCTCTGAGTTCTGGAGAGTGTATTGTGATGTACCCAATTTCTGGTTTTGTGGCTCAGAAAGAACGGAGCCCAGGTTTTGTCGCAGCAGTTATATGGCTGCAAAGGGAAGGCGAGAGCCAGCAACAGAACTCCTTCCTGGCACCTTCTGTGTGGGAGCAGCGGCCAGGCGTTTTCAGTTTCGGAGCAGGGCTCCGTGAGAGTGACAAAGTGAGGGGACTGTTTTGTGGCCGAGAAGGAAAACCATGACACCACCATACAGGAAGCAATTCCATTTTAATAGTCTCCAGAGTGCCACGGTTCGAAAGGAAGAACAATAGGGTAAGAGCACGAATATGCAGCCAATACCGACAGAAGCAGCGTTGGGAAGCTTCTCAGTGTTGCTTTTTGGTATTTCACGGGGAAAAACATTGAGCCTAATATTTCTCATCTGTAGAGTTCTTGGGGGCTTTGGGGAGAAGGAAACTGACACTAGGTTGTCTGAGAATCACAGTTTACAGTTACTCATTGTCTTCTGGTCTCACAGGATGAGGCAGAGGTATAATTGATTTCTTCTCTGTATCTCTGCAAAGAGCTTTCCTCGTATCTATGGCAAAAGAAAACAATGCTATTATAAAAGACAGTCATTGCACAAAGCCACATTAAGTGACTTCTCTATTACATTAAGATCATTTTTCAAGAAGATTTCCTAGAATCCTAGAATATCTTGAGTTGCAAGTGACCCATAAGGATCATCAAGTCCAACTCCATGCTCCTTGCGGGACTACCTGAAACTAAACCGTATGACTGAAAGCACCATCCAGATGCTCCCTAAGCTCCTGACAGGTTTGGTGCCCTGACTGAACGCCCTTTCAGTGGATAAGATTTTCCTAACGTCCACCCTGAACTTCCCCTGACGCAGCTTCATTCCGCTTCCTGCAATCAAGTCTCATAACTGATGTCCTCTTCAGCAGGAAAAGCTATCTAAAGCAGTATACAGGATCCCATTCATCAACGACTATCTGAACTTGTACAGGCCCAGGAACCCCCAACACAAGAACCTTTCCGTTCAACTTAAGGCACAACAACCACTTACCGTAAGCATCTTCATCTGGCTCTCCACTGCTAGCAGAGTAGCGCTCCGATACTGTCCGGTACACACGGGAGCCGAGCTGCTTAGACATATTTACTGCAACCCGATTTGATACGCTCACAAAGAGATCGACGAAAAATCCACCCTTTCTTTGGAAACATAAAACCAAAGAAAAACCACAGTAAGGAATAGCAGGTGAATGTATTGCTAAATAGCCCATAACTTGTAATCCGACCAAGAGCAGGTCTGACGATGTCATATGCTAATCAAACACCTTTCACACGGCAGTAACAGGTGCACTCCTTTCCCAAGGGACAAATCCGGTCTAAATTCAGATTTTATTCTATTTTTGTCACATCACCATTCTTTTATACCAGCCCGTGGGTTCAAAATTATGAACAGAAAGAACAGGGCAAGCTAAGCACTCACACAGGTCTCATATACACGTAAGAAATCTTTCATAAAAAAAAAAAAACAAAACCAAACCTAAAACTCCACGTTTTCAATTGCATTGGCTTAGGGACTGCCTCCTTCAATGTGTGTGGCAGGGGGCAGTGGCAGAACAGGTCACAAGGTTCAGTCACCTAACACAAGGCAGCCCTTCTCCTCACAAGGCAGATTCCTCAAAATGTGCAATTTTCCCATTTTACCGATTACAATGGGGTTGCCCTACCACCATGAGTTCAGGACATTTCCCTGTGGGTTCAATTGATGCTCAATTAAATTTTCAGCAAGTACAAGCAGCCGAGCATGACAAAAAGCAAGCTAAGGTACTGTCTGCCATACAGAATTGGTTCCAAGGCTGCCTGCAGGAACTGCAAAAAGCTCACGATCACTGAACAAGCACGCTGGAGACCCTACGGGAAAGTGTCGACCCTCCACGAAACTCTCTCGCTGTCAAGACAAGGACCTTTTTTTATACAGTATCTCTATTGGAATTCAGGCTACACCCTACTCATTCTGGAAAGTTAGCTTTCATAGAAACCCTGAGATCTTACGCCGCCACACGGTATTTTTAGTCTTGTTCTCTAACTACAGGGAATCCTCAGCGAGTCAGAACACTACTTAAAGCAAGATTCTGGGTCTCTTCCATGCAAGTCAAATACCTAAGCCATGTCAGTTGAGAGGTTACTTTTAGAAGATTAAAGATAAGCATGGTACTCACTTTCCTGAAATTTCTCCCAGTAGTTCCATCAATTTAGCAGCCAAACCCAGCCGTTGAAATTCTGGTGCAACAGAGAGCGCAGCAACACGTCCAAGCCACTCTTCCCCAGCCACAGAGCCTTCCGCCTTACCCGGTACTGCGAACATACAGAGCATCAGAGCAGTAAGGAGCACCTTGGGAATAATGCACCACACGCAGCCACACGACTTTACAAAAAACCAAGCAGTCTACAAACAAACATTGCAATGATTGTGGTAAAGGCTTAAGCAGCGACTCTACGCTATTACTCAGTGATTCAGCAGCCACTAAGTTTCATTTTGATGCAGTATTACAGTTTTTTCTTCGTTAGTGTAAATAAATAAATGGATCTCCACAAATTCATTGTTTGAGGCGTGACTGCCAAATGTAAGTTTTAAGCAATTCTCTTGAGTCTTTAACTGAGTGGAATTCACGACCGAAGGAATGGAGGGCTAGAAGCCCAAAACCCACTCACCATCCCAGCAATTACTGAAGACCTTTCGTGACTATGGGGCAATAGAGCTTGGGAAGCTTTGCCAATGTGGCAAGAGAAAGCAAAGGCCCTGGAAACACTGGACGTTGAAGGAAAAATAAAAAATAAAAGCAGGGATGGGTATATGTGCTTCATAGTTCCTCTCCTTTCTACACAGAGCCAAGCTACTGTTAGCTCATTCATGAACATGCAGACTTCCACAGGGCACTCTTATAAACATCAGGCACTGCTAAATGAGCAGCTGATGCGGTGGGTACAGAGAAACCTTCCCTACAGCAAATGCTTTAAGCTTTACCGTTAAACACTTCATTTCCTGGGTCCCCACAAAGACTTCCATTCTGTGCCCACCTTCCCAAACCCCCCAAAAGAAGGGGAATAAAAAGAACTGGAAGGAACAAATACAGATACACACACACACACACGTAAAAACATGGCGAATCTCTGTAATTAAAAAAGTTAGGAAAGGATGCAATCATCCAAGTAATGAGGAGTTAACTGATCCGCTGCATCGGACAGTCTTGTCAAACTCATGCTGGTGAAACCGAGCTCATACCAGCCGGTTTACTGAAACACTTGTCTTAGCATACATATACTTGAATCAAAATGACATTCGGCTATAGGGTGAGTGCAAGAAAATACACTTTTGCATGCTACAGCAAGAGACCTGCAAAGGGCCACGGTATGATACGCTTCAAAAGAGTCTGTGGTACAAGAAATTCAGCCCCATGGGCTGTTGGCTCAAACACGCTGGTGGAACGCTCTGTGTAACTGGCCATACGCACGGTTTACACGGGGTTTTGTACGCAATGCGCATGTTTAACTAGGTATTTATGGTTTAAGACTTGTTTTAGCTCCTAAGGCAGGCAGCCAGCAAAGATGTTTTCAAGAGTTAACAAGGAACAGAAATTAAAGGAGTTGCTGGTTTTCAGAAGCTGACTCGTCATTGTTTTGAAAAATGGCACCATGTGGATCACTGTTAATGCGCTTGTAGACAAAGCGAAAGACCTTGGGTTGCGGGCGGCTGTGCAACTGTCTTAATCTTCTGAGGGTAGGTACCTTCTGTCAGTTGCTGCCGGGTGTCATCAACAAAAAGAAACAGGCTGTATTCTTCTGGATCGTCCACTCCATAAACTTTTCAGCACAAAGCTGACATACATCTGCAGTAGTGATACAGGGTCTTACTAGTAAGGTCTTCCCTGTACATGCACCGTTAACTTCCTGGAATGCAACACGAAGGCAGTTCTGTAGAATGAGAAAACAGACATCAGAAACAAAACCTCCAAACCTCATCCTCTGAAAACAGGAAGCTCAGCAACAAACAGCAAGCCTCGCTATGTTCTAGTTGTGAAACACGCACCAGTGATTACTGTACATTACAGCCACCTTGTGACTTGATGTCGGTGGTAAGACTGTGGCAGGCATAACAGAAATTCATAAGCTGACACCCTCCTTTCCTTGGCTCACATTCTAACCCTGCAACTACGAACAAACAGATAGCAGTCTTAAAGCCCCATTGAAAACGCCAGTGGTTTTAACGGGACTTGGTGTTTGGCCTTACTAGGAAACGAAATGCTGTGAAGCAAAATAAACATCAGAGGCAGCACACCCAAGAGATGATGCTGCAACTGCTGGGTCAATACTATTGAAGAGAAGCTTCAGACAATATGTTCATCAGAAGGAAAAAGAAAAAAACCCAACCCTCTGCCAGCAACACACAAGGGTGTTGATCCACAGGTTGCTGCACGATAAACCATTCACACTCTTTATGCTGCAGCACGCAAAAGGCAATCCATTTTCATGCAGGACATTTTCATCACGTTAACCGATGGCAACTTGGTGTCTGAGCCTGATGTAACCAAATTTCATCTAACAGGGAGGCAGAAAGAAAATTTACTCTGCAACATTAAAGCAAATCCGTATGATCATGAGGCAAAAGCTGGATCTTTTTTCTCTGCTGAAATTCACACATGTGCACAACTGATAACATAGATGAATTCTAAACAAGCCCTACAAGGAAACGCAGTTCTACCTTTCAAAAAGTATTTAAAAAGTAAAATAACAAGCAACTGGAAAAAAAACCACCCAACCACAAAACACTTTTGGACACATGAGCAAAGCAGCCTGCCATCACGTGCTTTTTTGCAAAGAAACTAACTGCAATTAGAAACTAAAAGCAGTAAAATGAAAGGAGATGGAAAAAATGACAGTAAGAAAGACCTGTTTATTTACTGAGCTGGTACTTCTGTTTGTACGCTGAATAAATTAAGCATGCTAAATCACAATGGCAAAAATGTACATTTCCTAAGAACAAGCTGTTAAAAGCTAAGACTGAGAAGAATGCTCCTATGACTTCAGTTCCAAAGAGCACTCTGGGTTTTTAATAAACTTTTGATAGCTTGCAGACTGAAACACTGGAACTTTGCAACAGCTTTTAAACCATTAGGACTGAGCAGAACTAATCCGTTTTTGTTAGCCGGTGTGAAGACAAATAAAATAAATACATAAAATCAAATCAGCTCTAAAAGGCAAAGCACACTACAGTTTCAATTTCTAACGTAGTTAACACACAGAAGACCTGTTTTTCGATGCTTCTAGATGGACAGGATTGCTTCAAGGAGAGGCTGAAGTTTGTGCAAATGCCTGTAACTCATATAGTAAGTATCAAGATTCTTTATGCAGTATCAGCAAGTTGTATTTCATCATCACCAAAATACCGGATTTTTTGCTTTTCCATCCTTTTGAGGGAGGGAGGATGAAGGCCTTTCCAGGACCCAAAAGCTGGTGGTAAGGCTGTGAGACAGCACCACAGACATGTAGCAACCACACCCTGGTTCAATGTGGGGAAGATGAGTTGAGCTGAAGCTGTGTTACACATTCCTTGTAGGGAAGGTGCTTCGTTTCAGGACTGCAGATGTGGAGAAAGGAGATGGAAAACTGGCATTCTGGGCAGGCAGCAAAGTGCTTGAATTTGTGCCAAGCCTAGCCTGGAAGTGGAGCGACCTTACTGATTTGAGGCTCTCTTTCAAAGAGTCAACAAAGGAGCAGCCCTGGACACACCTGGTGCCAGCTCTTCCCGTGCTCCCCTGCATCTTCCAGCATGCAGCACAGCGTCCAGCTGTACAGGCAGCTTGGCTGAAGTTCAGTTGCTGAGGAAGAGAAGGTGAAACTGAATACAAGATCCTGCTGAAAAAATCTTCTGTCATTTAGTCATCCAGCAGAAATACAAAGGTGATTAATTTTCCTATTAAGTGTAATATTTTGCTAGAAAGAACAAAGACTCAAGCTACTTGAATGTGACACCTAACTACAGGTAAGCAGAATATAAAATGGATCCCAGTAAGATGGACTAGCTTTGTGCACTGGCCACAGTTTCGAATTTCTGTTCATCAGCTCTCCTCTTCCTAAGAGAGGCAAATTGTGGGAGACTGCTGCTTTTCCCAGCTCCTTCCTGTTCAGTGATGTGCCGTGGCTGTTTGCACGGACACTGATAAAGCAGAAGGAGCCGCAAGTGAAAGGTTTAATTACCTCCTGATGACCCCGTACCTTCATTTATCAAGCTCTTAGCTACATCATAACTTATTGACGGTTGTCGTTAGCCTCTCCAGCAACTTTGCACTGTGGTATGAACTGTAAACAACAGGACACAAAGGAGTAAATCCTTTCTTCTCGATTCCAACATCCTCCTTGCTTCAGTTCGCAAACTGATGCATCTGGACAGACAACAGCATGCCTACCTATGTAACAATCTTTTCCTATATGAAAGGCATGCGGACTTGGTTTTAAAAGATAAAGTAATCCCGACTGTTTTGTTATTCTTCAGTTGGAGTTACTGCCCTACTCTGAAAGAGCAGTAAGAAATGGGAGGGGGGAGAAAAAAACCCACAAAACAAACCACAAACATGAAGACATCCACAGTATAGAACTCTACTCCTTGCTTAAACTTTCGAATTGTAGGCAAGCTTTTCTGCCAGGTCTCCCCTCTATTACCCACGGTAAGCCACCAATCGCTACTGGGGAGTTGTGCTGATTTATACCACTGGAAATCTGGGTTTGTTCTTTTTAACAGCAAAGCGTACAAAGCAGCTGAATCTAAAATACAATTTGGTCTGTCCTCGCTCCGCACGACTTAAATACAAAGGACAGTGGGAAAGCTCCATTATTTAGTGTTTCCTTTATACCATCATAACCACACTCTGTTATGAAGTGGAAAGACTTTGAAACAGAGGCAAATTTACCAGCCATCTTCTCAGCACTGCTTCACACCACTCGTGGCCCCAAGGAAATCATTATGAATCATACTTCTCAAATGGAGATTTCCAACACAACAACCATCCCCTGGGGGGGGTTCTCTTCAGCCTGAAGCTCTACCTGAAAATCATCAACCGAAGGCATTGTTCTGTTAGTTGTCCTCCTCTTGTGCCATTGCCGGAGAGTATCTCTAGCTTCTGAACTCAGCAGCTGGGCAGCCTGGTCTTCCTGGAAGTGCTTGATCAGCAAAAGTGCTCCATAAGCACCTATAGCCTCCTGGGAAGGACAGCAGGGGAAGAACAATTCAGAGTGGTCACAAACACCACGCCAGTTCCAACTGGTCACAGTCAAAAGTACAAACGATTTCTGGGGTTTTTTTAATAAATAGACGCACACATACACGAAAGTCACTGCATTCTATGGCCAAAATATTTATACGTAAAGAAAAACAGCTTACTGGCCTGCAAAATACTGGACGGTGTGTTCTCAGCTGCTAAGAGGCATGCAGTGGTTGCCTGGGCTCCATATTACCAAGGGGTGCAATAGTATCTACCTCTGGGTCCGCTAGCGCTGGGGGTGGCCGGTTAT
The DNA here is from genome assembly GCF_023634155.1 of Falco peregrinus. Classification (NCBI taxonomy): domain Eukaryota; kingdom Metazoa; phylum Chordata; class Aves; order Falconiformes; family Falconidae; genus Falco; species Falco peregrinus. The sequence continues at coordinate 1,765,826 of NW_026599607.1, forward strand.
TTAAAGGACCAGTGTCACTCCTTTACTCCTGAGCGTTTTTACAAAGGTGGAACATGAGTTTTCTTCTAAACAGTTTCCAAGCAGCCATTTGTTTTCTTCCTGAGCTTCAAGCGGGTATCAAACAAACACAGCTGTTTAAACGACATAAAAGACCATCTACCACTGCTCAGGAACTTAAAAGTGACTCCCTTAGCGGCAACAAAGCAATGACCGAGCGTGTGATTTGTACCTGGAAGCATCCCAAAGGTTTTGCTTTTGTTCTTAAAAGGCAGGCTGTGTTTGTTCACCTAGGTCCAACACTACGTCCAACTAGTTCGGGAGGCAGCGTGTACAGCTCTCCAGACTTCACCTTTATTACATGAGTGGAGAACAAAGTACAGCCACAACAGAGTTGCCGATGTACAAAAGGAGCTGCAGGTCACAAAGGAAAAGGACTCTCAACAGGGGCAACAGTCCTCAGCAACCAGGAGAAACAAAAGACAGGCTATCATTTATTTCTCTTGCTCTTTAAGTAAACTATTTGAGTGGGAGCGTTCAATCAAGAGGCAGCACGGTCTATTTGTGGAGTCATTCAGAGATGCAGTCTATGCTCACAGTAGTTCTTTCTGTATTACCGACAGCATCCTCTCGCTTTCAGCTCTGTGACGAGGTCAATACGTGGAAGACACGCAAGACCCACCAGACAACCTGGACAATACATTTACCTTTGAACCACACAACCCCAAAGCACTAAACAATTTTTCCTGCACCGTACAGTTTAACCAGTGCCACAGACAGGGCCAGCCAATAGATGAACGACTTCTGCTACATTAAAAACGACACGGCTTAACAGCCCAGTAAATATTTCTGCCTTTCAAGCGTGTTGATGATCTCCAGCTTCACATCTCAAGTATTTTCTGTCCTAGGATTCCCGAACGATGCACTCTGCACACAAAGCAGGGAACAGACTAGTACTGAACCGGAGGAAACCCGACACAATTCTGTCACGCGTATCGGCATGTAAAAGGATACAGCAATTTCAGCAACCCAAGAGATGGCAGAAATGGGACATATACACCTATACTTAAAACTCACAGCTGAGCTTGGTCACAAGAACCTTTGAAACTTCCTCATAAACTGATAGATTCTGGGGCCTACCAAGGGCTGGCAGAATACCTCTTTGTTAAAACCACCACCGTGAAAACAAAGGAGGGAGATTTCCTTGCCTCGAGCGGACTTCAGCCATCGTTCAAGAGTGCCTTAAGAAACATATTCCTAGGCCTCATAAAAATACTCTGTGAGAAGCAAGTATCGGGCATAAACCAGGATCATTAAGGGGGGCAACATTCTCAAAAGCACTTTCCCCAGAGGGGCAGAGAACTCCCCCAGAAGTTTTTACAAAGCACCTAACCCGGGTCCCACTCCAGGTCTCACCACTCAGTTGAACGCTGCAGACCCATACATACTCTCGGGACATTTTCAGGCACAGGAGGATAACCACAGCTGGCACCTGCACAGCCTGTGTTTGCTTGCTAAGTCAGGACGCCTCCTCCTTCTTGGCGGAAAACAACATACTCCCTCCTAAGGCAGTATATACGTCGGTAGATTCCCAGGTCACTTGGGGCTGTAACTCTGCAAGCTAACCAGCCCTCCCTTATTCTAAGGTGGAAACAATTAAGAGGTTCTCTTGTTACACTACCGACATCACCGACTACATGACTCCGTCAAAAGGGTTTCTACTCAAACGAGGTGAGGAAGAATCCCCCTTCCCCAGCCCTTCACACAGTTCTAATAGAAATAAGTCGATTACCTTCTCCATGCAGCAAAGATGGATCCAGCAATTCCACCATGTGTTCAGTTTCAGTATCCAGCTCCAGCATACCACCCTGGGCCAGCACATATGTCAACACAGGCAAGAAGTCATCAGCTCCGTACAGCCTCCCTGGGTCAAAGAGAACACAGGCAGCGATAGACAAATCACACCCTTTGACCAGTTTCGGTGTTTGAAAGGAAAGCGTTATTTTGCTGCCTTTACTGACCAGTACGTTTGTATTACTCTAGAGCCTCTCGTTACAGATGTGCAGCAAAGAGAACAGCATCTGCCACTTGGTGGGCAGCGTCCAGCTTCATCCTGTACTTCTAACGAGCACAAATTGGATGATGCAGACCTTGAGGCACGCAAGGGAATTTAAAGACTGGGCTCACCTTGGCGTCAGCTCAACTGGTGAACTCACAAGAGGCAGCCATGCCAGCCTGGCCTGACCTCCACCCGCACTTCTGTCAGTGGCTAAGAGAAAATCAATGGGCATTTTCTTTATACATGCACGGATGACGTCCCCTTTCTGGAAGGATCCAGCCACAAGTACCAGTTCCTGAGTCCGAAACCCAGCAGAGAAGCCTGCATATAAAAGCCTATTAGATTTTACATGAAAACTCTGCACATTTCCTTCACGGAGCATGGTTAAAAACACCAGTGAGCAAAGCCTCACGTAACTCCCAACTAGCTGGTGAAGCATCATCGGTAACGACAGCACGCAACACACAGAGGCTCTGCTGTACCTAGGTCTGTATGTGTTCCTCTTACTTTTACCGCATTTAAACTTTCTCTTTAGAAAACGCTATGTGGCTAGATCTCTGGGGCTGGCCAAACTGTCCTCATTGCAGAAGCGGTGCGATGGTCACTTGAAACATCAAGATCGGGAGCCAATTTAAACTGTGGCGAAACTCCAGAGGACTGAAGGGCTGATACTGAAAGTCAGACCAGCTAAGACGTACCCTCCAGGTATCGCACTGTTATCTGGCTGAGATTACAGGACAAAGCAGGTACTGGAAACAGGTGCTGGCTCGACGCGACGCCACGTTTTAAAACTCTACACGACAAAGCAAGACAACCCAATTTGCTGCATCTTAGCCCAAGCCCCTCAGTACAATGGTTCACCAGAAGCCTCTCAGTACTTTTCTTTTGCGTGTTGGGAATACCTTACTCAATGTGATAATACAGTATGGAGAAAAAAACAAAGTTTACATCACTTTGGGCAAAGATTCCTATATCCATTTTAAAATGCAGGATTTTGCACAGAAATAAACCAGGTCTAAGCTCCTGCCCAAATCTTGCCAAAGTGCTTGGGGGTCTTTTACAGCCTCAAGCTTTCACCATTCACCTCAAATCTCAAAAGAAAGCAAGCATCCTGATCGGCACAGAGCCCAGCTGCAGATTCAGCGCTTGAAAGAAAACTGCCAACCACCTGCAGCAGCTTATACTTTCTTAGAGAAAAAAAAAATCTTCCACTACCACCAGCATTGCTTCACCTTAGCTCGTGACCTACCACAGCAGTGTATGATAAGACATCAGGCAACAGAGCTGCACCTATGAATTCATACTGTCCAGCACAGCGTTTTAACTGTGCCACTGACTAATCAAGCGGGTCTTAACTGGTCTGTGGTTCCATTTCACCATCTAGGTTTCAAGGTCACTTTGGGACTCCTGCTACAGTGTAGAAATAGATGTTATTTCTCTTGCAAAAACACAAAGAAATTGTCCAACGAGAACATTCAGAGGCACAGCAAACCCAAAACACTGCATCAGGGGCTGCTTTCCCCCAGCCATTGACACAGAGCCCTTGTAATTGTCATATTGCACACACACTGCTGAATTACTGCAGCTAGATACTGGGTGTATCCTTTATTACGATTTCCAGGAAAACACTAATTTAGAACCAGTGTCAAATTCTAGGCTTACAGGACAGCCTTTCTGACAGCCAAATTCAAATGCCTACACTCAAGCAAAGCTGGTGGCTGGGGGGGGTGGTGTTTAAGCTGCTTCACAACTCTGCTTCACACTGAATGTGTAAGATGTGCTGCCAGATGCAGAGAGATCAGGAAGGAAGCAGAGAGGAAGAATCCCTCTCAAAAGGGCAAGGAGATCCTACAAGAGCTCCAGGCGAAGGAGACAAAGCTGCAGAATCAGGTGGTCTCATTTCCTCCACCAAAACACAACCCCAGGTTTAGAAAAACAATGACCTTGAACCACAAGAAGCACCATACCCGAGTTATTCTCCATAACAGTATAAATCAATTTGCAAACTCTCAGCAGCAGTACGACTTTCTTTTCAGGCGAATACATTTTCTGCGGGGTCACAAACTTTCAACATCCACGTAGTCTGGTGTTGGAACAAACACGCCCAGTTCCTGAGGATTCCTCTGCCGCACCACCTGAAGGTTTTCCTTCGGTTGTTTCCAAGAACCATCTGCAGTATGAAACTCTTTCAACATCGCTTCAATATGGCTCTTCAACGGCTTCAGAATGCACTTATGCATGGCCTTCTCCAGGACAACACCTGCAACGGGAAAACACAAGTTGAGCTGTCTTCCTCCTCTAGAGCAGAGCCAGCAGTAACATAACCACTCCCAAGAGACAGTGCAGAGCAAGACCTACTTGCTAAGGCTTAGTTATTATAGAAGCTGAGTCTCCAGATGTTTGTCAACAAGAAAATAAAAGGCAGAACAGAATCTGTATTCCATTTTCATTTCTGACAACGTGGGAAGTACAAAAAAACCCACAAAGGCAGACTACAGATTGTCACAACAACAACAACAACAACAACCAAAAAAGAAAAAAAAACCCAAAACAAAGCAGCAAGCAGGCAGCAGCTCCAGTTAACTTTTTCTTCTGTTGGCCAGAAGTGCCCCAGTTTTATTTTACTTTGAGCTTAGACTTTAATTCTGAAACTTGAAGCATAACACAGTCAGAACCCTAACTTTTGTCTGCTTTGGCATCTTTTTTTGCATGGTTTCCATCAGAAACTATAACTCACCCAAGGTCTCGTAAAACTTGGCTCAGCTTTAAGATCTTTATGATGCTGGACAGATTACAGGCACTAAACTATAAATGAAGACCAAGCTGTGTTTATCCAGCTTCAGATTTCATCATGCAAGCTTATATACAGCTCTGTCATCAAGTCTGAAGTTCTTTGTTTGGCAGTAGTGTGCACATGGCACAGTAACCTCTCAGTTGTTTTTCTTTTATTCTTGTTTTACTCCAGGTTTTCTTTAACAGTCAGTCTCCATTTCCAAGGTACAGAACACATCAACAGAGAAAGCTCTTTGGTAAATCCTTCCTTTGAAAACCTTTATAAGTGAATTTCCTCTTCCACTCAGCCTCCCTACGACAACATAGCTTACATTAATAATTAGCTTATATCCATTATTTGTACTGCAGCGAACCGCCACAAGCACAATAGAACCCAAGGACCCTTCAGCCTGGCCACAGCACAAACACCCTGGCAATGGGGCAGGACCAGAGCCCAGACTAGGCAGATGTATTAGGGGAGCACAGGGACCGAGAGGAGAAAGAGGAGAGGCCGTGTCGCTACTAGATCACACATTTGTACAGGCTAACAGTGGACATCCCTGCTGCTAGTGGCAACTCAAAGTTTCGTTAAACCTCATGCCCTTTCCAGGTTCTTTCCCTGTTCTTACATGTTTCTCCTAGACCAGTCTCTTTTTCTTCTCCCCCCGGCCTGCCCTTTTTGGGGGTGTTTTTTTTAGAAATGTCAGGCTATTCCTAAGGCTTGGGATTTACACACACACACGCTCCCCTCCAAATAAACATTACCTACTACTTTTGTTTTCTTGCTTCTGCTTTATGTTTTCATTTATTTTATCCCTGTGTTCAACCAATTTTCCTTTTGTGCCTTCAGACTGCTCTTTCTCATACAAACACGCCCTTCACACACTCCTCACCTTACGGTGTCTTTGCTTCACATGTAGCATTTATTCTGTACTTGTCTGGCACACAATTCCCAAATGTCCAACCCTACTGAGGGCTCCCACCTCCCCTGTCCCAATTCTGCTGGGGCTTTGGTAGCTTCTCTTGCTATTTTCCCCTTCCGAGGTCCTGACGGAGGTGGCAAAGCCATGTCTGCTTCATTCCCAGACGCTTCAAACACATCTAGGTGCTCTCTCATGGAGCCTGCAAAAAGGTGGAAAGAGTGAATGTGAGGAGCAGCACTTGCCCTCTGATCTTCTCTTTGTCTATAGCCACCAGTAAAGGCATAACCAGTCTGACACATGGTCTTGATGGCCTGTCACACAGCATGAAGGGCAGATCTAGCTTCCCACCAGACCAGAGCCACCAATTATACATAACAAGTGGCAACATTTCCAATGACTGATCTTGGTAGAACCACACAATCACCATTGACAGCACTACCAAACCCAGCCAGGAAAGCAGAAGCTTCACCCTTCTGCACAGTGACAGAAACTGCCTCTCCCTGCTACCAGAGCCATCCTCAGGGCTCACAGGGCAGAAATATTTTTCCACCAAGAAAAATGCACAAGTCTCACCCATTGGTATGTTAGCTAGCGGAATTTCTAGAGCAGGAGTCCTCAAACTACAGCCCGCAGGCCAGATACAGCCCCCCAGGGTCCTCAGTCCGGCCCCCGGTATTTACAGAAACATCCCCCCCCCCGCCCAGGGTTGGGGGGGGAACCAAGCAGCCGCAGAATCTGCCTGCCACTTCATCTGCACGCCAGCCCCCTGTTTAAAAAAGTTTCAGGACCCCTCTTCTAGAGGGTACACATAGCTCCTTGATAGCTTCACTGATTTTTATTTTATATTCTTTTTTTACAGTTCAGCTTGCTTCCTTTATTTATACTGCCTGTTCAGTTTTTTTAAAAAAGTGAAAACGTGAATGCTTTTGTAACTTCTGGAGAAAGGCTAACATGTGGCAGTGGCACTACAGTCAGAATTCAAGTACCAAAACCACGGCAAAGCTGTGCCTTGCCAAGTGACTTCCAAAGCAGGCTCTCGAGCCTGTCAACAAGACAGTCAAGTCCGGAGTCCCAAGGGAACTCTGCGCCAGCTCTGGCAGCGCGACTGAGCTCTCTGACCAAGTACACTGCCGTACAGAAATGTAAGGGGGCTGAAACCTCAGGCTCATTTACAAACTAGAAAAATGACGCTACCTGACTGGACGCGCTGGTTCAAGCGCCCAGCAGGCCCGGCTGCGTAACCACGAGGCACCAGCAATTCCTCGCGCTTGCCATTTGTAATACTTTGTACAGAAAGACAGCAGCCGCGGGGGCGGGGGGGAATTTCCGCCGCCGGCTTTCTTTTTCGTCGTGCCCGCTCGCAGGGGCTGAAGAGGCTCCTGAGCCGCCCCCCTGCGCCAGCGTTACCGCAGGCCCCAAGGCAGCCCCTGCGGCCCCAGCCCGCTGCCACGGCCCCGGCCGGCGGCTGGGGGAAAGACAAAGCCCCGCGCAGAGCTGCGGCGGCTGCCCGGGCACCCGGAGGCGGCGGGGGGGCGGCAGGGCGCCGCGGGCCGACCCCCCTCCCGGGCCCCGCCGCCGCTCCTCGCCTCCTCGCCGAGGCAGCGGCGCAGCTACGAGTGAAAAAAAGGCAGCACCGCGAGCAGCCCGCTGAGCACCGCCACTGCCGGGGAGACGAGAACCGCCGGCAGCCCCCGCCGCGCCCGGGCCGTCCTCCCGCCCCAGCCCGCCCGCCGCCGGCACCAGGCGCTCCCTGCCGCGGCCGAGCGCCGGCCCGCCACGTCCCCCCCGGCCGGCCGCTGCCCGACGGGGAGGCCCGGGCCCGCCCGCTCACCCAGCGCGCCGCCGCACGGCCCGGCCCGAAAGCCTTCCAGGCTCCCGGGGAAGCCCCGCACCGCCGCAGCCGCGCCGGGGCGCCGCGTGGCCGGAAATTAAACCCGCCTGCCGGGGCCGGGCCTGGCCCGCCGCCGGCCACGGGCATGCCCACGGCCCCGGGGGGGGTTGCCCCTGTGGGCCCTGCCGCCCTCCCCCCCCGCTATAGCCCCTGTCTTGCCCCTCCAGCCCCCTGCCCCTCCCGGCCCCCCTCTGCCCACACCCGCACCCCCATCCCTCCCCAAAACTGTGCCTGCCCGGAGAGCCCCCCCCCCGCTCACTCCGTGCGCCCCCCCCCGTGTCCCCCGCCCCCCTGCCTCCTCCGACCACCTGCCCCCCCCGCGCCCCCCTGCACCCCCGCCCCCCCTGCCCCCTCAGCCTTTACAGCCCCGGTTTGCTCCCTCATAGCCCCTACAGCCCCTCCTAACCCCTATAGCCCCCATCCTGTCCCCCCCGCCCCCTCACCACTTGCCTGCTCCAGGGGGGTGGGGCAGCCCCCCCGGGCTGTTTGCTGCTGGGGAGGCACCGGGGGGGACAGCTCGCACGCCCCCCCCCCCGCTTGGGGTGTGTGTGTCAGTGCCGCCCCCGGCCCCCTTACCGTGTCCGCCGTCCTGGGCCCCCCCTTGCCTGGGGAGGGGGCTCGACCTGGGCCCTCTGTGGACCCACCAGCAGGAACTGGGAGTATAGAGGAACGGGCTGGGGGCACAGCTGCCCTATGGCCCCCCCAGCCCCATGGCCCCCCCATGGGCTCCCCCACGAGGCCCCTGTGCCTCCCATCCACCCCAGATGCCCCCCAAGCCCCCCAGAGGACCTTGTGCCCTCCAACCAGCCCCCCAGCCGCTGCCAAGGCCCCTGCATAGTCACTGCACCCCCCAGCTCACCTAAAGGACCTAAGGCCCTTCGCAGCAACACTACTGCCCCCCCCAGAGGCCCCTGTACCCCCCCACCTGCCCGCCAAGTCCCTCCAGAGGCCCTTATGCCCCCCCAGGCCCTCAAATAGCCTTATGGCCCCCCCAGAGGCCCCAGAAGCCCCCAGGCCCCCTCACTAAGGCCCCTATGCCTCCCCAGACCCCTATGGGCTCCCCCAAACCCCCAGAGGCTCCTGTGCCCCCCCCCCCCAGAGCCCCCTATCCCTCCCAAGCCCCCCCAGAGGCACCTGTGCCGCCCCCCGAGGCCCCTATGCCTTCCTAGGGGCAGGGAAGACTCTATGGCCCCTCCAAGCCTCCCCAGAGGCCCCTGTGCCCCCCCCTCCGGCACCAACGAGCACCACGGGCCCCCCCAGAGGAACTTGTGGCCCACAACCAGGCCCCAGGACACTTCTGTTTGTGGTTCTCACTTTGCCCTGGTAGCCATGTGAAGCACACCACAACAGTTGTGCTACCTACTTTCTGGGGTGAAATGGGGAGAAGCTGACATTTGCACTCGGCCGCAGCCAAAATGCTCCACGGCACCACCCATGCACAGCTCCACCAGAGAAGATGCAGGATGGATTTCTGTTTGTGGTTCTCGCTGTGCCCTGGTAGCCATGTGAAGTTGCCTTCCTCACCTCTGTGAGGAACGCGAGCTCCCGCAGAGATAACTCACCAATGTCCAGCTGGGAGACAGGTCTTCAAACCGCGTACACCTCTTCCTCACCTGGGAATCGCTCTTGGACCGTAGCAAAAGTCCCGAGTCCTGTGACCAGGGAAACGGCACAAAGGCTGACCACAGGGAAGAGCGAAACTCTATGACGTGCCAAATGCTTTCTCAGACTAGATCTGGGCACGCTTTCGCTCCTGGCTGACCAAGAAGCTGGAATTGCTGCGATTCACAGCTCCACCGACGCTCAATAGCAGAGTCTCACCTGGGTCACCAGAAAATGATCCCGTAAAGGCGGTCACGGTGAAAAACCCTCTCAGACCGTCGAAAAGTCACCTCCTCTGGGCCATGGCCGCTCTGACAGGGCTCTTCCCAAAGCAGCCAACTCTGTTCCTCATGCCGACCAGGAGTCTCCCTTTTCCCCCAGCTCCATCACAATGTACACTTTTCCAGCTGATGTCTCAAAAATCTCATCGGTTTTGATGATTGAGGGGTGGTGCAAACATCTCAAAGCCTCAATTTCCCGTCAGGCACAGGGGACGCTCACCTGAGAGCAGCTCCTGGCTGCACTGTGAGAGGGGGGCGAGGCCCGACAGGAGGCCTCATAGCCCTGGGCACAGGATCCCTCTGAATTCAGCTGTTCCATTGCCTCAGGCAGCCAACACAGAAAATGGTGCCGCAAGGCATGCGGTGCCACGGTTTGAAACTCCAGTGCCAAGCCAGAAGGGGGGAAACTGTCAACCCGCTTGGTCCTTGATGTCAGAAAGCGCTTCCTTGCCTAGTTTCTTACCCGTTGCAACTCTCAGCTACACCACATGCTTGAGGTTTTTCTAGGCTTCTCTCCGGGAAGGAAAAGGATGCCCAACTGCATGCATGCGTGTAATCACTAGAGCGTTTTGGAGTTTAAACTGTGAAAAATTACGTTTCAAAAGAGAATCACAATGACACCCATTACCAGCCAAGGTTCATGCCAGATGTTCTCCATAAAGGAGGACAGAGAAAGGTGTGGCTATATTGCCCACAGAACGCCAGAATCATTTCAGCTAGCAGGCACCCTGGAAGGTCTCCCATGCCTCCTCCTGTTCTAAACAGCCACAGTGAAGGAAAGGCTCCACGGAAGGAAAATCCTTCTCTCGTCACAGCTAGGGGTGCCACCGAGGCACTTCCTGGGTCCCAGTGTTACAGAAAGAAGTCTGAAGCACTCTCCTCCAGAACTGATTCTCGTCTAAGAACAGCCAAAGGTCAGGGAAATGCACAAGTGGAAAGACGCCTGAGACAGAGACATAAATGCACATACACGTAACAGTTTACTATGAGGTTTGCTTCCTCAGGCAGCAATGTTCAAGTATCCTCATCAGTCTTCCTCCCCACCTTTATCCAGTCTTCCCTATTTCTGTTTCAAACGTCTGTAAAAACCTCTTTCAGTTTATTCTGAGAGGTTTGTTGTGCACCTCATTTCGTTCGTAGCATGGTCCTGCTGCCCTGCTAATATGGCAAAATGTCAAGAACCAACTCTAGACGGAGCCCCCAGACGTCTGGCCAACAGCTAAACTACCGAAGGTCTGGCTTTTCTCACCAAAACAGCTACTCTCAGGACAAGGTCTTAAAAACGGAGGGCTTTAAAAACAAGTGGCTCATGTAGGTGCTCCTACGCCCCCCTGCCATGGGCAGGTTCCTCGTGAGACCAAGGTGCTGCGGGGTGGTGCGGTGCAAGCATTAGTTAAACCAGACCAAGTTTACGATGCAAAGGAAATGGTCAAAGTCCTCGGTTTGAATGGCAGAGAGGCACCTGGAAGTCAGCTAGAGGCAAGTTCCGGCCAGAGTGCGGGCTTGCTGCCAGCACCAGCCCAGGGCTCTCCCGAGCAAGTGCCAGGACACCCTGAGGACAGAGGCTGACTCAAATAACAGGCCCTGGGAGCAAGGGCAGCAGAGGCCCCAGCTGGTCAGCAGCTGGAGCGCCAGAGGCACGGGCAGAGGCCCAAGGCGTGGGCTCTGCTTGGCATGGAGAAGAAGGAGCACAGGGGCTCTCCAGCTCTGCCTGCCGGCATGGGCCTTGCCTGCACACGTCTTTCTCCCAGGATGGACCAGGCACAGGCAACCACTGGCGGAACGTGCTCAGCTTTTATTGCTCTCAGAACGTGCCCAGGGTGGAGCAGAGTCTGGCACCACAATGTCCTCATGGCAGCTGAACGTGTTGGGCGCCGTCCATGCACCCATGCCTCGCGTGCCTCCCTGTGCCACACCCTCTGGGTACCGCACAGGATCAGGGCCAGCTGCCATCTCTGGGGACCCCTTTGCCAGCACGGCGCTGCTGCTCTTGCTGTGGCCTGATGCAAGAAGGGCAGAAAGCCTTGCGCAGAGCCCTGAGCGCCCTGCGGAGGAGGGAGGGCCGTCGCCGTCGAGCTGGGGCATGCGGGAGGGCAGCCATGCCTGTGGAAGGAAGACAAGTGTAGGCAGGGGGCTGGGCAGGTACCGGGCAAGATCCTGCCTGCTCCCCGCCACCGAGAGCTTTCCCCAGGGAGTGGTGGCCAGGGAACGGCCAGCCCCCATGCACGCAGTCCTTCTGCTTTGGCCTGGGTGCACATTGCCGGGACGGCTGGGCTAAGCCTCCCCTTGCCGGGCCAGCGCTACACTCGGGGATGTACCTGGCTCATCCTCGGGCTCATCCCTGGGCTTGGAGCAGGGCCACGTGTTATCGCTCTGCTCAGGGGCTGGCTGCCCCTCCTGGAAACCACCACGGGGGTCCTGGAACAGCTCCAGGAATGAGGGGTGGGCCATAATGCTGTGGATGGCGACGTCTTCCCCTTGGCACAGCTCTTTGCCACCGTCGTCGTCTTCCCGCTTGTCCTCCTCTATGGCTGAGTGCCCTGGCTGCTCCTATGAAAACATTAACAGCCAAAGGAGATCCAAGCATCCGTTATTGGCTACCGGGGGAAACACAGGGGCTTAGGGACATGCTTTAGTGGTAGACTACGCAGTGCCGTGTGTCGGGTTGGTTAGGTTTATGGTCCCTGCAGCCAGAGGAGGGCTGTGCGTCACCTCTGTGCTGGGAAGCCACATGCACGTGGAGAGCAAGAGCACAGGCAGGGGATGGAGGGGATGTCAGCGGGCTGACACGGACAGCACCAGCCATCTCCCTGCTGCACATGGCCTGGACACTGCACCTGCCGGCCGTAGCTCGTGGTGCTCAGTGCTGGTCACGCGCCCCTGGCTCACCTGGTGCCAAGAGTCCCAGGACAAGGGAGACCCCGGGGCATCTGTTTCATCTTCTACTGCTGGCTCAAGGTGGGGTGCAGCAGCATCATGCAGAGAGATCTGAGGCAGCAATGAAGCCAGATCTTCCTCGTGCGCTGCTGGGGAGAAAATGGCTGTGCTGGCCTCTCCTTGATGGTCTCCAGACATGGCAGAAGCCGTGTGTTCTCCATCCTCACATTCTGCTGGCACTAGAGTGGCTGAGTTGGGCTCTCTCTGATGCTCTCCAGGCAAGGAAGACTCACTGTCCTGAGATGCTGCAGGTGTTGTTGCTGCAGTCACCACATGCATGGTTTGTGCTGGGTCCCGCTGTTCTACCAGCTGCCTGTTGGGTCTCTGAATCGCTGTCACAGCCTTGTGCAGGATCTCACTCACGTCCCACTGGTCTGTGTCCTGCAGAGGTGCGGCGCAGGCTGCGGGGCTGTGTGGAGCAGCCGCCTGGCTCTCTGCCTGTGCTGCTGTGGGCTGCTCACTGAGGAGAGGAGATTCCTGTGCCTTTGCCACCTCTTTTCCTATGAGAGTTAGAGGTGCACAGTGCCCCTCTTCCTCAGGAGCGGTTGCCAGGGAAAGAGCTGCTGGCTCAGCATCCATGGGTTCCTCCGGGACAGGGAACATGCTCTGCAGGTCTCTAGCTGTGTCTCCTGCTGCCCCTCTGCCTACACTGCTCAGCCAGCAGGGTCCATCCTGGGGAACAGCGTGGGGGTCCTGGAAGAACTCCAGGAATGAGGGGTTGACCCAGATGCTGTGGTAGATGATGTTCTTATCTTGGGACAGCTCTTTATCATCGTCATCTTCCCAATTGTCCTCCTCAGACATGAACCCTGGCGCATCCTATAAAAACATTAACAGCCAAAGGAGATCTAGGCATCCGTTATTGGCTACCGGGGAAAGACAGGCGCTTAGGGACATGCTTTAGTGGTAGACTACGCAGTGCCGTGTGTCGGGTTGGTTAGGTTTATGGTCCCTGCAGCCAGAGGGGGGCTGTGCGTCACCTCTGCGCTGAGAAGCCACATGCACGTGGAGAGCAAGAGCACAGGCAGGGGATAGAGGGGTTGTCAGCGGGCTGACACGGACAGCACCAGCCATCTCCCTGCCGCACACACCCTGGACACTATACGTGCCTACAGGACCTTGTGATGGTCCGTGCCCGACACGCACTCCAGGCTCACCTGGTGCCAAGACTCTGCAGACAAGGGAGAATCCATGTAACCTCTTTTATCTTCCCCTGCTCGGTCAAGGTGGGGTATGGCAGCATCATCCAGAGAGATCTGAGGCAGCAATGAAGCCAGATCTTCCTCGTGCGCTGCTGGGGAGAAAATGGCTGTGCTGGCCTCTCCTTGATGGTCTCCAGACATGGCAGAAGCCATGTGTTCCCCATCCTCACATTCCTCTTGCACGAGAGAGGCTGTGCTGGCCTCTCCTGGAGGCTTTCCAGGCAAGGAAGACTCGCTGTCCTGAGTTGCTGAAGGTGGTCTTGGTGCCATCACCACATGCACGTTTTGTGCTGGGTCCCGCTGTTCTGCCAGCTGCTGACCGAGTCCCTGGATCGCAGCCACAGCCTCGTTCAGGACCCCACTCATTTTACACTGGTCTGTGTCCTGCAGAGCCATGTTGTAGGCTGCGGGGCTGTGTGGGGCAGCCGCCTGGCTCTCTGCCTGTGCTGCTGTGGGCTGCTCACTGAGGAGAGCAGAATCGGGTGCATTCATTGACTCTTGTGCTATGGGAGCTAGATGTGCGCAGTGCCCCTCTTCCTCAGAAGGTGTGGCCAGGGCAGCAGCTGCTGGCTCAACTTCCACGGGTTCCCCTTGCATAGCTGAAATGCTCTGTAGGTTGCCAGCTGCGTCTGCTGCTGCCCCTCTGCCTACACTGCTCAGCCAGCAGGGCCCATCCTGGGGACCAGCGTGGGGGTCCTGGAAGAACTCCAGGAATGAGGGGTTGACCCAGATGCTGTGAATGGTGATGCCCTCTTCTTGGGGCAGCTCATTGTCTTCTCCCCAGTCTTTTTCCTTTGGCAGGGACCCCGGGCTGTTCCGTGGCCTTGCTGCCCTTGCCCAGTTCTTCTTGAGGACACGAGCCGCTGCGCTTGCATGACTGCCTGTCCTGCTGGGCTGGGCTTTCTGATCCTCCGTCTTCACTGACGGCATGGCCACATGCTCCTGAAGAGCCTTGTGGTGCTCCCGCAGCGATTTGCCTTTGCACTTGTTTTTGGTGAGCGTCACCTGTGTTTTGAGATCGCGCTCTTCCGCTTGTCCCTGCTGCCCTGAAGCCACATCCCTCCTGCCCAGGGAAGCTGGCACAGAAACCCTGCCAGCAGCACCAGTGCTTTTACGTGCATGAGGATCAGGCACGTGCTGACCTGCAGGGGCCTTGCCACTGTGGGCCACCCGGACCTCCTCTGATCTTGCCATCTTCGCCGCACCCAGCCTGTGTTCCCGATGCCACTGTGCCGCTGTCTGCTGGCTGGGTTGGTGGCTCCCAGTGCAAACCTTGTCCGGGTCCGTACTCAAAAGGTACCTCTTTGTCTCCTTCCCAGCTGTGGCATTGGCTGCAGGGCTGTGTGGGGCATGCCTCCTGCTCTGCACCCTGGTGGCTTTCCCCTGCTCACCAGGGATGCCCCGAGTAGATGGGACAAGCTGTCGGTGTCTGCTGGTTGCAGTGCTGCTGGCCTTTCCCCTGCCCTGGGCAGAAGCTGCAGAGGCTGCTGCTGGCAGAGGCGGGAGCTTGCAGCAAGTGCTGGCAGCTCCTGGTGCCCGAGCTGCGTGCACCTTCTGTGGTGCTGCTGCCTGCCTTGCTGGCAGACGGGCTGTCTCCTCCCGCCTCACCCTGATGGAGGGCATTGCCACCCTGCACGCCGGGCTGTCCGTCTGCAAGAGAAGGCGAGGAGAGAGGCTGCGTGACTGTGGCCCTTCGCCCGTGCCCCCGTGTCCCAGCTGGAAGAGCCCCTGTGCCGGCTCCCCTGCCAGCCCCCAGGGCAGCACTCGGCCCCACAGGGAGTTGCCGCTCGGCTCCCAGAGCTGGCTGGGGAGCGCACTGCTCCGGCCATGGCCCACAGTGACTCCTGGGAGCATCCCCAGCATGCCCGGGCAGCCTGCAGGCACGGCTTGGGGGGCTCAGCTTGCTAGGTGACCGGGCCCTCCCGTCCCCTCCTGCAGCTCCCGCGTGCCTGTCGGCAGCGCCTGGACTCGGGAAGACGTTTGTCCCGGGCTCCCTCGGGCTCCCTACCTGTGCACGTCGGCTCCCAGCGGCCTGCGAGCTCTGTGGGCAGGGGAGCCGTCGCAGCCTGTTCCCATGGGGGGACGAAGCCTGTCCCTGGCTGTCCTGCGGCGCTGCCAGCGGCTGCCTGTGGCCCATCTGCGGGCAGGAGGAGGAGAAGTCAAGGACTGGAGGCGGCTGCCTTGGCACAGCGGCCCCCACAGTGGCAGCAAGCCCGGCCCTGGCACTAAGGCAGCTCCGCGTGGCCCTGTCCCACCACCGGCCTCCCCCTCCTGCCCCGTCCCTCACCTGGCGCCGGTTCTGCAGGCCCGGCAGCCTGCTGTTGGGCTGGGGGGGCGCGTTTGCCTCCTCATGCGTGGGCATCTTCGGCGGCGCCTGCCGACGACCGGCCATGGTCACCCAGGGGAGATGCTGCCTCCTGAGGGAGTGGCTCTCCTGGGAGTGGGCACCCCAGGGCTCTGGCTCCTTAAATACCCGCGGGGTCACCGTGGGGACCCGCATCACAATGACCTCTGGGCACGCTGCGCCGCCTGCATCACAAAGCCCTGGCTGTGGATGCTGTGGAGCCTGGCGGGGACTGGCTGTGCCCGGCTGTGCCCGGCGTGGGGCAGCCCCTGCTTGCCCCTCACAGAGGCCCCAGCAGGCCCGAGCCCGCACCTCCCACATCCCCCCGGTGCCAGCAGCCTCTGCAGAGCTCAGTCCTGTGTGCGTGCAGCAGCTCTGGCTGCCACCACCCGGGGCCTTGTCCCCAGGCATGGCTCCCACACAGGGCGCCCAGGCCTGGGGACGCTCCGGTGCCCGCTACAGCAACGCAGGGGAGGCCCGCAGGCCCGTGCCCAGAGGCCACTGGCCACGCCGAGCTGCTCCCGGCAGTCGCCATGGGCCGCGGGGTGACCAGCCCTCTCCCCAGCCGGCTCTGGGAGGTCCCTCCCAGGCTGCTCTTCTTCAGTGCCTTTCCTCCAGAGGTGGAGCGTGCACGGGCTCACACCCACAGCCAGGACGAGGGAGCAGGGCTGCCTCCCTGGGGCTGATGCTCTGTGCTCCCTTTCCAGCTGGAATGAAAAGAAAAGCTGCCTTTGTTCCCAGTTACAACACAGAGAAACACCTGTGTCTCATGCACGTGCCTGCACCTTTTCTGACAGAAAATGGCTTTGGGGCACAATGGAAACTCCTGGGGAGAAAAAAAAACCCAAACCATTAAAATAAACGCTGCTCAGCTGATGTTGGAGACCTTGGTATTAGACACCCAGACTTGTTCTCCTCCACGCAGTTGTCACTCCTGCACCAGGAATTGCTTGCTAGTGGGTGAATCTGACGGCAGCAGCTCCCAGGCAGAGCTGAGAGCAGCCCCTGGGGACATCTTTAGGCTTTACAGCAGTGTTTGCTGCCCCAGCACGGGTCCCCTGCCCCCTGCAGGGGCCAGGCAGGAGGCTGGAGGGAAGAGTCCCACCAACAGCTTTGGCCTCCAGGCTGGAGAACCCTGTCCCAGGCTCAGGCACCGCTGCCTCCGGGCTCCCCTACCCCACCCTGGGGCAATAAGGCAACTCTCTTCCTTCTACAGAACAACACGCAAAGCTTAAGGGGAGGAGGAGATGCCTATTTCCTCCCTAATGCAGGTTTCCCCCAGGCCTAGAGGTTGCCACAGGGCTCTATGGTCAGTGTTCAAAGGTGTCTCAAATGCCAAAAGGAAAGTGGCTTTTCGCAGGCAACAATGCAGTGAGATTTCTGAAGCTGTGTAAAATAACGTGTTCACCTTGCCCATCAAGTGCATTATCGTGAGGACCTGGCAAGGGCCCTGCTTTTGTACAGCAGCAGAGATGCTGTTGTAGCCACAGGACTCCAAGTTCTGGGGGCGTGAAAGGAACAAACTCAAACATCTCAGAGCTCACCATGACATCAAAATAGCTGGCCGGGAAACCCTTCTTCGAAGCTGCTAGATGAAATGACAGGGCAGAAACGTAGAGGGAGCAAGTTTTCTCAGGAAAGGAAAGAGAAACCCCACTTTTTTTGAAACACAGATTTAGCCCCCTTAATATTTTTTCTTGTTAGATTGTGTCAGCAGTCAGACTGCGAGCACGTGATTGAACTGTTAAAACACCCAGATACTGGAGGATTATTTCCTGTATTAAATCCTCTTACAAGCAGGGCGGTCTGTTGCCCTGCGGGTAGGGTAGTACAGCGGTATGACTGGCATGACAGGCAATTTTCCTTTCCGAGTACAAGGATGCATTTATGAAGGCAACTCTGGGGTGTAAGCGGTGCCGCACAACAAAGCAGCCTGTGAAACCCAGACGTTAGCTGTTAGAAACAGGAAGAGGCAATGGGCCTTTGCTTCAGACTCGGCAAAAGATTTACCAAACCCGAGGCAGGTGACAAAAAGGGAAGAGTTTCCGTGGCGTAACTTTGGTGTGGCAGGTGAGGTTTCCATCCATGTTCCTCATGCCTCCGCCTCGTTTTGTTTGCAGATGCAGCGTTGGATCAAACTGCAAGACCAGTTTTCTTTACTGCACATGCTACTGTAGTGCAAATACCCTGTGGTTTCTCAGGACGCACGCCAATCCCACCCCTAGTGCCTGATGGCTGAGATCCCCACTGGCTCCAGTAGCTGCACTCGGACCCCCTCTCACTCCACTGGCTGCACTGGGACGCACACCAGTAGCTGGCACCACAAGCCAGAGCTGCCTACGGCCTCGCGTTGACTCCAGTAGCTGGCACTCAGTCCACCCGCGCCACGTCCCCCATAGCAGGCACAGAGTCCCTTCAGCTCACAGACAAACAGGACAGGGAGTGAGATTACACAGAGAGGTCATTAAAAGAGGTTTAATGAGAAGCTCTATGAGAAGACAGGACAGACGTCATCTATGCCCTGCCACCAATCACTTGTCTCTGGGGAGACTGTGGTGTCATCAGGTCGCCCGTCACCTGGAACTTCCTCAACGAGATTAGAGGGGATCAATCCCCTTGTGCCGTCGGTCAGCTCTCCCACGTACCAACCGTCTCCATCCACGTCTCCAAAGATTTAAACGTATTGCCCAGCAACTAGCGGAAGCTCCAGCTCAGGCCGCTCGTTGGGACCATCGAAAGGATCATAGCTGTAACGAGCGATGAATGCTCGAAGCTCTGCCGGTTGTTTTCTCATAGCCTCCGGCAGGACGGACTCCTTGTCTGCTCCCAGGTTAGCCTGCTGCGGCTTGGAAACGGTGCTGTTGGATCTTTCTCCTTCCAGCCGTCCCAATTTCTGAAACAGCTGCTGGCAGCATTTCTTTAGCTTCTCAAACCGATCACTCAGTTCCTTCAGCGGGGCTGGAAACGCTCACAGGGATTCTCTGTGCTCCCTGTGGGCCAGCTTTGTCTCCTCATGTTCCCTCTCCAGCTGTCGACTCCTTTCTGCCCTGTCCTTCATGGCTGTCAGCTCGCGCTTGGCTGCTTCAGTTGGGTAAAAAGACAGATGGTTGCTTGGATGGCAGAGTCTCGCTCCTCTGCCAGATGCGCTAGCTGCCCTTTCAGGTTGGCATTTTCAGC
The DNA here is from genome assembly GCF_023634155.1 of Falco peregrinus. Classification (NCBI taxonomy): domain Eukaryota; kingdom Metazoa; phylum Chordata; class Aves; order Falconiformes; family Falconidae; genus Falco; species Falco peregrinus. Next base: position 1,785,011 of record NW_026599607.1, read on the forward strand.
CTGAACCTGTTCTGTCAAAGCCATCTGCCCACGCAGGCGAGCGTTTTCTTCAGCCAGGTGGGTGTTTTCATTTGTCACCTTGGCGAGCTGCACCTGCAACTCCTCACAAGCTTGCCCGGGGGTGCTCACATCAGAGGATCCCTCTTCATCTGCAGCTGCTCGGGCCTCCAGCCCCTCAGCTGCCTTCTGTGCCAAGTCGTCCCGCTTGTCCCGTGCCAGCAGAGCTCTGCTGGGCTCTCCCATTTCTCCACGCCTCGGATGAGGAAGCAATGGCGGGCACAGTTGCTCAGCGGAGCGCTGGATGGGCAGTGGCCCGCGAGCATTGACCAGGCGATGGATGGTCACCTGCAGCTGCCTGGCTCGCTCTCCCAGCCGCAAGGTGAGGGCAGCTAGTTGAGCATTCTTCTGCTGCAGTCTCCCTGCCTCCTTGCATGCTCTTGGAGAACCGTCCTTTCCCAGGAGGCGGCTCTCCATCTCAAGGGCACTCTGTTGCCTCTCCAGGTCTTTCAGAAGACGCTGCAGGCGTCTGCTCTGCTCCAGGAGATGGCTGTATGCGCTGCCAGGCAGCATCAAGTCCTCCCGCTCCATCACCCGGAGCTGAGCACCTCTCACAGCCTGGCACGTTGCTTGTGGCCCAGCACTGTGGCTTTCTGTTGGTCTTTCCTGCAGGGCCGCCAAGGTGTGGGGCCTGTTTCTGCCAGAGGAACAGGAGCTCTGCGTCCCCTGATGGCCCTGGTTGCCAGGAGAGCCCTCGGGCTGGGCCGTGCAGGGGGAGGCAGGCAGCTCGCGCTTGAACCGCTGCAGGATGGGTTGGGTGGACAGTGCCATCTCCTGCTGCAGCTGGTTCTGGAGGCAGCGGGTGCGGGTGGGCTGGGAGACAGCTGTGGCATTGGCTGCAGGGCTGCGTGGGGCATGGCTCCTGCTCTGCCCACTGGTGGCTTTCCCCTGCTCACCAGGGATGCCCCGAGTAGATGGGACAAGCTGTCGGTGTCTGCTGGTTGCAGTGCTGCTGGCCTTTCCCCTGCCCTGGGCAGAAGCTGCAGAGGCTGCTGCTGGCAGAGGCGGGAGCTTGCAGCAAGTGCTGGCAGCTCCTGGTGCCCGAGCTGCGTGCACCTTCTGTGGTGCTGCTGCCTGCCTTGCTGGCAGACGGGCTGTCTCCTCCCGCCTCACCCTGATGGAGGGCATTGCCACCCTGCACGCCGGGCTGTCCGTCTGCAAGAGAAGGCGAGGAGAGAGGCTGCGTGACTGTGGCCCTTCGCCCGTGCCCCCGTGTCCCAGCTGGAAAAGCCCCTGTGCCGGCTCCCCTGCCAGCCCCCAGGGCAGCACTCGGCCCCACAGGGAGTTGCCGCTCGGCTCCCAGAGCTGGCTGGGGAGCGCACTGCTCCGGCCATGGACCATCCTGTGTTTTAACCATCATTATCTCAAAAACACCAGCCGCCTTCTTAGGGTCGTCTCGGTAATTTCCTGCAGTTGCTTTGCAATGCTTCAACTCTGTTATTGAAAACGGGACCGTCACCGTAATGGGTCCTTCATTTCCCACAGCCTGGCGCAGGGGAGCCTGTATCACTTCCCCTGGTTTGGCCCGCTCCCACCCTGCGGCTGGGCTAAAACCTTCTGCCCCACTAAATCGCTCTCCCTCATCACAGCCACTTCCCTGTGTGAAATGTGTGCATTTGCTTCGTGTCGATATAGAACAATGCTAGGACCGCAGGATGAAATGTAACCTTCTGTCTGACAGACCCTTGTATAACCACACGCTTAAGAAAAACAGAGTGATCAATGTCTATAGTTCCTGTATCTTGCAAAGAACATCTGGCTACATACCTCGTTTCTGTATCTTAAAAAGGACATCTGGTTACACACCCTGATATGCAGGCTGAGCTGCTAACAGCAGAGTGTTAAGTAAGAGAAGTTTACAGGGCGCACGCGTAAAATCTAGGGTCATCCTAAGGGTGAGCCGAGGAAGACTGCTGACTTCATCCACCAACCGCCCCACAGGGGTTAAGAAGACCCTCGGAGATAGAAAGAGCATGCGCCACAAAGTACACGCCTGTTCCAAGGACCCATTGACATAAACCGACCCTTTCTTAGAAATAGCTAGGAATATGTCTTAGTTCAGGAAATATAAACCAAAAATAAACTTTGTACAGCGCGCGTCTTGGTGGAGCGGAGGCTCCCGGTGCACCCAGCGCTGTTTGCTTGCCTCTATTTGCAGCGCTGTGTGTTAGATTTCTGACCAAAACAGCGGTGATAACACACTAGATTTTTAGCTAGTGCTGAACAGTGTCAACAACTTCTCTTTCTCACTTGGCCACAACCCACACAGGTAAGTTCAGGGTGGGCAAGAAGTCAGGAGGGTACGCAGCTGCAAGAGAAAAGGTGGAGCGGGGAGCAGGGCAAAAAATCCTGAGATACCTGCAGTGAAAGAGGAATTTTGCTTTTCTGTAAGTCTCTCCTCGCCCTTTTTAAACACATGTAATACTTCTATGCCTGTGCACACACTCATGTAATTAATCAGAATTTGTGCACGTGGCCTCGTTGTTGACTTGGCCAGCATGCTCAAGGCACTCTAAACAAAAAAGAAGTGTTTGTCAACACAAAGCGCATCAGGTAGTGTGGTCACACGGAAGACTAAGAATCTTCATATGCATCAGATTTGCCAAAAAACCCAAAATACAACAAAAACCCCAAACTTGCCTCCAGCTCTCAGGTCAGTTTTTATCAGGAAGTTTTATTTTCAACATTCCTTATATGCATACCTTCCTTCATCCTGAGACGTTTCACTGGACGTGCTATCGTCCGGTACTTGACCATGATTGCCACTGGAAGAGCTCATCTGCTGATGAGCCTTCTGCTTTGAAGGCTGTCTTTTACTTTCCTTTGCACCTTTGGCATTCAGGGCAACTTTAGTGCATTACACGGAAAGAAAGAAAAAAATCACCGAGTGAGTAGGTTTGCAAAAAGTATTTCTGTGAAACAGACATACTTAAGATGATGTCCAGAAACAACTGAGACGACAAATATCTATGATAAAACCACAGACTTGACTGCAAAGATCATGGAAGATGCCCAAGTGCTTAAAAAACCTGCCCCTAGGAGTGAGGGGGACACGTGGAATCTGCGCTAGATCCAGGTTAAGCTGGACTATATCCAAATAGCCACGGTACAGAAAGCATCTAGAGCAGAGATTCCTTGAAGGACAGACAGGAAAAAACTCCTGCTTAGGTTTACATAAAAAGATGTGTGCCTTCTTTAGACTTTTGAGACCGGTTCGGTAATATCATCTTCCCCTGACAAAGGGCATATTAACTTAATGAAAACACCAACTGCACGGAGATCACTAAAATCACCTAGAAAAGGGAGTAGTAGCAAACCCCAAGTTCCTACTTTTCTTTTCTAGGTGGCCATTTCCTAAAAAAGTAACGGCTTTTTCCAGTCTGCTTTTCTTTCTGGTTTTGAAGATGCATTTTGCCTCAGTATTAACATGTAAATCACAGGAATTTGGGTGGGTTTTGTTTTCTTTTTTTGTCCCCTTTTCTTTTTTTAGAGCAGGCAACAAAATTGAACCTCCATCGTGAGCTTCGTGTTTTCTAAAAAGAAATTTTCTTCGCTTTTTGAGAAGCAGTGGACTACTCACTAGGGCTTTCACCCCTGGGGAAACTACTTCAACTACTACAGTATTAGAAAACCTAAGACACTTACATAGCACTACAACTAAGAATTAGAGATTATTTCCTTAGCTTACCCTTTCATTGGCATTTTAATCAATTTTGAGCTCTCCCCAGATGAAAAACTCTTTTTGTTTTTTTCTTCTATAGTGTTTTCATTCTCCATTTTCAAACAGGCGTTCTTCCTTAGAGTAATCTTTTGCTTCATTTGCCAATTAGTCATGTTGCCTGGTGGCGTATTTAATTTATCCAGGCATTCCTGTTTTGCCACCGCCTGTGCTCTTGAACATCTTTCTTTGCTTTTTTCTTCTCAACCTATAAAAACAAAGTTAAGCTTCATGTATTTCTTAGTATTCCTAGAAGACAGAAACACCACACCCAAGATGGATTGATTCAGGGTTTACCTTTGAAATAATACAAAATGAAATCTTTTTTTTAATCCATAGAGAAGCATTTTCACAAAATTACACTACAGTGTGTATTATGTCATTGAGAGTTCTTCAAATTCACTCATCATGAGAGACATAACAAAAATACAGCCCTTAGAAAGGAAACAATAGTGTATCTTAAAACATGAACAACAAAAAAGTGAAAGCATTACAGATGGACAGTTAGAAGGACTGCAGCGTTAGTTGTAACACCACCAGAAAAAAATCAAGTGGAACTGTGCTGGGCTACTGCTCCCTGAACAAGGGGAGGAAAGAAAAAAAAGATCCCAAACCCACAAACACAAATGGTTTCACAGGAAAGAGGAACTTTCACAAAAGACAATGAAGACACACCATGCAGATAGCACAGCACATGAATTAATAGTCAAGACCCTGTTCAGAAGCTATTTTCATTCTTTGATTCAGACTCAGAACCGACATATTTATATGGATTTCTTTTTATGGCAATGAAGTGATAACTACTTGCACTGGAACCGAGTGCCACCTGCTGTTAAACTGGAACAATAATGCATTCCGTTTTCCAAAAATGGGGAAAAAGACAACTCTCCACTGCCCTCTTTATTCACCAGTCACCTATTTCCATTAGAACAAAACCCAATTTGTAGGAAGCATCTTCCCTTCGTGACAAATAGCTGAAGTGAACAGGACCATTGATCCGGAGCGAGATTAAAGAATAAAGGAGTAGCAGGTGAACTACCTCTTTTGGCAGCTGTACCTTCTCTTTCTCCAAAGCCGGGACTACTACTTGCAGCATTCCTACCTTACCCTTAAATCTTCCCGTATCTTGTTTTAGTTCTTCATCAAGATTCCTTTTCAGCATGGCACATGATTGCTGAGCATTTGCAAAAAGACTTTCCATTTCTGTTTCTCCTAATTTGTTGTCGATAAAGCAGTCCCTGGGAAAACCGTCACTAAATCCAGAGTCTTTTCCAGGTTCCCTCTCTGTTACAAAAAGTGCATTTTCATCACATGTAGAAACTGGTCTTATTTTAGGAATCATATTAGGAACGTCATCCAAAAGACTTGGGTTTTAAGCTGTATCTCAGGAAGTATTCACAACCTCCCACTGCATTTCTGCTGCTTCCATCTTCATTCTCTTCCATTTCCATAAGAGGCTTTTTTTTTCTCTCTCTCCATTTGCTAGAGGCACCTTTGTATCATTGATATTATTTGTGCAATCTTCTTCATCCGTACTCCAGGTATCTTCCGTGTTTGCATTTCAGTTATCTTGATCAGAAAGGACACCAAGACTCGGATTACAGTTTCCATTTTGGGTACTTTCCCACCTAGCATAAGTTTAATATCTCCAAATTCACCTTTACTTTCTAAGCTGTTACTTGACTCTGTTGCATGAGATGAAACAACATGAGAACTCTTCAATTCATCGCTGAAGCCATCTACTGACACTTCTTCCACAAGGGAAGTAGTTTTCCCAGCTTCATTAATTTCACCAAACAGCTGCTTTAGTTCTGCTGTAACGTTTTGAAAACTTGTTTTCAATTCCCTTTTCTCATTTTCAACCCACATTCTTGCATACCTTTCTTCCCAAGGTTTTGAACGTAACTGCTTGTCAGCACTGTGCAATTCCTCATTTTCCGATGTAAAATTTCTGCCTTATCAGTGGGATTTTCACGTGCTGGTTTTTTCTATCAAGTTGGTAGTTTCTAAAATATATTTATCCTTAAGTAAACAGCTACAGACAGAAAGATTATCAAGAAAAAACAATACAGTTAATCGATGCAATTCCTGTTGCAAACTCATCCTATAATAGAAATAAGGCATTTTGAAAGCCATTTTTATAATAAAAATCAAGGGATACTAAATGAAAGGTTCACTGCGTCACCATCTTCTTAACAAGAGAAGGACTCGGAAACAACAGTTTCTTGGGTTAGATTTGCCTAGGCATTAGCGCTGCTTTTACCTTTTCGCCTGCTCGCTTTCTGTAACTGCCGGCATTTGTCACAGAGCATGTTTATTTTTCACGCTTTATTGCTTTAATACCATTTTTCATTAAAACTGCCAACATTTTTCTCACCCACCCTCCTCCCTCCATCGCGCTCTACTGTCTGGCATTGCACAGTCCCCGGCCGTCTAAGCTAACCCAAGGGGAATGAACATGACAAGCTTCTTACCGTTCACCACACAGAGAACTGGCTAAGGGAGGATTATTTCTTCAGCCAAGCTTCAGAAATAATAAATTCCACTCCAAGGTGCAAAGGAAAGGATTTATTAGGGAAACCTGCCTGCTCCTGCCCTCATCCCAGAAATCAGGAACCCAAGCTTGCAGGAAAACCGCACCATGCCTTAACCCTACCCAGCCCCCTCAAGCCCCTGTCCCCACGCTGTTTCTCAACAGCTCCGACTGCTTCTGCCCCGTGTCACAGTCCTGCCCACACGCTCCCTCCCCACACGCCTCCTCGGCTCGTGGTGCCTTCTGAACAGGGCCTGCAGCCCTGGTGTCCCAGCGGGCTGAGACCCTCACGCTCCTCGCGCTCCCCTCGTCAGCCAGGCCCTGCTCTCCCGCGGCAAAGACCCCTCCGCTCACAAGAGGGAAGGAGCACCTCAGCCAGCCACCACCTGTCTCACCCTCCCCCTTCCCAAGCTCACTGGCCAACTACTACCGCCTTGCAACAGGCTTAAGTCCTGCGCTTTGCCTGCTAGAATTAGGCACGTCCCTCTCTCGCGATGCCCGGCTGTGGGGTGGAAATCATTTGCTACGCTGTCCCTTCGGGTGTTCCAGAGGACGCCAGACCCCGCTGTGCAGCCCTGCCCCGCACGCCCAACACAAGCAGGACGCCTGCCTTATTCCCCTCTAGGATACCCTCTGAGAAACCCTTTTCAAACACTTCACGTGGCCAAACAAGAGCGTATTTTGCAGAGGCTGGGGAAGCCTCAGAAAGGTCACCACATCTCAAGGTGTTCTCTTTGACCTTTGGCTTACAAAGAGTAAGACCGGCATGTTTCATCAAACAGATCAGCCTATTACAGACAAATCTCCCTCTTCACTTGAACGTGCATTTTGCACAGGCAAAAAAACCCGCATTTGCCCGCACTGTTTCTCAGCAGTGCACAAGAGGAAAAACACCGCTCAAAATTTAAGCAAACCAACTGAAACCAAATCAGTGTAACAGCAAGCATCCGGCATAGTGACAAGGATTTTACCCCACCATAAGAAGACTGTATCCAACTTTACTTCAGACTGTAACGCAGCCTTCACCTACAGGACTCTCCCTTCAGCATTATTCACTGACTGGTAAGTTTTCTTAACCTTAGTGTATAGTACAACTTACTGAATCAGACTGCAATCCAAAATACTTGGGTTTACATACCCACACCCCATAATATTCAATGGCGTCCTTCACGTCTTCTTTCTCAGCTGATGATGACGTATGAAAGGTAGATCCTGAGTTCTCACGTGCAGTGAAAAACCACACATTTTTATAACCAGCACGACTTAATACTACTTATTTACACCTAGAGTGCATCTTGAATCATTCTACTTGTGACAAAAATCTTAACACAAAATAAAACATCCCCTCAAATTTGTGCACTCCTAGAGAGAAAATTATCATCATACAGATTGAAGATGCATCTGTGTGAAATCCTTTCTTCCAGGGCATTATACCTTTTAACGTATACGGGAAACTGGCTGAAAATCACTATATATGGTCACAACTAGGCCCTTCCTGTTTCTTAAACATGCACAACCTCTCTCTCTCTCATACGTAGATATACACCTCTGTATCTCTGACACACTGTGCGCCACACAGGATTCCTCCAGCAATTTCCGTTTCCCTGTGTGTTGTGCACAGAAAATCACGAACAACAAAGTCACAGGCTTGAAATCTTCAAGACCCCAGCTTTATTCCTTGCCCGACACAAATGTGTCTCTAGACATGGATCTAGACAGAGTATTTCAGTCAAACTGCTGCCCTGACAATAGATGCCTGAGCAGAAGACCCACTGATGTTGCTGGAAAACTGAATTGTACTTCCAGACATTGCGATACGGATCCTGTAGAAGTGATCTTGTAGAAAAGAACAAAAAAAAAAAATCACTACGAAAAGTTATATAAATGTATTACTGACATGGAACAAGACAAACAGAGCGCAAGTGCTATCGGCTGCTCTCCAGAAGAGTTGCACCCTGGGTTTCTTCTCCCTTCTCTGTCGGTATTTCAGCTGCTGCTCACAGACTGGAGTGACGCTGACACAACATGGCACATCCCAGGGTGACAGCGGGTGGGTTACATGAGAGCGGCTGCCATTGCTTCCCCGCTCCCCCAGCACCCAGCGGTTCTCACAGCGCGCAACAGACGAGCAAAACCCGTTTCAGGCCGGGCTGGGAAGGCGAGGGGCAGGGAGAGGTCACTCACGGACTGACACAAACGCCCACACAGCCCCAGCCCGAGCCCCAGCCCAGCCTTCCCGGCCCTGGCACTTTGCGTTCAGGGGGGCAACTCTCACGGGAACCGGGGGGCTGGTGTCAGTGGCCTCACACAGGGACCATCTGCTTCTGACACGACAAACGGGCTCTTCCCCGTCAGGCTCTCCTCTGCCTCCTGACCCTTGCCCACAGGTTCACAGACAAACCACAGCCGCCCCACTCGGGCTAAGGATCCTCTCACTAGGAAGCACACCCGGGAGGAGGCGGCACACGGGCTTGGGCTCCCAGGCTCCCGGGAGCACAGATAATGCAGATTGAAAACTTGACATCTGGTCGTCTTCAGCTCACCTAGGCTTTTGTGCATCTTCATAGCTCCTCCCAACTCACCTCACACGCCATTTGTCTGACAGCAGAGGAGCAGGTAATCCTGACACTTAATTTCCACCAGTTCAAAGGGAAACAGCTGGTGCTGAAACCCCTTTTATTCCAGGAGTCCTAGCGCTGCAGCTGAAAAGTGCTTATAGGTATAATTTCTAATGATGGGTGTCTTCAACATAGAATGATTGCTTGCCACGTTTTTCTAGCCTCGGTATCTCTGGCAAAATACATGTGCAAATCTTACTGCATAAAGTACCAAGTCCCTCAGCATTTCTAGAGGCCACATTCCTCCTCAGGGCGGGGAAGGGAGAATCACTTCCCTATTTCCCTGCCTGCTGGTTTCAGATGTGGTGCGACACTTCACAGCAGTGCTGGGGGTAAAGCTGGACGGCGTTATGCAAACCTAAATATTCTGCCTGGCTCCAGAAGGCTGCGGGTCTCCCCAGGCTCTTTTACACACGCTCCATCGCTGCTATTGCTTCAGCAGCGGCTTTACCTCCCAACAGAGACTTCCTTAAAAACATGTTCTGACTTTCCTGAACAGTGGATTGTATCTCACAGTTTCGTTGATTTGCACAGCAGAATCCTGCAGTTTCCGTTGAAGCTAACAAAGACCGTGTGCTTCCAAACCCAAGCACATCCAGCGCCTCCACCATAACTCTGAATTAGAGCTATTGCCTAAACCACTACATGCTGCACACACTGCCCGTGCCAGCCCTGGCTAGCCCAGCCCTGTTTTACCGATTCATCCAGGCACTTGCATCAGTGCCTCTGACTTGGTGAATTTACACATGAGAAACCAGGCCTTTCTGACCAACACCCATGCACCGGTTATTTTTTAATTAATGACACATTGCTAATAGTCAAAATCACTTGCGCCGCAGATTTTCCCTGAATTTCTTCACAGCATCACCTATGATTGCTGTTGTCAAATACATGACTGCTGCTTTCTTTACCTGCAGGAAGCTTGGCACAACACGTACAATATTGTACAACATACAGCTCCAGCTGACAGTCAGACCAGAATGACCTTCCTGCCGTGCAGGTGGGCTGCATGTCTCCAGTAGCCCCCACAGCCCCAGCCTGCACTGCTTTAGAGACAGCAAAGATCCGCGCTGATGAGAAACGCTCTCATGCACATGGCATTTCACCTTGTCCACGGATTTGAAACATGGGTTGCTTCGCAAAATTTAATTTTATGGTTTCGTTCCAAGGCAAAACAGACTGTCCAACAACTTTTGACTTACACTAAAAACCATAAATATCCACCGTCCGTATGAACAGATACATGCCAGGATATGTACTGCTGATGAATTTTTTCACATGTTGCTGGGGAGCAATACCTGCACGTGTTCATCTTTTTGTCCATCTCTGCTGGGATTCCTTCTAGCTGGGTACGTTGCATCTCAGGGTTGTATGGAGGGGATTACCTCCAAGCAGGGGGACAGATCACCAGCCACCCCTGTCGCTCCTAAACTGCCTCTGCTGAGCATCTCAGTGCCTCCCACAGTGGCGGCTTGCTCAGGAAGAGGTGGCCTGTGATGGCTCCTCTCCAGTGCACATGCCCCAGGACCACTGAGCAAAGGACTATCCCACACCATCCTCCCCCTCTCTGAGAAAGAAAGCACGTACCTATCTATGGCTAATCTCCCTTCTGAAGCAGTACAGCTCAGCTGAGACCTCAGACTGCTTTTCTGCAGCACCTGGGATTCTTACCAACACTGTCTCCATGGACTCTACCCGGACTCAGTTTTGTGCAGAGGAGGTGTTTACTGCCGCATGCGCAACAGCAACGGCAAGGGCAGGCAGCGCAGCGATCTCCTGTTACCGAACGTGCTGCTCTGGGACTCCCAAACAGGTGGTCAGTTATAGCCCTGGCAAAGTTCTCCAGCAAAGCCACCCGTGATTTGTACCCACCTCAGCTGTACAAACACGGTGTAAACAGACGCGCAGCGGCTCTTTACCTCCAGCACTGTATGTCCCTTTCCTTCCCGTGTCACCACCACCTGCAAAAGCGCTCACGGAAATGAGCAAACCCCACCCGCCAGAAAGAGGCAGGGCTTTCAAAGGGAAGGAGGGTATTCAATGGAAGCTGCAGATGTGCCCTGCCTGGAGAAGGCACCACTGGCAACCCCTCCTCTGTGAGAGCTGGGGAGATGCAGAGGGGGAGGAAGGCAGGCGTCGGGGAGGAACTAGAAGCCCTGGTTTGCTACTGCTGCAGTAGCCCTGGCTGTGGGGACAATAGAGCTCGCCATGAAATGACGATCAACCAAAACATTTCAGAGGGGCACAGCAGGGAGCACAAGCTGCTGGGCGTCAGCAAAGGGCTGTGCTCAGCTTCTCTGCGGCAGGTTGCCATAGGCAAGGTGAACACGAAGCACAGTTCTACCTGCCTTGCAGGGGCTTGGCCTGAGCTCCCCCTTTGCAAACCAAGTCACCCTCCCACCACACCGCACAATCTCTGCTTCATGTATGTCCCAGCAACTGGGGTACCACATGCAGAGAAATCTGAGAGGTCCCCCCTGGTCACAGCTCTAGTCATCACTGGTTCCAACAACTTCTGATGCTCAGGGTGTCCCCTGCGCCAGGGGTCCTCCCTCCAGGCGCCCCTCCTCCTCTCCATTTGCCCTGGAGTAGACAACATCACACCCATCCTGGGGAGATTTAAGCCCCAAAGAGCTCAGAACTGCCTGAAGCCAGCACAAAAGCCTATCTTCTCTCTGAGAGTTGCAATGTCCTTACACCCTCCCTGTCCTTCCCGTCTCGATCAGAAACCAAACAGGGGAAGCGGTGCACGCAGATACACAGAGAATACTGAATGGGACACACTGGCTCCTCTTCCAACTCCTTTATTGTCTCAAAGGTGTTTTCATTCTGTTGGAGGAAAAAGAGAGAAATATGTAGAGTCCCCAGGTTTATCCCTGGTAAGCACTTTCACATGTTCATTTAGTAAAGCAGATTAGATTGATTCCTCAGAGCTTTTTTTTTTTTTTTTTTTTTTTTGGGAGGGGGGGGAGGGGATTATAATGAACTCATTCAGTTTTTAAATCAGGCTTAGGAGCCGCGACTCACTGGCTATGAATACATGTACACACATGCGTGTACAGGACAGCACAGAATACTCTATTTACTCATGTTATAAACTGAGACCACAATGGATCATAATCCAATTAAATTTTTTATTAATTACAGCAAGTAGAATACGAGCAAAGACAGCGCTGGACGACAGGGGAGTCTGCGCTTCGCCAACTGCCGTCCTGAGCAGTTCAAACAGTCCCTTTTTATACTTTTTTTACTTTCGTGTTCATGAGGTAGTGGAGGTGTTGACCCTTCACTCATATGTCCTTATATGGCGTTGTCTGTCCTGTTTCTGTCGGTTCCTGGACACCTGGCGTTATCTTATCTTTCACAAGCGGCATCCTGGACACCTGGCGTTATCTTATCTTTCGCAAGCGGCATCCTGGACACCTGGCGGTTATCTTATCTTGCACAAGCGGCATCCTGGACACCTGGCGGTTATCTTATCTTTTGTTGCCTAATCTTTACATTGGGCTTAACATAAATCTTAATAAACAATACCCTAGTCCATAGTTTCTTACAATCCCCCTTTTTTCTTTTTATCCTATTATTGTTTATTAGACGCTGCTTTCATTCTCGGCACTGCGAACAAACCTTTTTCCAAAATCCCAACATTTATCAAAACACTCACAAGGTAATACCTCACAATTACAATAGGCATAGTTCTCACGTGGCATAACGCATTCGCAACAATCTTCATCCTCATTAATAGATACACTCTTATACTTTGCCCCAGACCTCGTAGTTACAATAAGCAATTTAGCTATGTCAAACCGTTCTTTAATAAAATGTAAAATATAGCGTAATATACAAGGCCCAAATATAAGTCCCAGAATCAACATAATAAGTGGTCCCGCTAAAGCAGACAACAAAGTGGTTAGCCAAGGTGAGATATTAAACCAGTTTTCATACCATGACCTGCCGGCCTCACGATTTTTCTTACGTTGATCTAACCTTTTCCGGAGTTCAGACATGGTGTCCTGGACTACTCCCGTATGGTCAGCAAAAGAACAACATTCTTCATTGAGAGCTACACATAACCCTCCTTCCTTTAAGGACAATAGATCTAATCCTCTTCTATTTTGCAGCACTACTTCTGATGAAGACTTTACTGAAGTGGCTAAATTTTGGATAGATTGTTCTATTTTTGCTAAATCCTCATCTACAGCCATCTGCAAACTTTGTAATTCCTGACCTTTTACTAGGGAGGCTATGCCTGTACCTGCTCCAACTCCGCCCGCTATCAGCAGTGTAGCTAGGGTTACCACTGTAATTGGCTCTCGTTTTTGTCTATTCAGGTCTCCTTCAAAGTGGCGTAACACCTCCTCGGAGGTGTGATAGATCAGACGAGGAACAATAATCACCTGTACACAAAACTGAGATTGATTAAACACGTTTAGGGATAGGCAAGGCGTTACTCCGATGTCTGAACAAACCCATTTAGCTCCTGGTGTCGGGATAGCCCATTTGTCATTTTGGTTCTTGTGTTTCTCTGTATTGGTGTTAGTGACTGTTCGGTTGCACAAAGGCTGATACTTTTCGGGCACTGTACCTATGCATTTTCCTTGACCTGTTACTAATTGAATAGTAATTCCTTGCGTATGGTTCCTCTGGTCATCCCATGGGCATTCTCGTGGGTTTGAACCATTAGACCATCGAATCCTTCCTGGTTTTCCAATTGCCTCAAAATATGGTGGTCTAACATTATAACATAACCAGCATTCCTCAGTTAAATTTGGTTTGCTTTCATTGAGGGCATGGTAAGAGGCTTGCATGAGATTCCATAAGGGGTCGTTGGATTCTGACAACTCTAGATCCCTGGATAAGGAGAATTCAGTCACAGTGTCATTAGCTGTTTCCGAAAGGGAGTCTGGAGAAGGGGTTACGACAGTTACGGGGGCAACCTTTTTTTCAAAGAAAGTAGGTGGATTCAGGACCAGGTTTGGTCCTACTGGTAAAGGATCGTGGGGCATCGGTCTCTTCATTATTTGAAAAATTCCTCCTCTGTCTGCACCTGTTTCCCAATATCTAATTCCCCAATATTTCCCTGCCAGCCAAAAGTCCTGAGCAGGATTTTTTATAGTTATATTGATGCCCACACAAGGAATCGGTTTACTTAAGCAATGACCCCACCGGTCTCCGTGTAATTTAGGTCTCTCGCATCCTTCCGGTGACCACTTTATTTCTAGATACTGGTCTCCAGGTGCGGACCACTCAGAGGCCCATGTTTCGCACCCCCAATATGCACAGTAATAATGACCTGGAGAATTACAGTATCCTTTACCAGGGTTTGATGCTGGACATATATAAATTGGTTTACATATATCCGCTTCATCTCTACGATCTTCTTCAGTAACTAGATCATGCAAACCCACATTGAAACTAACTGTGCCCGGTGTAGTTCGTGCTTGGATTGGATTACTTGGATATTTTATGTTTGTTATTGTCCAGTTCATAGGTTCATGAGGGTTTCCATTTGCTTGGGTTATTATCAATAACAAAACTAACGGTATACCAGGAAAAAGGGTGTCTGTCAATTTTGCTAATTTAAGTATATTTTTACCAGTCCTGGGGAAGTTCGGCCATTGTTGCTTTAGTGTCCCATTGTTCTGGTTCTGTTCTCCACAGTTTGTTCCTCCTCTGCCTTGCCCGTCGACTCGGTTGCTTCGAGCCACGGGGTGTACCATCTTCTCGGCAGCAAGGGAATTCTTCAGGAGAACAGCTGCTTCGGGCTTTCTGCCTGTTTACATAGGCTTCCCACTTTGCAGCTTTAACTAATGGGGCAAAGCAAGACACGGTTAGTACTTCCCTTCTGCACTTTATAGCCAAGATTTCAGCTACAAAGGGGACTGGTTCGGTGGAGTGGTAACAATAATATTGAGGGTTTATTCCTTTGGCAAAAATTTCCCACCACTCATGGGATTCTCGAATAATTTCTTGGTTAGACTCTAATTGTTTTAATTTCCACTCAGTAAGAGTTCTTTGGATTTTCCAACACTGTGTGCAAACTCCTATTGGAGGGTATCCGAATTCACAGTGTGTCCACCATTTATCCTGGCATACCTTACATTTAAAACAAGCAAATGGATAACAATTGCAGTTCAAATTATTACACCTAATTCATATATCTAGAGTGCATATATTATTTACATCAGCATATCTTCTATACTTGATATTGTGTGGTTGCATAAGTTTAGCAATTACACTTCTTACACTTCCATATATAATAGATAAAAAGCGAGATAACTATAGCAAATGTAAACAATAATACACACTTTATACCAAAAGGTAATGCGGCAAAATAATCAAATAAAGTCTCTATCATTACGTTATCTTTTCAGGGTTATCTTGGTGTCACCTGGAGTACTGATTACTTTCCAGTGGGGTCTCGTCACTGGGCCTTTAATGCGACTGGCATGAGTCCATCCACGCTCAGCAGTCCGGACAGCCGTTTCTGTTGTAAGCAGAACAAGATAAGGTCCCTCCCAATTGGGTTTTAGGGTTTCTTCTTTCCACGTTTTAACCAATACCCAGTCCCCAGGTTTAAGATTATGAATTTTTAAGTCCAACGGTGGTCGTTGTACAATCAGTCCATGTTCCCAAAGCTTGTTACAATGTTCTGCTAATTGTGAAACATATTCATTAATCACACGGTCTCGAATTAAAACATTTGTTTGTGGACTTTCAATTCTATAGGACATTCCATAGACCATTTCAAACGCTGATATTCCTACATCTGCTCGGGGTCTGGTTCTGAGAATTAATAGTGCCATGGGTAGGCACTTAATCCATGATAATTTGGTTTCTATCATTAATTTAGTCAAAATAGTTTTGATTTCTCCATTCATCCTTTCAACTTTTCCCGAACTTTGTGGATGCCATGGCGTATGGTATTCCCACTTAATACCCAAGCTTTCTGTTAGATCTCTAACAATTTTTGACACAAAGTGTGTTCCTCTGTCCGAGTCGATTACTTCAGGTACTCCATATCGAGGTATAATGTGTTCAAGTTACACTTTAGTAACTTGGTTAGCAGTTGCCTTGGAGGTAGGAAAAGCCTCAACATAATGTGTTAAATGATCCACCATTACTAATAAATATTTGTAACGCCCTGCCCTGGGTAGTTCAGTAAAATCCACTTGTATGTGTGAGAAAGGTCTGTATGCTGGGGAACGTCCTCCAAGAGGCTTTTGTCTCATGTTGTTTCGATTAACCTTTTTACAGGTCTCGCAGGCTGCCGTGACTGTCTTTGCTATGTTATATACGCCTATACAGGCAAACTGTTGATTGAAATGATCAACTAACGCCTGGGTTCCCCAGTGTGTTTTACTATGTATTTTTGAAAATATTTCAAGTGCTATGCCCTTCGGCAAAACTTCTCTCCCATCTGGCAATATGTACTTACCAGCCTGTTCCTTAGCTCCCATTTGTTCTAGTTTTTCCTTTTCTGCAGACTCAAAACTCAAATTTTTACTAACAGGTATTTGTTGTATAGTTAAAATCGTACTATAATTGCCTGCCACTCGTTTTGCTTCTGTATCAGCTGCATTATTTCCCCTAACTTGGTAACTTGTACCTCGCTGGTGTCCCTTTATATGTACAACTGCTATTTTATTCGGCATTTTTAATGCCTCCAGAACTCGCCGAATTAATTCTGGGTGTATCAGTTCTTTTCCCTGTGAGTTAACGAATCCTCTTTCTTCCCATATTTTCCCAAAAGTGTGCACTACTCCGAACGCATAGCGTGAGTCTGTATATATAGTTCCATCCTTTCCCTTCAGTGACACTAATGCTTTCCACAATGCATACAGCTCACAGGCTTGAGCCGACCAGCTGGCACTCAGGGGGCCTGATTCTATTGTCTTAAATTCTCCTTTTTCCAACTTAACGATGGCATATCCGGACAATCGTTTACCTTCCACTATTCGTGATGATCCATCTATAAATAATACTTCTCCACATTGTAGTTCTTCTTCTTCTAAGTCTGGCCTAATGCATGTCTGCTGTTCAATTGTTTGAAAACAATTGTGCAATAGTTCATTACCTTCTCCTGGGTACAAAAATTCAGCGGGGTTAACTGCTCCAATAGTTTTCAAAGATAGTTTAGGGGATTCTATAAGTATTCCCTCATACTTTAATAATCGGCTATCTGTAAGCCATTTTTCTGCTTTTTGTTGTAACACTCCCCTGATATTATGAGGCGCATATAAGACAACTTCTCCATTAAAGGTAATGCGATTTGTTTCCTCAAGTAGTAAGGCAGCAGCAACAATGATTTGTAAACAACTCGGCCAACCCCTGCTCACAGGGTCCAACAGCTTTGATAGGTATGCCACCGGTTTCTTTTGTCCAGCCCATTCCTGAGTTAATACTCCGAATGCCGTTCCTTCATATATGTTAACAAATAAATGGAATGGCCCCTTTAAATCTGGGAGGCTTAAAACCGGCGCTTGGCTTAGCTCCCTTTTGAGACTGGCAAACTGCTCTTGATCCTGAGGGGTCCACTTGGGCATTTTGTCTTTAGACAGTTGTTCATATAAGAATTTAACTTTAAAGCTGTAGTTCTCTATCCATTGCCTACAATACCCAAATAGCCCTAATGCCTGCCGAATTTGCCTCTTAGTGACAGGCATAGGTAATTCCAGAATTCCTTTAATGCGCTCTGGATCCAATATCTTCTCGCCGTTAAACAAATAATGCCCCAAGTATTTCACTTTTTCCTCCACAAATTGTAACTTTTCTTGTGATACCCGTAGTCCCTTTTGTGCAAGAAAGTTTAGGAGTCGAATGCTTTCTTTCCTTACATCCTCCTTATTATTCCCTGCTATGAGCAGATCATCTACATACTGTAACAGCACGTTTCCCGTTTGTACTTGGTATTCTTTTAAGAGCTCTTCCAGGGCCTGTCCAAACAGATTAGGGGACTCAGTGAACCCTTGGGGGAGCACGGTCCATCTCAATTGCTGTCTACGGCCTGTCTACGGCTTAGCTCAAAAGGGAGCTAAGCCAAGCGCCGGTTTTAAGCCTCCCAGATTTAAAGCGGCCATTCCATTTATTTGTTAACATATATGAAGGAACGGCATTCGGAGTATTAACTCAGGAATGGGCCGGACAAAAGAAACCGGTGGCATACCTATCAAAGCTGTTGGACCCTGTGAGCAGGGGTTGGCCGAGTTGTTTACAAATCATTGTTGCTGCTGCCTTACTACTTGAGGAAACAAATCGCATTACCTTTAATGGAGAAGTTGTCTTATATGCGCCTCATAATATCAGGGGAGTGTTACAACAAAAAGCAGAAAAATGGCTTACAGATAGCCGATTATTAAAGTATGAGGGAATACTTATAGAATCCCCTAAACTATCTTTGAAAACTATTGCAGCAGAATGTCTTCCCATTCAAAGGCAAAATAATCACGGCATTCTTCTGCCAGTGGACAGGCCCAAAAGGCATCCTTTAAATCAGCCACACTATACCAGGAGTTATGGGGTCCTAGCTTGCTTAGCAGTGTGTATGGATTTGCTACTACAGGGAACCGGGTGATAGTTCTTTTGTTTATTTCCCTTAAATCATGTACGAGCCGATATTTCCCATTTGGTTTCTTTACAGGCAGAATGGGGGTGTTAAAGGGTGACATACAAGGCTCTAAGATTCCTTGTGCTAACAATCGATCCATTTCTGGTTTTAATCCCCTCCGTCCTTCTAGGGATATGGGATATTGCCTTACCCTCACAGGTATGTGGGGTTCGGAAATTTGGATTTTAATCGGTGGGATTTCCAGTCTACTAATTGTGTCCGGAGAGTACCAGACATCGGGGTTAATTTGTTTTTGATCATCCACGGTCAAAGGATAAGCAGACACTGTTAGCTCTTGATTTTTTACTTTAATTTCTAATTGCAATTCAACAATTAAATCTCGTCCTAACAGATTAAATTCTGCTTCAGGGACGAGCAAGTGTTCACCCATTCCAAATTTATTTTCAGTTTCGAATACCACATTTTTGATTTTGCTTACTTTAAAGGGTTCTCCTTTTGCCCCAATTACTTGTACTTTTTCAGGGGAAACTTTACATCCCTCAGGTATATGCTTAATAGTTGATTTCTCAGCCCCAGTGTCCACTAAAAAGGTGAACTCTTGTTTATGGGGACCTATTTTTAATTTTATCAAGGGCTCATGATGACTCCGGTCCCCTAAGATATAGAGCCCCTGACTCTCCTATTCTGTTTTCAATATTTCCTCATCCCTGATCCTTTCTCTGCAATTCTGTTTTATATGTCCCCTTTTTCCACAGTAAAAACAACATCTCTGTTCCTTCTTTACTACTACGTTCCCTTGTTTCGTTCCAGCAGTTCTGTGTTCACCAGTTCGCTCTTTGCGATCCTCTCTGACCGCTGCTACCATCATTTTTACTTGTCGCTTGCTGCTCTCTTCTTCCCGCCTTACGTAGACTTTCTGAGCTTCCCTCAGTAATTCATCCAACCCTCTATTCTGCCAGTCTTCTAACTTTTCAATCTTCTTTCTGATATCTTCCCATGATTTTGCCACAAACTGAGTTTTGAGGAGCGCTTGCCCTAAAGGGTCGTCTGGATTTACCCCAGAGTACAGCTGAAGGGCTTTCCTCAGTCGTTCCAGCCACTCAGTAGGGCTTTCATCTTTCTTTTGCATTTCATTAAATGCTTTATTGATATTCTGGCCACGGGGTACTGCTTCCCTAATCCCCTGAATTACTATAGTTCTCAGGTCCTGCATATGAGTTCTATGCACTAGATCCTGATTATCCCAGTTAGGTCTTTGGAGTGGCCATTTAATATCTGCTTGGGGTCCCTGGGCATGCTGAGCATCCCACAGTCTCATTCCTGCTCGTCTAATCATATCTCTTTCCTCGGTAGTAAATAATTGACCAAGGATAGATTGCATCTCATCCCAAGTATAAAGGTTTGGTCCCAAAAATTGATTTAATCTTTCTGCCACTCCGAGTGGGTCCTCAATTAAGTTTCCCATCTCGGTTCTTTTAAAATCTTGTAGGTCAGCCGAGTTTAGGGGTACGGAAATATATCCGATCACAGGTTGAGGTCCCCCCATGGGTATTTCCCTTAGGGGGTACATCTGAGCTGCCCCTTTCTGACTTCTAGTTACGTGTCTAGGAAGAGGGGGAGACCCTTGTTCCGACTCTGGTGGGGGAGTGGGCGCTCTGGGGACCTCTGCGGGAGCAGGAGGAGGAATGTAAGGAGGGGGGGTTAGAAGGGTTTCGTCCAACTCTTCCTGCTTTTTCTTTTGTTTAGTTTTCATTTCATTCAGTGGGTAAAGTCTAGCTCCCGGTCTTTCTAGCCACACTTGCGCATATCGACTCTCCTCCGGGTTAAGGGGTTTTTTATTATTAACCCAGAGGTTTAATTGCTGTCTTACCCAATCTTCTTCTGACCCATAGACTGGCCAAAAGACATTTTTAGAAATTTTCTTCCCTCCCCATATCTTAGTACAATATTCTATCATCTTCTGCTTATCTTTCCCTAGAGTTCCAGGGAAATATCTCCAATTGTCTAAGATATATGCCAGAGGGGTATTCTTAGGTACAGTGGGTACCCTTCCCATGGGAGTCGAAGGCTTGCTGCCCTTCGCCCCCATCTTCTGGAATATCCACAAACATACACTCACTCGCTCCCCTTGTTCCTGGCCCAGTCCCTCGCGGGAGATGGGAAACGCAGTACTTAAGAGTCCGCACTCGCTTGGTTCAGTATATCGAACCTCTCACTCGTTATATTCCAGGAAACCCAATCCCGCCCGAACGGCAAACCCGCGAACAAATTCGCAATATACTTACGCGTCCTGCGTCTTCGTCCGGACTCCCGTGCACAGAATTTTATGGGATTTTACCGGTTTCTCCTTTGCTCATTATTCTAGAATTTAGGTTTGTCGGTAAGGTTGGAGTAAGCTGTTGGTCGCGGGGCCGCGAAATGTCGCGGGGCGCCTCCCCGGAGGACCAAAGCCCACCGTTCCTTATCCGAGTCACGGCACCAGAAATTGTTATAAATTGAGACCACAACGGATCATAATCCAATTAAAATTTTATTAATTATAGCAAGTAGAATATGAGCAAAACCAGCGCTGGACGGCAGGGGAGTCTGCGCTCCGCCAACTGCCGTCCTGAGCAGTTCAAACAGTCCCTTTTTATACATCTTTACTCCCGTGTTCATGAGGTAGTGGAGGTACCCTGCGCATGCTTCAGTTGTTGTTAGGGGGTCGTTTTCTGCCTCCTGGTGGTCGTTGAGGCCGAAGTAAGAAGTCTTCCTCCTTTGTCCCATAGTTGACCCCTCACTCATATGTCCTTATATGGGGTAGTTTGTCCTGTTTCTGTCGGTTCCTGGACATCTGGTGGTTATCTTATCTTGCACAAGCGGTATCATGTGGCTATTTATATCTTTTGCTGTCTGACCTTTACATTGGGTTTAACATAAATCTTAATAAACAATACCCTAGTCCATAGTTTCTCACACTGTCTGACCTTTACATTGGGCTTAACATAAATCTTAATAAACAATGCCCTAGTCCATAGTTTCTCACACTAGGGAAGATCAGAAACTTATTTCAGACTTAGAAGGGTCATATAATGAAGAGGGATGGGCTTATACCCCACAGGGAAAATTAATTGTTCCCTCATATTTACTGTGGCATTTAATACGGGAAGCACATAGGAAGAGACATTGGGGAATGGAGGCTCTGTATAAGCATCTGATAAAAGATATTGTGGCTAGAAATTTATATACCACAGTGAGACAAGTGGCTCAACAGTGTGACCTTTGCCTCCAAACTAATCCAAAGAATACTCCCAAACTAGAAATGGGCCAGATTGGAAAGGGTAATGGGCCTGGACAACAATGGCAGGTTGATTTCACGGAACTTCCAAGAAAAGGGGGGCACCGATATTTGCTGGTATTAACTGATACCTTTTCAGGTTGGCCAGAAGCGTTCCCAACCAGAACTGCCAAGGCTCGGGAGGTAACTAAAATACTAATACAAGAAATAATACCTCGCTTTGGGGTTCCAGCAACCGTATCCTCTGACAGAGGACCACACTTTGTTTCAAAATTAGTGCAACAAACCAGCCACCATTTAGGTATAGATTGGCAACTTCACACCCCATATCGCCCTCAGTCGAGTGGCCAAGTGGAGAAAATGAACCACTTAATCAAACAGCAAATTGTAAAACTGGGACAAGAAGCAAACTTGCCATGGCCTCAGTCTCTCCCTTTAGCCCTTTTGCGTATACGGACAAGACCAAGGGTGAGAGAAGGACTGAGCCCTTTTGAAATTCTGTATGGACGCCCCTATGGAATACAAAAGGGGACATCAATGCAAATTGGGGACGAAATTATGACCTCCTATATGGTGGCATTGAGCAAACAGCTCAATAAAATTGGAAAACATGTAATTGGGACCCGAGGAAGGGGTCTGGATGGGCCTGTACATGATATTCAACCTGGAGATTATGTATATGTAAAGTCTCTTGCAGAAAAACCCTTGAAACCACAGTGGGAAGGACCATACCAAGTACTCCTCACCTCCTTCACAGCAATCAAAATTAAAGAACAGAATGCCTGGATTCATCATACCCGTGTGAAGAAGTCGCCACAAAAGCTTTGGACATGAGAAATTCAAGGGCCATTAAAGCTCAAGCTAAAAAGATAGGATGTGGGTTAAATTTAACATGATTCTGATAATTTTACAGGTGATAGACACAGCGGCCTGGCGAGAGAACTGGTATATACAGGCGATTCAAAACATCACCACAATTTTAAATAAAACAGATTGTTGGATCTGTACCCAAATACCAAGGCATGCTGGTTATGAGATACCGTTAATAGGCATCCCACTGCCAGTTTCCCTAATGAACCGCCAAGATGGCTCCTTTTGGGGAAATACAATCTGGAGCACAGACCCTCAGGTTAAGTGGGGACGGGGACTAAAAATAACTGTTGAAGAGACCAGCATATTAGGGGATAACTGCCTAGTAAGTTCGGGGAAAGGGCTGTTTATGGGAGAACACCTAAATTGTAACAGAAGTCGTACATTAAATATGACAGGTAGAGATCTGGGATTTTTGAAATTAAACTATACCGGTCTCCTGACCCCACAAGGGACAGGGTGGTATTGGTTGTGTGGCACAACGGCTCATAAAGTCTTGCCCATAGGACGGCGAGGAGCATGCACTCTGGGAGGTCTGGTCCCCAATATTACTATCATTGACGGGTTAACGCGACCCCCCATAAGAAAAAAACGAAACGTTGTAAATAACCCCCTCATAAACAGACCAACGAGTTTCCACAGTTTTGCGCGATGGTTCATTCCGTTTTTAGGGGTTAGTGAGTTGGAAAAGGCAATAATAAACATCTCAGCTGTAATAGAAACAGTGGAAAATAGGACAGTTGATGCCCTCCTGGCACTCCAGGAGGAAGTTACTGACTTACGAAAATAGTATCACAGAATCGTATGGCTTTAGATTTGCTATTAGCCTCCCAAGGGGGGGTATGCACTGTGATCAATATAGATTGTTGCATGTATGCCGATCAGAGCGGGCGAATCACCGAGGACCTCCAAGAAATTAGGAAACAAGTAAATATTCTACATAAAGTGACACAAGACAACACTTCTTGGAGTTTTTTTGAATTATGGGAGAAATTGACATCCTGGTTGCCCAATCTAACATGGTTAAAACAATTATTTGTAATGATCATTGTAATTGTCTTTCTATTTTTAATTATTAGTATAGCTGCCCGTTGTGGATATTGGTGTTTTAAGGGAACTGGAAATTCCTATAGCGAATGGAAGAGAAATCAACTGTGACAAAAATTAGAATCTAATCAATACTTCGAGTCTGAGTACAAGAATTTACTAATTTCTTTGAAAAGGGGGGACTGAGAGAGAGGGGGGGGGGTAAGAGATAGGGTAGAGTTTAACGATTATGATAGTTTGTTTAGCTGTTTAGGGTAAAGTTGTAAAATTTAACGATTGTAATAGTCTGCTTAGCTGTTTAGGGTAAAAGTTGTAAAGTTTAACGATTATGATAGTCTGCTCAGCTGTTTAGGGTAAAGTTGTAAAGTTTAATGACTATGATAGTCTGTTTAGCTGTTTGCCAAATCTTACACGGTTTGCTTGGGTGCTGTGACAAGGTGTACGGGAGTAAAGGGCTTCATGACCATGTAAGTCCAGCTTTATGACCATATAAGTCCAAAGAAAGATTACAGCCTTGCAAGAACAAGCCAAAGCCGGTTCTGCGGTTTGGACAAAGAGCAGGACGTTACTGAGCCTGCGCCAGGTGTGGGGGCAACTAGCGGTCACGAGGAAGACTCACCTGCCTTCATCCTCAGGACCCCTGACGACCACCACCAGGGGACACTGCGCAAACTCAGTTGAGAGAAAAATATGGAAATGACTCGCAGAGCTAATTTTAATACAAAGCGGGGATAGGTAATGCATATGTATAGGCGTATTACGACATAGTTATGAATATGTAATGAGTTGCCTTATAAAATCACGCAAGTTTTCGCGCCAGGCGCGCACGATTTTTGGCGGGACTACCCCCGTGCTGCCCAGCGCTGATTAAACATACCTACTTTACAATCTTACGGATTGTGGAGTCTGTTTTCCGCGCGTCATAAGGAACCAATCTGTTTAAAGCACGCGACCTCTGATAACATATATAAACTCGTGCTTCTGCACAATAAGTCGGCATTTGCTAGCATCAAACAGCGTCCCGTCTATCCATTGCAGCAAACTGGAGACCCCGATGTGATGGGTTTATGAACCGCCAGGCTGAGCGGCAGGCTGCAAGTCCCACAGAACGTTGAATGAGCTGCTGAAAGGTAGCAGGAACCGGCAAATGAAGTCCCTCTGGAACTGAGAGATGAGCTGTGGGAAACATGGGAATCAAGTGTCTTCCCCTGTGAGGGATGTATATGGACTCATAAAGGGTCTTCTAGTCAGATCCGGGAGCCCATGCCTCAGTCTCCCCAAATGGTGACCCCTATGGTGGTGCTCCCAAGCCTTGGAAGAATAAGGACGGAACTGGTCGATAAAAAAGCCAGCTCGTGGAAGAGGGCTGCGTTCCGGAGGAGACGGCTTGGCTGAACGATCGTCTTGCTGTCTGGACCAGGCGGACAACCTAAACCCCGAGGATAACACCTGTATGCATCGAGACAGGTGAGCAGCCAAGAAACTTTAGAGACTTGGAAAGAATGAAAGTGTGTACAGACAGCAGCCAATTGTATGATGCTGCCGTGGAGGGGAGCTCCGTGTCGGGAATGCATTTAGCATCTTGGTGGCAAATTCTGACTACTCTTTGCCAAGTGTGGACTAATTCTACTAACGGTGCCAAACCAGAGGAGGCTGTAAATTCCACCGACAGCGCGGCTCTTCTCAAGACACCGTCAGCGATGGCGATTCTGTCCACACCTCCTCTGCCCCCAAAGCTTCTGTCACTGACTGCAGCGACCCTCACAACACAGGACCAAGCACGGGAACAGGACAACTCGGACAATGATTTTATTGACAATGATAAACCTTTTGATCCAGGTCCTACAGATCTGGAAAAGGAGCTAGACCTTTCCCCCACCCCCTTGTCTCTCCTGATGCATTGATTGTATTTTGGGGGAGGGTGAAAGGGGGTCTGAGGGACTGGTGGCAGGAATGCAAGTGGGAAACACTTAAGTGATGGGTTTTGGGAGTGGCTAGGGCATGTTCAGTATTTTGTCAGACAAATCAACCTGCAGAGTGGCAGCCTGTGCAATACGAGGCTGTTACAAGGGTTAAGCAAAGCAGTGCGGGAAGGGAGGATTCATAATACATTTGCTATGTCCCTTCTTGAAGTGATGGCAGAGCCTTATACACTCACACTGCATGATTGGAAGTTACTGCTTTGTATGGTACTAACTGATACAGTATATGATGTGGTTATCTGATTTTTGTGAGCTGTGTGTAGTGGCCTTGACTGAAAACCTTAATTGGGGAATTGCTGTTAACTGTGAGCAGTTGGCTGGAGCAATTAACTGTGCCGATTCTGTGACTCCTTCCTGCACCTTCCTGAGATGAATGGTGGCCACACTCCCATGTTACCCTGAAATACCACAAGGCACTGCTGAGAACGGTCTGACCCACCACAGACCAGTAAAGGTTGTAGACTTTCATCAGAACTCAGCATCCCACCCACAGCAAAGGATACACAGCTCATTTCACCCACCCCAGCAGTGTTTTCTCCATCACAGAAACTCTACGCATCTACGTGGGGCTTTCAGATCGCTAATGGGTGCGAGGGGACAGGTTTCCATTCTGGAGGGCAACGCACTGCTTGGAAGGGAACTTCAAGGAGGTAGCCAAGTGCCCTAACAAGAGCATCAGGTTCAGGGAGAACCAGCCCCTTGCCCAGCCCCACATAGGGCATTGCCCACAGCCCCACGGGTGAGAGGAAAGCTGGGACACTTGTTCCCATGGACACACCTGCAGGAGAGGACCCACAAGGTCAGAGTGTGACTCTGCAGCTGAAACACCCATCCCCAGAGAGCCTGACAGCAAGAGCTAGAGAATAAAACTAACCCAAAACGGCAGAGAAAGAAGTAAAATTGCACTGATGGTCTAGGTAAGAGTGTCCAGGGCGAGCGAGCCAGGCACTGAGGGCAGCGTTGCCCTTGCCCAGCTCTGCTCGCCACCTCCCACACACCAGCACTGCCGGGCAGCTGCTCTCAGCCCCTGTGCTCTGCAGAGGGACCGGGGCACGTGGCTGCAGAGCTGCACCGCGGCTCTGCTGGAGCTCTGGCTGCAGAGGGGGTGGCTCACGCCTCGGGACCCCCAGCCCTGAGGGCAGAGGCTTTGCTGGGGGGAGAGCAGGCCAGGGGGATGCCTGAGGAAGGGGTCTGCACTGCACATGGTCAGAGAGAGCTTTCTGATTCTCCCTTCCACAACAATTCTGTCTGAAGTTTCCTATCAGTCCTTGCAATATCCTGGATGTCAGGAGACTTTCCTTGTGGGAGGTATCTCCCTGTGCCAGGTCTTTCCCTGTCAGTGCTCACAGACCACATCTCTGCCTCTGAGCACTGGCCCCGCACAAATGTGCCTCTCTGAAGGGCACTGGCTGGGCACAGGGTCCTGTCCGCAGGGGGAAAAGGGCAGCTCAGAACGACCCTGATGGCTCCAGCAAACGTGCTGCTGCTGCTGTTCATAGGCGGAGGAGTGGCTGAGGGCACTTCAGGAGGCTCCTGGCAGACCCCCTCATCACTCAGAGTTACAGCTGGGAGTCTCAGGGACATCTTCAAACTCGAGCTCTCCATTAACATTTCTGCCTTCCCTCTCCTGCCCCCAACAACAGAAAACTGAAAACACAGATTGAGGAGAGCCCTGGATTTATCATAGCAATCCCTGCGCTGACCTTCGATACAAAAAGTCTCATCCAGACATATTCTGAGGGTAACCTATACTTGTAAGCAGCGCTCACCCTTGCGGCACACTCTCAACAGCAGAGAGATCCTTCCCTATCAGGGCTCAGTCCATACGCCCCCAGAGCTGCACGGGAGCCCCCCGGCAGGCTGAGAGCTGCCCCTGGCAGGCGGCAGAGCCCCTGCCCCAGCACACAGCCCCCTGGGCTGCAGGGACCCTGCTGGCAAGGACAGCCCTGGGCACCCCTGCCTGCACAGCCACCTTCACAGCCCTGCAGCCGGCCCTGGCACAAGGCAGCCCACATGCCCTGGCCCTCCCACGCTGCAGCAGGGAAGCCCTGCTCTGCAGCACACTGGCCTCCTCCACAGCACAAGGCTCCCACACGGTCCCACAGGCTGGGCCTGCCCCCGCTGCTGCAGACCCGGCTAGGAACTGCAGAGGCATTGCCCTGCAGCCACACACTTACCGGCTCCAGGGCTCTGCAGATTTCTCCAGCAGGGAGCTCTCAGCAGCCCCCCACCAAGGGCTGCTTTTGAACTCTCCCTGCCTCCCTCCTCTGCCCCTCTGGGCTCCCTCCAGCTGTCCCTGGGGCTGCAGGGGAACCTGCTGGGCAGCAGGATGAGGCAATCCCTCATGGGCCTTGCCTCACCTGGGGGGACACACTTATTTCCAGCAGTGGCAATTCTCTTACTAGAAAAAGTTTTGTGCAGGAGTATCAACTTTTGTTAACGCATTACTAGAGAGGACACCAGGAAGACTGCAGCAAAGGATCCAAGTACTCCTAAAAGAGTGTGTGTGCATGTGTGTGTCTGGTGGTTCTGCAGGCAGGGCAGGGAGGATGTCTTCAGTGCTTCAGTAAGCCCTGCAGAGCCCATTTCAGCACTTCACTGCACAGTCCGAGGGCTCAAGACTCAGCTCTCCCTTGCCCAGGCCATGTCTCTGCTCTGAAGCAAAGCCTTTGCACCCCCGGGCTCGGGGACACTTGGTACCAGGTTGCCTCATGGCCAGGCAGAGCTGGGCTGGTGCCACAGCTGGGGGGCTTCAGCCCAGATGTGCAGCAGTGCCCTCAGCCAGGGGCCCACGCAGAGGCAGCTGCAGCCCGTCCTGTTGCAGACAGAGCTGTGACCCTGAGGGAACCAAGTGCCAAGGCAGGTGGCAGAGCTCAGCACAGCTGCTCGGCAAGGACAGCAGCCTCCAACAGCCCAGGCATCCACCACGCGGTTTAGACCGGTGAGGCAATTCCAGGGCACCCGAAGGAGCGTTCCCTCCTTCTGCACAGGCCACAGCCTGCCAGTGTGTGACCTGGGGCCTGCACTCTGCTGCTCTCCTGCCTCACTCCCCTGGGAGATGAGACTCCACCATTGCTTTGCTCCTAGTACCAAGGTGGACACGAATGATGCAGGGTTTCAGATCCAGGGGAGCATCACAGCTGCTGGCCCATCTGGCAGCTGTGCTAGAACGCTGATGCAAAGAACCTGCAGACACCTAAACGTGCATTGTCACTGCGCTGCCCTGTGGCTGTCAGCGGGCGGTTACTTGACCACTGGCTTGCAGGATCCCACCAAGCCTCTGTCTCGCTGCTCCCCTCCTTCTTCACTCACCTCGATGTCTGTAGGGCTGTTCTCTCACATCATTCTCACTCCTCTCCCTTTCTGCTTTGTCCTTTGAGAGACCAGCCTGAGGGCTCTTGCCATACAGGTTAGCCTATGGCAGTAAGGTCTCCCAATCGCCTCCTGATACCTAAGCTCCCAGAAGTCCAAAAGAGACACCTCTCACTTCAGGACACCCCACCTTCAGGAGCTGGGTGGCTGCAGGCTGCGCTCCAGAAGGGCACAACTCTCCGGTGGCATC
Organism: Falco peregrinus; assembly: GCF_023634155.1. Lineage (NCBI taxonomy): Eukaryota > Metazoa > Chordata > Aves > Falconiformes > Falconidae > Falco > Falco peregrinus. The sequence continues at coordinate 1,814,243 of NW_026599607.1, forward strand.
GCTGTGTGATCAGGGAGCCCCATGGAGAAGACACCCCAGGAATGCTGCTGGGTACCTGTGCACAGGCAGCTGCAATGTGCCCTCTGTGTCCCTGGCTGCAGGGGCAGAGCGGAGATCCTTCTCAGGTATGATGAGGCAGCATGAGGAGTTTGCAGATCGGTACTTGGAAACTGGAGGCCTCTGCTCTCAGCAGCGTCCAGTTCCTTCTCTGGGAAGCACTGGGGGTGACAGTCCTGCAGGTCAAGGAGCTGCCAGCACAGGGCAGCTGAAACCAGGGCGGGTGGACAGACTGGCTGTCCTCAGTCCGCACAAAGGGACTGTCTCTTTGCCTCTCAGGGCCCACCTGATGGCACCTGCAGTGCAGCAGGAATGGCAGTGCCAAAACCACTCCTCAGCTGTGGTGGGGCAACCGGAACAAAATACACAGAGAAAAATCCCCTCAACTCCGCTCCATAGTTGGGTGAACACGGGGTGGCAATGCTGTGAAGCCCTTTGATGCCCTGAGTGTATTTAATCCTAGATCACGCCACGTTCCTATTTCGCTACTGCTGTAGGGAAGGACTGACTCCTGCAGAGCCCACAGCAGAGTCTCCTACTCCCTGGAGCACCCTCAGCAAAAACCAACTCATGAGAGATCTACTAAAGGTCTTCGGGAAAGCAGAGAGGCCTTTTCAGTGGGGTTCCTCTGAGAAATATGTTAGGTTTTGCTCAGCAAAGTCTTGCCTAACTCTTTTCCCTCTCAGACAATCTCTGTGCCAGGAGGCACCAGATGCCAAGTGGCTACCCCTTAACCCAGTTCCTCCTCCTGGCATTGGCAGACACGCAGGAGCTGCAGGTCTTGCACTTCTGGCTCTCCTGGGCATCTCCCTGGCTGCCCTCATGGCCAACAGCCTCATCGTCACCACTGTACTGTGCGATCACCTCCTCCGCACCCCCATGTGCTTCATCCTCATAACCTCTCCCTCCTCGACCTGGGCTCCATCCCCACCATTCTCCCCAAAGCCACGCTCAGTTTCCTGTACGACCAGAGCCATCTCTTACTGAGGATTTGCTGCCCAGCACTTACTGATACTCTTTTTCATTTCAGCAGAGTAATTTCTTCTCACTGTGATGGCTTATGACTGCTTATGAGATTTGCCATCTACCTCGCCAACCTGACAGCCTGCAGTTGTGCGAGAAGCTCCACAGTGGATGTCATTTCCCTCAGCTTTACAAAACTCTGGCCATGGTCTCCCTCAGTGTTGTTCTGCCCAAGTGAGGCCATGACACTCTGGGTGCGAACAGAAAGAGATAAACACCAGCTGGATGGTCAGGCTGAGAGAGCAGTGGGGAAGGGCTCACACCCCACCTGGAGGCCACTGGGACATACTGGGGCAGTGTGGGCAGCACAGGGGACTCTCCTGATTACAGTTTAAGAGCTGTACACATGACCCAGTGGAGGCAACTCTCACAGTGTCTGTCGGTGGCACCAAACTGAGAGGAGCATCCCTGTGCCCTAGGGATGCCATGGAGGGGAACCCTGGCAGGTGGGGTGGCCGCCCTGGCAGGAGCTGCACAGATGCAGGACGGACCAAGGGCAGAGCCTGCACCTCCCTCGCATGGACTAACACCCTGCAGCTGCAGGGCCTGGGACCTGCCTGGCTGGGCAGTGTCTGTGCAGAAAAGGCCCTGCTGGTGCTGGGGGACAGAAGGCAAAACACAATCCCAGCCCGTGACCTGGTAGCAGAGGCAGCCAGCCGTGCTCTGGAGCGTATGAAGAGGTGCCTTGACAAGGCAGTGAGGGAAGTGATTGTGTCCCCACGCTCATCCCTCGTTAGACCCCCTGTCCGTGACTGTGTTCATTTTTGGGCCCTGACTGTGGAGGGAAGCGGGGAGGGAGCGGCTGGGTGGCTGCTGGGCTTTTGGCCAGAGACAAGCCTTGACAGCAAGGAAGATGTGTATAATTCGGAGGGAGTTGAGGAAGGAAGGGAGGCAACAGAAAGTCCCCAGGACTTGGAGGGCCACGGTTTCATATCTTTGGCAAACCCCATTCAGAATATGCTGGGAAGTGATGCTGACATTCCGAACCAACAAGGTCCATGGGCAGGCAAAGCTGTGCCTGTTGTTGTGACCCTAAGGAGACCCACACGCCTCTCTAAGGTGACCTGCACACCTACGGCATAGATCATGCTGGGGCTGAATCTCTTGCCTGGCTTCAATGGCCCCCCGAAGCCATGGACAAAGCTTTGGGTGGAGGCCCCAGGTGAGGCTGGTCAGGGCCAGGAAGGCCTAGGGATGCTCTCAGGGCCCTGCCCCCATGGGATCCCACCTGCCAGTGCCCTCAGCAGGCCAGGTTCTCCTTCCCTCCTGCCCTGGGCTGTGCTCTGCTGCTCCTTTTCCTCACTTACCTGGGCATCAAGGACACCACAATTTCATAATCACTACAATCAAGACTGGCACTGCTATTCACATCCCTGAGCATCTTGTCCTCTTTGTGGAGACCCAGGTCCAGGTGAGCATCAGAGTGGGCAACCTGTTTGGTCTGAGGAACTTGCCCACAAGCCCCTGGACTCTTGGCATCCTTGCTTACCTGTCCTGTGAACACCAAGGAGACTGATTCCCCCAGAATAAACCAGACTATCTCACCCATTGTTTCTCCTGCCATAGTATCTCACAATCCAAACATTTTTTTAATTGGCAATAAATTAATCTTTGCCAAGGCAACACATCTCTGGACATGAAAAGAATCATTAAGAGATTTCTTTGTCTTTATCTTGACCCATGAGCATTGCTGGTTTATTTTCTTCCTTTGTCCTGTTGAGTCAGTGCAGCGAATGAGCAGCTGAATGTTTGTCTCACCATTGGTCAAGGTTAACCCTCCACAGGACCACATCAGGACTGCTGAGCCCACAATGGGGCTCCCCAGCACAAGCGAGACCCTGACACATCACAGCAAGTCCTGCAGAGGCCAGAAGGATGGTTAGGACCTGGAGCATATTATGGGCAAAGGGAGGCTGAGAGAGCAAGAGTATTATTTGAGAAATTGTTCTGAGTGAAAGACTGGAGCGCTGGACCCAGGCCAGCTGGTGGGATCTCAATCAATATTTGTTAGAACACCATGCCATGAGAACATGATCTGTTGGAGGTGTCTGACAATGGCCTTCCCTGAGAGACCAATGTGGCAAGAGCTATGGGACTTGTGTGTAACAAGTGTCAGTAGGAAAGTGGCTCCCTTTATATTTAGAAATGGTGATGGAGTTGTGTATCACTGGGCAACGGAGGAGGACAGAGGTGGCCATGCAGCAGTGGTCCCTAATGAGGGCTGGGGTATATGACCAGGCTTGGAAATGAGCAGTGTTTGGGAATTTGTGGGGAAAATTTCCCTTCTGCAGCTTTCTGAGGGTGTGCAGGGAACACGGCACAGATCTGGCCCCTCAGTCCCGCTCCTTTGGTGCCTTGCTTGCTTCACCATGACCCCTGGGTCTGCACCAGGACACCCTGCTGTGTGCCCCCACCCTGCACACCCACACAGCTGAGCTCTCACTGGTGTTTCCCTCTCCCTGGCCCTTCCCAGCCCAGCCCCCCCCCAGCTCTGCCCACCTCCCCTGCCCTCTCCCCAGCCCAGGCAGACACAGCAGCCCACGCTGGGCTGGCCCCATGCAAGTGCCCACCCAAAGGGGGCTGCAGAGCTCTGGGCACTCACCCCATGGCCATAGACCATCACAAGGGCACAGCAGATGCTGGTGGGCAGAGAGGGGTCTCCTCCTGCCAGTCAGCCCCAGGGCTGGCACCAGCCATGGCATGAGGACACAGAGGCCATTGCCTCCCTCTGTCTGCTGCTCCTCTCTCACAGGGACCCTGCTTGCCCACTCCTGGCAGCCCCTCGGGGCCAGTCCCTGTCCCCAGCACCAGGCTGCTGGCCTGGGGGCTCCCCAGGCACCTCCTGCTGCACCAGGGACACAGCAGCCTGCCCCAGCTGGGGCATCCACAGAGACACCTGCTCTTGCCCAGGGATGTGGTCTCAGGCATGGCCCTGAGCAGGCGGTGCTGCTGTGCAGGGCAGCGGTGCCTGAAAGCCCAGGGAGATGGTCCCAGGCACATCCCTCTTGGTCACCCACCATTCCCATGGGCACTGGGCCCCCACACGCCAAGGCTCAACACAGGCCCATGCCCTAACGCCTTGCCCCATGCCCTCCTCCCCTGAGCCATGGGGAACCCAAGCCCAGCAGCATGGTCTTCTGGGGGCAATTCCTGCAGCCTGTTCCTGAGCTCAGCTTTGGAAGAAGAGACCAACCTCCAGATATAGGCATTGAAAAAACCCACCCTTTTATTACTGAGATGTGACACAGGAGTATATATGTACCATCCTCCCTGGCGCATGTACAAAGGCCTCTGGGTCAGGGAGGCTGGGTTCGTGCTTTTGGGGAAGTGGAGTGAGGAAATACATTGAAGTAAAACCATGATTGTCATAGATGGAATGTTAAACACACATGATGTCCTATACGTGACTTGAAAATACCTTGTAAAGAGCCACAGTCAGTTCATTGCCGCTGAGAGACACCTGACTGCATCAGCTTCTTCAGTGCGTCCTTCAGCTTCTGGTTCCTCATGCTGTAGATGAGGGGGTTCACTGCTGGAGGCACCAACGAGTACAGGACTGAGACCGCCAAGTCCAGAGATTTGGAGGAGACGGAGGGGGGTTTCAGGTAGGCAAATGTGCCAGTGCTGAGAAAGAGGGAGACCACGGCCAGGTGAGGGAGGCACGTGGAAAAGGCTTTGTGCCGTCCCTGCTCAGAGGGGATCCTCAGCACAGCCCTGAAGATCTGAACGTAGGACAGAACAATGAAAACAAAACATCCACAGGCTAAACAGGAACTAATCACAATAAGCCCCACTTCCCTGAGGTAGGTGTGTGAGCAGGAGAGCTTGAGGATCTGTGGGATTTCACAGAAGAACTGTCCCAGGGCATTGCCGTGGCAGAGTGGCAGTGAAAAAGTATTGGCCGTGTGCAGCGCAGCATAGAGAACATCACTACCCCAGACAACAGCTGCCATGTGGACACAAGCTCTGCTGCCCAGCAGGGTCCCGTAGTGCAGGGGCTGGCAGATGGCCACGTAGCGGTCATAGGCCATGACAGTGAGGAGAAAATACTCAGTTGAAATGAAAAATAAAAAGAGAAAAGCTTGGGCAGCACATCCTGCATAGGAGATGGCCCTGGTTTCCCACAGGGAATTGGCCATGGCTTTGGGGACAATGGTAGAAATGGAGCCCAGGTCAAGAAGGGACAGGTTGAGGAGGAAGAAGTACATGGGGGTGTGGAGATGTTTGTCACACACTACGGTGGTGATGATGAGTCCGTTGCCCAGGACGGCAGCCAGGTAGATGCCCAGGAAGAGCCAGAAGTGCAAGAGCTGCAGCTCCCGCGTGTCTGCCAATGCCAGGAGGAGGAACTGGGTGATGGAGCTGCTGTTAGACATCTTCTGTTTCTGAACACAGGGACCTGTTGAAGGACAAAAGGCAGGGACAATTTAGGAGAGACTTCTTTGAGCCAAGTGAAAGCCGTTTCTCCTAGATGCGCCCCCGCTGCCCCATGTCCCCCCCTCTGCCGTTCCTAGGAGAGCTCCCTTCCGAGCCGTGGCTGGAGCTGTGCTGAGTGCTGGCCGAGTGTGCTGTGAGGAGCAGGGGCTGTGCCCGCTGGCTGCCCAGCAGTGAGCCCTGCTCTGCAGCAGGGGCTTCATGGGAACCGTGGGGGCAGGGGCCAGTCCTGGCCTTGCACTGGCTCAGCCCAAACTGCTCCCAGCGCAGAAGGGCCTGTCAGCATCGGCTCTGCCCGTGCTGAGCAACGGCCATGGCCAGAGTCAGGTCAGGAGGGCTTTGTGCTGTGCTCAGGGAGAGCAGGGTGAGTGCTGAGAGGCAAGGGCACTGTCTGTGCCTGAGGGCAGAGGCAGGGACTCTGGTGAGTCCCTCCAGCTCCTTCTCAGCTGCCCTGCACTTGCAGCTTTCTGTGATAGAGTCCAATTACACTGACATGTGTCCTGGTTTAACCCTGGCTGGAAATTATGTACCACAGGGATGCTCACTTACTCCCCCCTCACCCATAGGTATGAGGAGAGGAATCAGAAAGGAATGTAAATCTTGAAGTTTGAGGCGAGAAAAAAATCATAAATGCAGTAGAATAAAAATGAAATTACAATAACAATAATGAGAATGACAGTTATAATGAGAGGGAGGTAGTTGGGGGTAATAAAATCCAACAAGAAAGGAAGAAGAAAGGAAGGAAGAAAGGAAGAAAGGAAGGAAGGAAGAAGGGAAGGAAGGAAGGAGGGAAGGAAGGAAGGAGGGAAGGAAGGAAGGAGGGAAGGAAGGAAGGAGGGAAGGAAGGAAGGAGGGAAGGAGGGAAGGAGGGAAGGAGGGAAGGAGGGAAGGAGGGAAGGAAGGAAGGAAGGAAGGAGGGAAGGAAGGAAGGAGGGAAGGAAGGAAGGAGGGAAGGAAGGAAGGAGGGAAGGAAGGAAGGAGGGAAGGAAGGAAGGAGGGAAGGAAGGAAGGAGGGAAGGAAGGAAGGAGGGAAGGAAGGAAGAAAGAAACAAAGAAGGAAAGAAACAAGGAGGAAGGAAAGAAGCAAAGAGAGAAAGAAAGAAAGAAATGAAGAAAGAAAGAAAGGAAGGAAGGAAGAAAGGAAGAAGGGAAGACAGTGATACACAATACAGCTGCTCATCACCCACTGACTGATGCCCAGCCAGTCCCCAGCATCGACTGGCAGACCCCAGCAAACCCCACCAAGTTTATATACTGAGCATGAACATGTTGCATCACCTATAAACAACCAAAAATATCAGTGCATTTTCAAAATTGTTCTCAAAAGTCCTTCCCACTTAGATGAAAATTAACTCTATCCCAGCCACAACCAGGACACTTTGTTACCCTAAAAAGCAAGCAGACACTGCTGAAGAGCAGAGGGATCCACTACAGAGCACAGAATGGCTCGCCCTTTCTCAAAGTCTCAGCACCCCGCTTCTAGCCAGGGACACCCATGGTCACAGTGTGCCCTGGAAGCAGCGTGCAGCTTGGGTGGACACCCCAAGCAGGTGACCGAGGGTCCTGATTACGGTAATTGTTAAAGGAGAGCCAGCTCCTTCCCCAGCATCACACACTGCATTGCCCACAGCTTCACAGATTAGAGGAAACATGGGACACCTCCTTGCTGTGCTCACGTTGGCACAGGAGGACTCACAGGGTCTGTGCCTGAGCCTGCAGCTGAAACTCCCATTCCAACCGAGCCGGTCAGTTATCCCAAAATCATCTGAGCAAAGCCAGGAGAGAGACAGATGGGCACACTGGAATGCCTTTCCCTTCTCAAGCCCTGCACAGCACCTCCCAGACCAGAGCAATGCAGGACAGCCACGCTCAACGCCTGCAGCTGTCCCTGCCAGCAGCTCTTTCTCTGGCCCCACGGCTCTTCCCTGCCAGCGCTCACAGAGCCCAGCTCAGCCCCTGTGTGCCCAGCTCTGCCCTGCAGCCGCTCTCTGCCTGCAGGCCTGAAAGAACAGCTCCCCCAGAGCCTGAGGGAAAAGGAGAGCTGATGCTGCTTTGATCTGGATGCTGCTGCAGAGGGAAGGCACTTGCTGACCTTCCTCATAAACATCACTGTGATGCTCTGAGAGTCTCTGCCCCTGCTCTGACCTACACAGTTCAGATTCCATTCCTACCAAGATGAGCAAGATAAAAATGGAAGCAGAGATTCAGGCAAGAAGAGACTCCAGCAGAAAACCCCTGCCGTGAGTGTGCTCATGAGAAGTCGCCTTGGAAATGAGGTGGGCATGAGCAGAAGCTGCGAGCAGCCCTGACCAGTGCAGCACCCACGCAACAGCACGAGAACATTGCCCTGACAGGGTTCGCTCCTTCCACCTACAGATTCTCCCCGCAGCCGCACGGGAGCCCCCCGGCAGGCTGAGAGCTGCCCCTGGCAGGCGGCAGAGCCCCTGCCCCAGCACACAGCCCCCTGGGCTGCAGGGACCCTGCTGGCAAGGACAGCCCTGGGCACCCCTGCCTGCACAGCCACCTTCACAGCCCTGCAGCCGGCCCTGGCACAAGGCAGCCCACATGCCCTGGCCCTCCCACGCTGCAGCAGGGAAGCCCTGCTCTGCAGCACACTGGCCTCCTCCACAGCACAAGGCTCCCACACGGTCCCACAGGCTGGGGGGGGCCCCAGCTGCTGCAGACCCGGCTAGGAACTGCAGAGGCAGTGCCCTGCAGCCACACACTTACCGGCTCCAGGGCTCTGCAGATTTCTCCAGCAGGGAGCTCTCAGCAGCCCCCCACCAAGGGCTGCTTTTGAGCTCTCCCTGCCTCCCTCCTCTGCCCCTCTGGGCTCCCTCCAGCTGTCCCTGGGGCTGCAGGGGAACCTGCTGGGCAGCAGGATGAGGCAATCCCTCATGGGCCTTGCCTCACCTGGGGGGACACCCTTATTTCCAGCTGTGGCAATTCTCTTAATAGAAAAAGTTTTGTGCAGGAGTATCAACTTTTGTTAACCCATTACTAGAGAGGACACCAGGAAGACTGCAGCAAAGGATCCAAGTACTCCTAAAAGAGCGTGTGTGCATGTGTGTGTCTGGTGGTTCTGCAGGCAGGGCGGGGAGGATGTCTTCAGTGCTTCAGTAAGCCCTGCAGAGCCCATTTCAGCACTTCACTGCACAGTCCGAGGGCTCAAGACTCAGCTCTCCCTTGCCCAGGCCATGTCTCTGCTCTGAAGCAAAGCCTTTGCACCCCCGGGCTCGGGGACACTTGGTACCAGGTTGCCTTATGGCCAGGCAGAGCTGGGCTGGTGCCACAGCTGGGGGGCTTCAGCCCAGATGTGCAGCAGTGCCCTCAGCCAGGGGCCCACGCAGAGGCAGCTGCAGCCCGTCCTGTTGCAGACAGAGCTGTGACCCTGAGGGAACCAAGTGCCAAGGCAGGTGGCAGAGCTCAGCACAGCTGCTCGGCAAGGACAGCAGCCTCCAACAGCCCAGGCATCCACCACGCGGTTTAGACCGGTGAGGCAATTCCAGGGCACCCGAAGGAGCGTTCCCTCCTTCTGCACAGGCCACAGCCTGCCAGTGTGGGACCTGGGGCCTGCACTCTGCTGCTCTCCTGCCTCACTCCCCTGGGAGATGAGACTCCACCATTTCTTTGCTTCTAGTACCAAGGTGGACACGAATGATGCAGGGTTTCAGATCCAGGGGAGCATCACAGCTGCTGGCCCATCTGGCAGCTGTGCTAGAACGCTGATGCAAAGAACCTGCAGACACCTAAACGTGCATTGTCACTGCGCTGCCCTGTGGCTGTCAGCGGGCGGTTACTTGACCACTGGCTTGCAGGATCCCACCAAGCCTCTGTCTTGCTGCTCCCCTCCTTCTTCACTCACCTCGATGTCTGTAGGGCTGTTCTCTCACATCATTCTCACTCCTCTCCCTTTCTGTTTTGTCTTTTCTGCCATAGGGTATCACAGAGGTGCCACTAGAATTGCTTATTGGCTCAGGTTTGGGCAGGGGCTGGTCCATTTTGGAGTCAAATGAAAGTGGCTGTTATGGCCATGGAGTCAGCTCTGGATCTCTTCTTACCTTTGCCAGCCTACAAACACCTCCAAACCACTCCCAAACCCTTGCCATGTAAACCCACAGGATCTCTAAATTCCCCAATATGATGTGAGGTTATTGATCCTAAGGCTTCCTCACGCTGCTTAAATAAGACTTTTCCCTTTCCTCTCCCTGATTTAGGTTATTTCAGAGCAGTTACCCTGAACCACACCTGTGTCACCAGGGCCAAGCTCAGACATGTAACAACAAAAATAATAATGGGTACCAAGTGTCCAAGGTCACACGCAAGCAAAATATTTTGCTGCAGAGCATCCTGGGGTGGTGGGCAGAGGTCACTGTGAAGGTGAAATGAGATGTCCCTAAGGAGAGCAATCCATGCTGTCCTTGGGACCAGAGACACGCAATGCTGGACTGTGCAGTGCTGCAGGAGAAGGCATTGCTGCCAGTGATGCCTCTGTAGCCCCAGTGGACATGTGGTTCCGGTGAACCTTATACCCAGAAAGGACAAGGTGCTTTTGATTGTGTCCTTGACCATGGACATCCCGTGATGCAGGGACACTTTGAAAATCATTGGTCTGTTTCTCTATTGCCTCACCACAGGGGTGACTTTCAACAGTGCTGGCTAACTGGGGAGGCCCAAGAAGGCTGAATGTTAGTCACGTGCTGCCCACCTACAAGAAGGGCAGGAGGGAGGATGGGGATAACTACAGGCCTGTCAACCTGATCTTAGTGCCAGGGAAGGTTGTGGAGCTGATCATCCTGAGCGCCACCACACAGGAGGTGCAGGAAAACCAGGAGGTCAGGACCAGCCAGCATGGATGTATGAAAGGCAGGTCCTTTGTGAGGAATCTGATCTCCTGCTGGGACAAGGTGACCTGCCTAGTGGATGAGGGAAAGGCTGTGGATGCTGTCTAACTGGACCTTAGGAAAGCCTTTTGGCTCCATCTCCCACTGGATTCTCCTGGAGAAACTGGCTGCTCATGGCTTCGGTGGGTGTTCTCCACGCTGGGCTCGAGCTGGCTGGACACCCAAGCCCCAAGAGGGGGAGTAAATGGAGTGAATTCGGGTGACGACGGCCCATAAGGAGTGGTGTTCCCCAGGGCTCAGTGTTGGGGCCAGTCCTGCTTCAGAACTTTATTAATGATCTGGCTTGAGTGCACCCTCAGTGAGTTTGCATACAACACCAAATTGGGTGGCAGTCTTGATCTCCATGAGGGCAGTAAACCTCTGCAGAGGGATCTGCACGGGTTGGATCATTTGGATGAGTCCAGTTGTATGAAGTTCAACCAGGAGAAGTGCCAGTTCTGTACGTGGGTCACAACAGCCCCCCACAACGCTACAGGCTTGGGCCAGAGTGGCTGGAAGGCAGCCTGGTGGGGAAGTACCCTGAGGGTGCAGGTTGACAGATGGTTGAGCATGAGCCAGCAGTGTGCCCGGGTGGCCAAGAAGGCCCATATCATCGTGTCTGCTATCAGAAACAGTGTGGCCAGCAGGAGCAGGGCAGTGATGGACCCCCTGTACTCGGCACTGCTGAAGCCACACCTTGAACACTGTGTTTCCATTTTGGGCCCCTCACTGCAAGAGAAACGCTGAGGATCATGTCCAAGAAGGGCAACAAAGCTGGTGAAGGGTTTGGAGCCCTGGTCTGTTGATGAGTGTCTGAAAAGACGGTTTTCTTTTGAAAAGTGGTTTTACTCTGGAGAAGAGGAGACTCAGGAGAGATCTTACTGCTCTCTAGAGTTACCTAAAGGAGGTTGTAGATGAGTGGGGGTAGGTCTCTTCTGCCACATAACAAGTGACAGAACAAGAGGAAATAGCCTCTAGTTATACCAGGAGAGGTTTAGATTGCATATGAGGAAAAACATCCTCACTGCAAGGATGGTCAGGCATTGGAACAGGCTGCCCAGGGAGCTGGTGGAATCACCAGCCCTGGAGGTCTTTCAGAAATACACAGACACAGTGCTTCGGGACGTGATTTAGTGATGGAATTGGCTGTCCTGAGGTAATGGTTGAAGTTGATGGTCTTTAAGGTCTTTTCCAACCTCAATGATTCTGTTCCTATGCTTCCGTGATTTATTGCAGGCCTACCTAGACACGTTGCTGAGCAAGCTGGTCTAGGTCACCCTGCTTCAGTTGGAGGGCTGGATACAATGATCTCCAGAGGTCAGTCTACCCTGGAAAAAAAAGCCATAGAGCTATAAGAGCATATATAAAGAATGTCAACTCAAATACAGAAGTTCATGTGAAGAATATTTCTCCACTCAAATGGCTTGTGGGAAATGCATTTGAAAAATCTGAAAGAAACAAGGCTGCTTTTCTGTGGCCAGGTCATGGGTTAGAATGAGGGTGACAGAGGGGTGTGTTATGAGGAGGACAGCTGATTCTCAGGAACTCCTCATGCAGGAGAACATGCCTGGCTGTGAAGGGGCCTGTGAGGTCAGTTCTGTCTCTGGAGGTGACAGGCCAGCATCAGGAACGTGGCTGGGACAGTCCCTCTGCCAAGGGACCCCATAGGCCCCATCCAGGACAAGGGCTGGGGTACAGGCTGTCATGTCCATTTTGCCTGTGGACATGAGAGGACAGCAGCAGGCATGTGGCTTGGTCACGTCTCTGGGAGAAGCTAAAAGGCCAGCAGCAGCCATGTGGTTCAGAAGACCATGTGGAGGTAACTTCACTTTTTTGAGGGGAAAGACCACCAAAAATAGCTATTGAGTTATGTTCCCTGCTTGGAGGGCAGTTCCTGAGGTGGTAAAGCTTTCCTGGGTAGTGGGAAGAAAGAGGAGAGGGAAAAGATTTCACAAAGTGTAATGTTGCAAATGGAGAGTGGCTATCGGGAGGAAGAACTGTCACTTCAAGGGTCCTGCTGCGGTGCCAGAGCTCAGCCAGAGGGAGCCTGGATCAGCCCATGGTTTGTGTTTCAAGGAACAGCCGGTGAGAGTGGAGGTACCTCAGCGAAGGTATGGCAATGTTGGGGTGAGAGCAAGGCAGGGCAGCGAGATGGTGCCTACAGCCTGCAGGGAAACAGGGGCAGGGCTCCAACCATGTAGGACAGCCTGTGGTGGAGAGGGCAAAGGGTGCTGTCAAGGCTGGAAGGCACCAGTAGAACCCAGGTCTGTGTCCCCTTGGCTGTGGCAGCTGTCTCTGCCTCTGAGGGTCATGACAAGACATGATGTCCTCACGGCACGGGGGCATCGTTGCCTCCTTGCAGCCCCATGGGGAAGCTGGAAGTTGCTGTGCCATTGCTGTCCTTCACTTGGCAAATCCCCATGAGGTCTATTGCCACAACTGAAGAGTTGCCCATAGGGAATATTAGAGACACTACTGAAAGACAGTCCAATTTTTCCACTCTGAACCTTAAAGCAGAAGCTACATAGGTAGAATGGATTGGAGTAATCACAGAGGAAGAGGAGAAAGGCATCTGGAGATGAACTTCTTAACCCATAGCTGTAAATCAGGAAACCAGGACGTCAGCATATTCCAAATCTCTTCAATTTCATAGAAGGTGTGAACTTCCTGGGACTCATGACAAATATTAGGATGCTTCCAAATTTCTTTTATATCTCTAGAAATTCTCCCACTTTGACCTAATTATACACAACAACTGAGGTATTCTCTGAGGTTTGCCCTCTGATGCCAGAGTTCACCCAGAGGCAGCCTGGCTTGTCCCATGGCTTTAAGTCTCAAGGAAGAAGCAGGGATGAGGGGAGAAACTTCAGAAAAGGCAGAGAAATGCGGGTGTGAGGGCTGGGTGGGAAAGCAAGGAAGAGTCCAACCCCCAGAGTGGAAAGAGGTGCCACATGGACAGTGTAGGGCAACTTGCAGTGGAGATGGCCCAGGGCTGCAGCAAGGCTGAATGGCCCCACAGGGGGCTGAGGCCTCTGTCCCCCTGGCAATGGCAGTTGCCCATGTCACCAAGGGCTGTGACAGGAAACTTGATTTGGAGGCTCTTATGTTCTGCCCTCCAAGAGCCTGGGGGTCAGGGCTGGGTCTTTCTGCTTCATAAAAAAATCTAAATGTGTTTTGCAGCATTACAGCCACCGACACAGTACCTTTGCCTACCTGCAGTTCTGGCCTCTAATTAGCTACTCTAACGAGTCCATGGGGACGCTTTGTCAGCAATGGCCCTCAGCGGGACCCATTCATGCTTCATGGCATTTTGAGTGTTTCTTCTGACTTGCATTCCTTGAGTGGTTGGTTCAGTCTTCTCTCAGTAGCTCAGGTTCATGGAAGGAGCCCCAAGTGCCTTAAAGAAGTTATTTACAGTTTTATAATTTCCTTCAGATGTTGAAGACCTGTGTAGCTAAAATGAGCTTTTTCATGGTGTAGTTAAAAGGGAAGACTTTGAAGCGCACCAGATGATAATTCCTTTATTTATTTCATAGGTTATATTTTGCTACTTTTTAGGCTAGAGGGGAGGTTCTAGCAGCATTCTCCAAGTGATAATGATGCAGAGGATCTCCTCAGCAGTTCTGGACTGGTAGGAAACGCAGTCCCTTGAGGTCTGACACCGGATGGACAACCTTGCTCTGACTGTCCCCAAGACCACCCTTTTTCTCATTGTCCCCTGGGACTCACATCCCTTCTCCTTACGTCAGACTTCTCCCCTCAATTCTGCAGGTGGGTGCTGCAGCTCCTCTGCACCATCCCCACCAATTTGCCTTAGAGCACTGGCTGCACACCGGTACAGAAGAATTATTCAAATCTGCAAGCAATGTGAAGAATGATCAAGTGGCATAAATAAGCCAACACCCTCCACAAGCATATGCCGAGTCCAAGCTGTCTCTGATGAGGTGCCTTTCCGCAAGGGACACTCTCATGAGAAATCTTTTAGGTGCTAGATACAGAAATATAGATCTAAACACAAGGGGAGAGTTGGGTAAGGAGACAGTTCGGCTGCAGGAAGACATGCAAGCTTTTCCTTCCTGAAGTAAAAACAGCAGCACAGGTGAGAGGTACCGAAAAGACCAAAGAGTAAAGGGAGGAGAAAACTGGTGAATAACTGAAAGAGCCTTTGCTGAGACAGTCTGCTGAAAAGATGACTTCAGAAGCCGTCACTGTCTCCTGCTCAGGTGCAAATATGTTAAAGATGGGAAATGTAAGGACAGGTGGTATAATTATAGTAATAATGGTGAAGTTCTGGTATAAAATCAATATTTCCTTGAAGTATCGCTTTTGAAAGCTCCTTGAATTGGCAGAGGTCACATGTGAGAAAGGACAAGTAAATGTTGCAACTGTCTTGGAAGGAGTCCAGAAGTGCAGCTCCATGAGTGGTGTGAAGGGTGGTGAGGGGTGTGCCACCAGTTAAGAGTCCCCTTGAGTGACATTTCTGGCACCTGAGCGGGTAACTGTCCAGGTGGATTTCCCAAGGGTAACTCCTGCCTCGCCAACCTGACAGCCTGCAGTTGTGCGTGAGGAGCTCCACAGTGGATGTCATTTCCCTCAGCTTTACAAAACTCTGGCCATGGTCTCCCTCAGTGTTGTTCTGCCCAAGTGAGGCCATGACACTCTGGGTGCGAACAGAAAGAGATGAGTAAAACACCAGCTGGATGGTCAGGCTGAGAGAGCAGTGGGGAAGGGCTCACACCCCACCTGGAGGCCACTGGGACATACTGGGGCAGTGTGGGCAGCACAGGGGACTCTCCTGATTACAGTTTAAGAGCTGTACACATGACCCAGTGGAGGCAACTCTCACAGTGTCTGTCGGTGGCACCAAACTGAGAGGAGCATCCCTGTGCCCTAGGGATGCCATGGAGGGGAACCCTGGCAGGTGGGGTGGCCGCCCTGGCAGGAGCTGCACAGATGCAGGACGGACCAAGGGCAGAGCCTGCACCTCCCTCGCATGGACTAACACCCTGCAGCTGCAGGGCCTGGGACCTGCCTGGCTGGGCAGTGTCTGTGCAGAAAAGGCCCTGCTGGTGCTGGGGGACAGAAGGCAAAACACAATCCCAGCCCGTGACCTGGTAGCAGAGGCAGCCAGAGTGCCCTGGAGCGTATGAAGAGGTGCCTTGACAAGGCAGTGAGGGACGTGATTGTGTCCCCACGCTCATCCCTCGTTAGACCCCCTGTCCGTGACTGTGTTCATTTTTGGGCCCTGACTGTGGAGGGAAGGGGGGAGGGAGCGGCTGGGTGGCTGCTGGGCTTTTGGCCAGAGACAAGCCTTGACAGCAAGGAAGATGTGTATAATTCGGAGGGAGTTGAGGAAGGAAGGGAGGCAACAGAAAGTCCCCAGGACTTGGAGGGCCACGGTTTCATATCTTTGGCAAACCCCATTCAGAATATGCTGGGAAGTGATGCTGACATTCCGAACCAACAAGGTCCATGGGCAGGCAAAGCTGTGCCTGTTGTTGTGACCCTAAGGAGACCCACACGCCTCTCTAAGGTGACCTGCACACCTACGGCATAGATCATGCTGGGGCTGAATCTCTTGCCTGGCTTCAATGGCCCCCCGAAGCCATGGACAAAGCTTTGGGTGGAGGCCCCAGGTGAGGCTGGTCAGGGCCAGGAAGGCCTAGGGATGCTCTCAGGGCCCTGCCCCCATGGGATCCCACCTGCCAGTGCCCTCAGCAGGCCAGGTTCTCCTTCCCTCCTGCCCTGGGCTGTGCTCTGCTGCTCCTTTTCCTCACTTACCTGGGCATCAGGGACACCACAACTTCACAGTGACTACAACCAAGGTGGCACTGCTATTCACATCCCTGAGCATCTTGTCCTCTTTGGGGAGTCCCAGGTGCAGATGAGCATCAGTGTGGGTGGCCTGGTTGGTCTGGGGAACTCACCCACAAGCCCCTGGGCTCCTGGCATCCTTGCTTACCTGTGCAGTGATCACCAAGGAGACGGATTCCCCCAGAAGAGACAGGCTCTGTGATCCACAGGTTTCCTCAGGTCATTTCAAGCAGACATTGTTCATGCCTCACCCTGACTGTATGACCTGTCACTCTGTCCTGGCTCGGGCTGGCATGGAGTGCATTTTCTTCACAGCAGCCCTTCTGGTGCTGTGCTTTGCATCTCTTCCTAAGGCAGCGCTGACCACACACCAGTGCTTTGGTCACCGCTGCAGAGTAATCACCAAGGCTTCTCTTTCTCACACTCTGCCTGCGCTACAAGGAGACTGGGGGGACGCAAGGAGCTGGGGCAGCTGACCCCCAGTGACCACAGGGATATTGCATATAAAAGGATTTGGGTGCTGGACTGGGCAAAACCACAACTAATTCCTCCCTCAGTGCCACCCTGGCTGCTCTCCCCTTTGATCCACACTCAAGCTCTCACCCAACCTCATTGCCTGTCCAATACAAGAGCTCCATGTATCTGAGCTGCCCTGACCTCACACAGAGCGTCCCCCTCCCCTCATCTTTCCTGTAGGTCTCCCCTACAGACCTTGTGTCTCCATCCACCGCCAAAGGCGTGGGAGCTGCCCTGCCCCTCCTCAGCGCTTACGGCACTGATGTCACAGCTCTGTGGTGGCACAGGGGGCTCCTGCTGCCCGCGCCCCAGGCGGTGGGCTCTGGGGCCCATGTGGGCTGCAGCACCTCAGGGGTGGCACCAGGGCCAAGGGCAGGCTTGTCACACGGACACCGGTACCCAGGGATGGGAGCCCTTGTGTGGGAGGGGTTTGCTGCCCAGCAGAGGATGCTGGAGCGGGTGGCAGGGGGCAGCAGAAGGATGAAGGACGTTCCCACCACGAGAGCAAGGGCTGCAGTCCCCGAGGCCAGAGGGCAACAGGCCTGGGCTGCGCAGCCCTGGCAGGAGAGGGCTTTGCTCTCCCAGGTGACTCTGTAGCACCCTGCGGCCTGTGCCAGAGCTGAAGCTCATCTCCAGGATGGGCAAGATGCTGCTGCTGGTGCTGAGCGAGCCCCTGGGGGAGGCCAGCCCGTGATCCAGCCCTCCTGGGGCTATCCTGCTGGTGGCAGGCCGGCCAGAGAGCAGCTCTGCAGAGAAGGACCTTTGGGTGCCAGAGGACAAGCAGCTGAGCAGGAGCCATCGATGCACCCTCATGGCAAAGGCCAACGGCCCCCTGGGCTGCATTAGGAAAAGCATCGCTGGCTGATGGGGGGAGGTGACCCTTCCCCTCCTCTCAGCACTGCTGAGGCCACATCTGGAGGGCCGTGTCCAGGGCTGGGCTTCCCAGAGCAAGGGAGTTGTTGACCTACTAAAGTCCTGCAAAAGGCCACCAAGCTTCTTGAAGGGACTGGAACATGTCTCCCAGGAAGACAGGGTGAGAGATCTACAGCTGTTCACTCTGGAGAAGAAAAGCCTCTGAGAGTCTTATTAATGTATGCAGCATTCCATGTGAGCCAAGGCAACACTTTTTGAACTGAGGATGTTCAACCACAGCAGGTAGTTGCCGAGAGTGGTTATGGAACGTCCACCCCTTGACATATTCCAAACCTACCGAGCCAAGGCCTTGTACAACCGGCTTGAGCTGGCTGCACGTTTTAAACTAATTGGTTCTTGAAGCTAAGCCTTGCATACTAGGCAATCCCTGATTGGTGGTTAACTACCAGCAATTAACCACAAGGTGTTACCTTTCCTTGGCGCCATCCTTGGCGCCATCCGTCTCCCGCTCCCCTGTGCTCTGCAAACATGCCTCATCATGTTAATTGTTGTCTAGACAAGCTCGAGCACATTCCCCTCAGCTAACTGATTGCCGCGCATGGTCCTGGTTTCCAGCCCGCTCCTGCATCTCCCCCTTCCTGTTGCACAAAAGAACCCCTGAAACCGAGCAAAAACAAGGCACAAGTAATAGAACAAATAAAAAACCAACTAAGACATATTATCAGTGTCAAAATAACCCACTGTCTTTGTTCCGTACAGTTTTACAATTTCCCCTTTTTGCTTTTGAACAGCTAGTACCAGGTTTGCCATGTTCTGCAGGGCCCTTGCAAACATGACAGCAACCAAGGCAATAGCAAACAAACAATACTGCCAACTGAGTGAATGGATGCCAAAAAGGCTGACATTTTCTCAGATTTTGATAACATGTTGCTGCAATGGGGCGCCTAAAATGCACGCAGCACATACCATCAAAATCCTCACAGCCATGTCCTTGAACCAACACCAAAAAGCAGTGGCAATTTTGACTCACATTCTGAACTGCCTACCAAACAAGGTGATTTAACTCTTTAATGCTTTCCCTGCTGTTACTCTGGATAAGAGAAGAACCGCTGCGACACGTTCCCATCATAGCCTCCTACTACATTAGTATCTACAGAAAGACAATTATCGACAAAGTGTAAACAATATCAGCTTCTTTTGGATTAACATTATACATAGGTGGAAGGGCACACCAAACAAGAACTGGTTCAGTCAAAAAGTTCGAAACATCGCATGCCTTCTCTGAACATACCTCTGGGGTCATTCCCTTCATTCCCTCTCTTTTTTATGCAAAGAGAAACACTTTTACCATAACAGAGAAGCCCCTATTTACATCTGAGCCCGGACACAAACCGCAGCTGTATGCTCCACCAGGCTCAGGGCAGAAATCGTTTATGCAGTTACATAGCTATATGTCACTACAAGCATGCAGACACCTATTAAACACTAGATAACCATGTTTATCTTTCCTAGTCTCCTTCACAATACCCAGCTGTTCTCTCATCTCTTGTTAGGTCAAATATTCTCCAGCTTCCTCTCCTATATCTCTCTTCAGACATTCTCTATCCTCCTCTTTTTTGCTTGTTAATTGCGACAAGGCAAAGGTTGTGTGTAGCTGGGTGACCATGACCTGATTTATGTTACAATCGACTAAACACTGAATACAGGAAAAAAAGGTATGTGAGACATAAGGCAAACATCAATAAGGTGGTTAAAGATAATTATAATAAATCCTGTAATACTTTTGAGTCATGGCCCAAAGTTTCCCAGCCGTGAGAAGAGACCAAAGGCCTCCCGCCCCTGGCTCTGTTGCAGATCTTTGTTTTAAGGCTTTTAAGTTTTGTATACTTTTGTAAATTAATTCACAGTGGTCACTCAGATTCACATAACACATCCTATCAAAGTCTTCACACTTGTGTCCCTGTGCTAATAATAAAAATCAATAGCAACTCGGTTCTGTAGCAACATATGATGGACAGAATCAACATCTGTTAATAAGCCAGGAAAAAAATAGTATTTGTGGTATTACTTTGATTAGCAAGCTAGCAGCCTAATTTACTAAGCAAGTTAAGAGCGTGTACTATTCTTACAGAAGAGTTTAGAGAAGCAAAAATGTGTTATGCTGCATTCCAGAACTCAGCCTGAGAATTACAGTCTGCTGTGAGTTCTGCGTTACAATCATTTGACACATGTTGGGGTTGCGATTGTGAAAGTTGCCCGTTTACAGTTTTCATTGACATTATCACAGCTCGTTGTTTTAAAAGCAACCCTTGAGCCTCCTGATGTTCGACTTGCTGCAAAATATTCTGAAGCCAATCAATCAAGTTAGTATTAAAGTTAGTGACTCTCTAGGACCCTGCAAGACTGTGGCAAGACTCCCGCACCCTGACTGCCTTAATAGCCATTCCTTCATTTGCAAACAGTTGTCCCTGGGATACCTTGCCTGAGTCACAGAATCGGCACAGTTAATTGCTCCAGCCAACTGCTCATAGTTAACAGCAATTCCCCGATTAAGGTTTTCAGTCAAGGCCACTACACATAGCTCACAAAAATCAGATAACCACATCATATACTGTATCAGTTAGTACCATACAAAGCAGTAACTTCCAATCATGCCGTGTGAGTGTATAAGGCTCTGCCATCACTTCAAGAAGGGACATAGCAAATGTATTATGAATCCTCCCTTCCCCCACTGCTTTGCTTAACTCTGTAACAGCCTCGTATTCCACAGGCTGCCACTCTGCAGGTTGATTTGTCTGACAAAATACTGAACATGCCCTAGCCACTCCCAAAACCCATCACTTAAGTGTTTCCCACTTGCATTCCTGCCACCAATCCCTCAGACCCCCTTTCACCCTCCCCGAAAGTACAGTCAATGTATCAGGAGAGACAAGGGGATGGGGGAAAGGTCTAGCTCCTTTTCCAGATCTATAGGACCTGGATCAAAAGGTTTATCAGTGCCAATGGAATCATTGTCCGAGTTGTCCTGTTCCCGTGCTTGGTCCTGTGTTGTGAGGGTCGCTGCAGTCAGTGACAGAAGCTTTGGGGGCAGAGGAGGTGTGGACAGAATCGCCATCGCTGACGGTGTCTTGAGAAGAGCCGCGCTGTCGGTGGAATTTACAGCCTCCTCTGGTTTGGCACCGTTAGTAGAATTAGTCCACACTTGGCAAAGAGTAGTCAGAATTTGCCACCAAGATGCTAAATGCATTCCCGACACGGAGCTCCCCTCCACGGCAGCATCATACAATTGGCTGCTGTCTGTACACACTTTCATTCTTTCCAAGTCTCTAAAGTTTCTTGGCTGCTCACCTGTCTCGATGAATACAGGTGTTATCCTCGGGGTTTAGGTTGTCCGCCTGGTCCAGACAGCAAGACGATCGTTCAGCCAAGCCGTCTCCTCCGGAACGCAGCCCTCTTCCACGAGCTGGCTTTTTTCCGTCCTTATTCTTCCAAGGCTTGGGAACACCACCATAGGGGTCACCATTTGAGGAGATTGAGGCACGGACTCCCGGATCTGACTAGAAGACCCTTTATGAGTCCATATACGTCTCCTCTGGGGACGAAACCTGATTCCCCGTTACGGATTTCCCACTGCTCACCTCTCAACTCCGGAGGGATTTCTGGCCGGCTCCTGCTTCCTTTCAGCAGATCGTTCAAAGTTCTGTGGGATTCACTGCATGTCGCTCAGATAGGCGATTCGAGAGCCCTTCACGTTAGATCCTTAAACGCATCACGTCGGGGTCACCAATTTGCAGCGAATGAAGAGACGGGACGCAGCCTGATGCAAGCAAATGTCAATTTATTGTACAGAAGCACGCGTTTTTATACACTTTCAGAAGCTGCGCGTTTTAAACTAATTGGTTCTTGAAGCTAAGCCTTGCATACTAGGCAATCCCTGATTGGTGGTTACCTACCAGCAATTAACCGCAAGGTGTTACCTTTCCTTGGCGCCATCCTTGGCGCCATCCGTCTCCCGCTCCCCTGTGCTCTGCAAACATGCCTCATCATGTTAATTGTTGTCTAGACAAGCTCGAGCACATTCCCCTCAGCTAACTGATTGCCACGCATGGTCCTAGTTTCCAGACCGCTCCTGCAACTCTGAAAGAGATGAAAGCAGAATGACAAACTACCACTTCTGCTTTTGCTGCCCTGTCGGCAGAAGTTGAAGGCGCTAGAGCAAAAGACTCTGCTACTGCTATGACATTCTCGGGAGCCTCGTTCCCAAAAGCCAAAAGAAAGGACAGGGATGCATGGTGTGTAGCAGCAGTGCGGCTAAAGCGCCAAGAGCCAAAGGAAATGAATCTGCCACCGCTTGAATCTCCCGGTCCATGTTGGAGAGAGAAATACCCGGAACGCACGCATAACGTCTCGACAGAGGACAGCTTCTATCCACCTCTGCCTCTGTCCACGCCTCCATCACCCCAATCGGCATCTGCAGAACGTCACTGTGGTTTGGAGAATGTACAGCTGCAAGATCTCATGAAAAAATTGGAGCAACTTGAGACATGGATGCTAGAATTGGCACAGCCTGCTCCTATAGCACTGCCACTATCTCCCTTCTCTATTAATCCTTTTTCACAGGGTGGAGGAGGGGAGAGTGGCTCTGGGGAGACATTAGCAGTGGGACCGTTACCACCGCTGGTTCCAATGGGAGGCATGGGGGGTAACTGTAATCCAACACGTCGATGGTGGGGAGTCATTTGGGATGCAATTATAGAGGGGCAATTTGGGCCGATGGCATTTGCTGTGATAGTAACACCACAGGGTAACGAGTGGGAACCTTTAGACTGGAAAGTAATCAAAGAAGCGGAATTAGCAGTAACACAATATGGGTTTAAATCTCCATATACTAACTCAATAATTCAGCATATTTTCACAGCAAATTTATTAACTCCATATGATGTGCGTATGGTTGCACAAGCTTTGTTAACGGCTTCTCAGCAGATACAGTTTTTTCAACGCTGGCAGGCAGCGAGTCATGCTGCTGCGGCCACGCCACGTCGGCAGGGGGATCCGCTGTTTGGAGTGAATGCCCAAATGCTTTACAGGTGCCCGCCCCTTCGCTAACCCTGAGTGGCAAGTGGGATTCCAACCCAAGGTGTTACGATTAATGCAGGAACTAGCTTCAGCCAGATTTCCTGCTGTTTTCAAAACTAGCTGTTTTTCAGTTTCAGTCAAATATTCCAATAATAATTGTATATCGTTCCAATCGGGATTGTGTTGTTTCACGATAAATTGGAACTGCCTGGTTACACTTATCGGGTCTCTTCTATAATCCTTTGCAATCTTTCTCCACTCTCCCAAATCAGCAGTGGAGAAAGGCACTTTAATTAGCATTGTTCCACCGTCTGGCCCCACCGCCTCTCGGAGGGGTGCTTGTAAAATAGTCAGGGCAGACTTCTGCCGAGTGTGGGAAGATACAGGGCTATCAGGAGGGTTAAAAGCTCCTTCCGAATCCGCATCCTTGTCCCGTGCCCGGGGGGGAGGTTTAAACAAGTCATCTAAGTCCTGTTCTGGGGCTTGGTGAACCTTGTCTGCCTTTGTACACCTCTGCCCAATGCTGCAGGAAGAACAGCATCTTTTCAATTTACTTCTACCCTCCTTATTTTCCCGCTCCAATGCGAGTACCATAGGGTCCTGTGGGGGTATTATCCCACAGTC
Organism: Falco peregrinus; assembly: GCF_023634155.1. Taxonomy (NCBI): domain Eukaryota; kingdom Metazoa; phylum Chordata; class Aves; order Falconiformes; family Falconidae; genus Falco; species Falco peregrinus. The sequence continues at coordinate 1,837,543 of NW_026599607.1, forward strand.
CCTTTGCCACTCCGGATGGTTTCGCAGAGTGAAAAACATATCTGCATATGATACTTCATCCCATTTCCCTTCTCTTCTCAAGAACAGCATAAGCTGTAACAAAGTATTATAATCCAATGTTCCATTAAACGGCCACTTAACTTCGCCCTCTAACTTATACAATGGCCACCACTGATTACAATATTTAATGAGGGTCTTTTTGCTTTCTGTGCTTCCCTTCCCTACAATATCCTTCCAATGGGCGAGTATACAACCCAGAGGACTCTCTTTCAGTATCCCTCCTTGGGTGTTACCCATTTTCAATATACTCTTAAGGGATTCAAACTGACTTTTAAATTCTCTCTTTCTACGCCTATCAGCCACACTCTCACTTATTCTCACTCAATTCCACTCTCACGGACGTCCATGCACTCAGAGAAAATCACACACACATCACTTTACACAAACACTATGGTTCGACAAATTCAAATCGATAGTCTATTCCAAATGTCTTATTGCCATAACCAAAATCAATACCAAGAGAAATTTAACACAGCATCGCTCCAGTTAACAACCTTTTAGCAGCTGCAAATATCTTGTGAATTACAAGAGGCCCGCTTACCCCTCTCATGTTTGTCCTGGCTCCCAACAACAGGATACAGCAGTTACCTTAAACTCAGTCGATCTATCCCCGAGATCGCTACCCGCCGCTCTATCGGCCAGCGAGTTTCTCAGTTACAGTCCCAAACCCAATAGGTACCTAACCAACGGGCACTATGCTGCACGCCAGACGTCTCTGCGCGATTTATCAGCAGTCCGAATATGCGTACGCTCAAGTCCCTTTGTTAAACATACCGTTAAATCCGCAGCTCCAAGAGGCTGTTGTCCACTCCCGCGGTGATCGGCCGGCAGCGGAGACTCCTCCGAGCAAAACGCTCGGGGCGCGCCTAGGAGCGTCCGCTCCGCAGTCGGTCCCGCAGCCGAGTGGAGATCCTCCTGGCTGGCTCGCCAAAACTGACGCGCGGAAAACGGACTCCACAATCCGTAAGATTGTAAAGTAGGTATGTTTAATCAGCGCTGGGCAGCACGGGGGTAGTCCCGCCAAAAATCGTGCGCGCCTGGCGCGAAAACTTGCGCGATTTTATAAGGCAACTCATTACATATTCATAACTATGTCGTAATACGCCTATACATATGCATTACCTATCCCCGCTTTGTATTAAAATTAGCTCTGCGAGTCATTTCCATATTTTTCTCTCAACTGAGTTTGCGCAGTGTCCCCTGGTGGTGGTCGTCAGGGGTCCTGAGGATGAAGGCAGGTGAGTCTTCCTCGTGACCGCTAGTTGCCCCCACACCTGGCGCAGGCTCAGTAACGTCCTGCTCTTTGTCCAAACCGCAGAACCGGCTTTGGCTTGTTCTTGCAAGGCTGTAATCTTTCTTTGGACTTATATGGTCATAAAGCTGGACTTACATGGTCATGAAGCCCTTTACTCCCGTACACCTTGTCACAGCACCCAAGCAAACCGTGTAAGATTTGGCAAACAGCTAAACAGACTATCATAGTCATTAAACTTTACAACTTTACCCTAAACAGCTAAGCAGACTATTACAATCGTTAAATCTTACAACTTTACCCTAAACAGCTAAGCAGACTATCATAATCGTTAAACTCTACCCTATCTCTTACCCCCCCCTTCTCTCTCACTTAAGCTAAGCATTACATACCAGGCAATCCCTGTTTGGTTAACTACAAACAAAGGAGACTTTAAGTAAATTTTTACACTCATCAATTAACAGCAAAGTGTTACTTCCCCTTGGCACCATCTGTTCCTCATCTTCTTATCTTTTCTCGGCCAGACTCATTCTGTTGGTTGTTATCTATTCACCCTCCTTATCCTCCCAGGGTCTTCATGTAAGACAGAACAATGAAAACAAAACACCCAAAAAATAAAGAGGCACCAGCCACAATAAGCCCCACTTCCCTGAGGTAGGTGTGTGAGCAGGAGAGCTTGAGGATCTGTGGGATTTCACAGAAGACCTGTCCCAGGGCATTGCCGTGGCAGAGCGGCAGTGACAGTGTATTGGCCGTGTGCAGCGCAGCACAGAGAAACCCACTGGCCCAGGCAGCTGCTGCCATGTGGACACAAGCTCTGCTGCCCAGCAGGGTCCCGTAGTGCAGGGGCTGGCAGATGGCCACGGAGCGGTCATAGGCCATGACGGTGAGGAGAGAACACTCTGCTGAAAGGAAAAAGACAATCAGGAAGAGCTGTGCAGCACATCCTGAGTAGGAGATGTCCCTGGTGTCCCAGAGGGAGTTGGCCATGGCTTTGGGGAGAGTGGTGGAGATGGAGCCCAGGTCGAGGAGGGAGAGGTTGAGGAGGAAGAAGTACATGGGGGTGTGCAGGTGGTGGTCACATACTACAGCAGTGATGATGAGTCCGTTGGCCCTGAGGGAGGCCAGGTAGATGCCCAGGGAGAGCCAGAAGTGCAAGAGCTGCAGCTCCCGCGTGTCTGCCAATGCCAAGAGGAGGAACTGGGTGATGGAGCTGCTGTTGGACATCTGCTGCCTCTGGGCATGGGAACCTGCTCAAGGAGGAAAAGTAGTGACAAGTCAGGCAATTCTTCTGTTAAGGCAAGTGAAAGCCGTTTCTCCTAGATGCGCCCCCGCTGCCCCATGTCCCCCCCTCTGCCGTTCCTAGGAGAGCTCCCTTCCGAGCCGTGGCTGGAGCTGTGCTGAGTGCTGGCCGAGTGTGCTGTGAGGAGCAGGGGCTGTGCCCGCTGGCTGCCCAGCAGTGAGCCCTGCTCTGCAGCAGGGGCTTCATGGGAACCGTGGGGGCAGGGGCCAGTCCTGGCCTTGCACTGGCTCAGCCCAAACTGCTCCCAGCGCAGAAGGGCCTGTCAGCATCGGCTCTGCCCGTGCTGAGCAACGGCCATGGCCAGAGTCAGGTCAGGAGGGCTTTGTGCTGTGCTCAGGGAGAGCAGAGTGAGTGCTGAGAGGCAAGGGCACTGTCTGTGCCTGAGGGCAGAGGCAGGGACTCTGCTCTCTCCATCCCTCTCCTTCCCAGCTGCCCGGCAATTGCTCCTTTCTTAGATGGAGAGTGATCACACTGCCATGTTACCCTGACCAGCAGCCAGGCACTGCTGAGAGCAGAGGGATCCACTGCAGAGAACAGAATGCCTCATCCCTTACCGAAGGCTCAGCACCACACTGCTATCCAAGGACACCCAGGGCTCACTGTGTGCCCTGGCAGGCACATACAGCTTGGGTGGACACCCGAAGTAGGTGGTCAAGTGTCTTGACCATGGCAAGTTCTTGCAGGAGACTCAGCTCCTTCCCCAGCCTCACAGACTGCATTGCCCACAGCATCACAGGTTTGGGGAAAGCTGGGACACCTCCTTGCTGAGGACATGTCTGCACAGGAGGACCCACAAGCTCTGCGCCTGAGCCGGCAGCTGAAACCCCTCTTGCCAGAGAGCCTGTCTGCAATGCCAATAGCATCTGAGCAAGGCCAGGAGAGAGACAAAGGGACACTCGGGAACTCCTTCCCCTTCCCCAGCCCGGCACACCACCTCCCACACAGCAGCAGTGCAGGGCAGTCACCCTCAGGCTGTGCTCAGCGAGAAATGGCACCGTGGCAGCAGGAGAGATGCACTTCATCCCTCCTGCTGCTCTGCTGGACCAGGAGGTGTTGAAACACATGGAACCAACGGTCTAAAGGCTGTGCTGGGTGGGAGAGGAGAGCAGAGGTGTGTTGCTCAGGGAAGGCACCTGCACGGCAGACCATGGCCAGGAGGTGCCCCTATCTGCCCTGCATCAGGGTCCCCCTCAGCATCTCCCCCCCTCCCTGCCCAGGGCTCTGCTGCCTGCAGCTGTCCCTGCCAGCAGCTCTTTCTCTGGCCCCAGGGCTCTTCCCTGCCAGCGCTCACAGAGCCCAGCTCAGCCCCTCTGTGCTTTTGATTGTGTCCTTGACCATGGACATCCCGTGAGGCAGGGACACTCTGAAAATCATTGGTCTGTTTCTCTATTGCCTCACCACAGCGATGACTTTCAACAGTGCTGGCTAACTGGGGAGGTCCAAGAAGGCTGAATGTTAGTCACGTGCTGCCCACCTACAAGAAGGGTAGGAGGGAGGTTCGGGATAACCAGGAGGTCAGGACCAGCCAGCATGGATGTATGAAAGGCAGGTCCTTTGTGAGGAATCTGATCTCCTGCTGGGACAAGGTGACCTGCCTAGTGGATGAGGGAAAGGCTGTGGATGCTGTCTAACTGGACCTTAGGAAAGCCTTTTGGCTACATCTCCCACTGGATTCTCCTGGAGAAACTGGCTGCTCATGGCTTTGGTGGGTGCTCTCCACGCTGGGTTCGAGCTGGCTGGACACCCAAGCCCCAAGAGGGGGAGTAAATGGAGTGAATTCGGGTGACGACGGCCCATAAGGAGTGGTGTTCCCCAGGGCTCAGTGTTGGGGCCAGTCCTGCTTCAGAACTTTATTAATGATCTGGCTTGAGTGCACCCTCAGTGAGTTTGCATACAACACCAAATTGGGTGGCAGTCTTGATCTCCATGAGGGCAGTAAACCTCTGCAGAGGGATCTGCACGGGTTGGATCATTTGGATGAGTCCAGTTGTATGAAGTTCAACCAGGAGAAGTGCCAGTTCTGTACGTGGGTCACAACAGCCCCCCACAACGCTACAGGCTTGGGCCAGAGTGGCTGGAAGGCAGCCTGGTGGGGAAGTACCCTGAGGGTGCAGGTTGACAGATGGTTGAGCATGAGCCAGCAGTGTGCCCGGGTGGCCAAGAAGGCCCATATCATCGTGTCTGCTATCAGAAACAGTGTGGCCAGCAGGACCAGGGCAGTGATGGACCCCCTGTACTCAGCACTGCTGAAGCCACACCTTGAACACTGTGTTTCCATTTTGGGCCCCTCACTTCAACAGTAATGTTGAGGTGTTTTAGTATGTCCAGAGAAGGGCAACAAAGGTGGTGAAGGGTCTGGAGCCCTGCACTGTTGAAGAGCACCTGAGGGGACTTAGGTTGTACAGTGTGGAGAAGAGGAACCACAGGGGGGATCTTTCTGCCTGAAAGGATGTTGTAGACTTGAAAGGTTGGGTTGTAGACCTGAAAGGTGGGGTAGGTCTCTTCTCCCAGGTAAGAAGTGACAGAACAAGAGGAATATGCCTCAATTTACACCAAGAGAGCTTTAGATTGGATATGAGGAAAAACATCTTCACTGCAAGGATGGTCAGGCATTGGAACAGGCTGTCCAGGGAGCTGGTGGAATCACCAGCCCTGGAGGTGTTTCAAAAGTACATAGATGCAGTGCTTCGGGACATGATTTAGTGATGGGATTGGCCGTCCTGTGGTAACGGTTGGATTTGATTATCATTAAGGTCTTTTTCAACCTAAATGATTCTCTGTTCCTATGCCTCTATGATATTGCAAGCCTACCTAGACCAGTTACTGAGCAAGTTGCTCTAGCTGACCCTGCCTCAGTTGGAGGGCTGGATTCGATGATCTCCAGCGGTCAGTCCAACCTGGAAAAAAAAGCCATATATATGAAAGATCATATATCATGTGTATGTCAACACAACTGCGGAAGTTCATGTGAAGAATGTTTCTCCACTCAAATGGCTTGTGGGAAATGCATTTGAAAAATCTGAAAGAAACAAGGCTGCTTTTCTGTGGCCAGGTCATGGGTTTGAATGAGGGTGACAGAGGGGTGTGTTATGAGGAGGACAGCTGATTCTCAGGAACTCCTCATGCAGGAGGACATGCCTGGCTGTGAAGGGGCCTGTGAGGTCAGTTCTGTCTCTGGAGGTGACAGGCCAGCAACAGGAACGTGGCTGGGACAGTCCCTCTGCCAAGGGACCCCATAGGCCCCATCCAGGACAAGGGCTGGGGTACAGGCTGTCATGTCCATTTTGCCTGTGGACATGAGAGGACAGCAGCAGGCATGTGGCTTGGTCACGTCTCTGGGAGAAGCTGAAAGGCCAGCAGCAGCCATGTGGTTTAGAAGACCATGTGGAGGTGACTTCACTTTTTTGAGGGGAAAGACCACCAAAAATAGCTATTGAGTTATGTTCCCTGCTTGGAGGGCAGTTCCTGAGGTGGTAAAGCCTTTCTGGGTAGTGGGAAGAAAGAGGAGAGGGGAAAAGATTTCACAAAGTGTAATGTTGCAAATGGAGAGTGGCTATCGGGAGGAGGAACTGTCACTTCAAGGGTCCTGCTGCGGTGCCAGAGCTCAGCCAGAGGGAGCCTGGATCAGCCCATGGTCTGTGTTTCAAGGAACAGCCGGTGAGAGTGGAGGTACCTCAGCGAAGGTATGGCAATGTTGGGGTGAGAGCAAGGCAGGGCAGCGAGATGGTGCCTACAGCCTGCAGGGCAACAGGGGCAGGGCTCCAACCATGTAGGACAGCCTGTGGTGGAGAGGGCAAAGGGTGCTGTCAAGGCTGGAAGGCACCAGTAGAACCCAGGTCTGTGTCCCCTTGGCTGTGGCAGCTGTCTCTGCCTCTGAGGGTCATGTCAAGACATGATGTCCTCACGGCACGGGGGCATCGTTGCCTCCTTGCAGCCCCATGGGGAAGCTGGAAGTCGCTGTGCCATTGCTGTCCTTCACTGGGCATTGGATGCCCACCTTCCATGGTCCCCAGGAAGAGCCCTGAGCCCTCTGTGAGGGACAGCACCGACCTCCCCACAGGCTGCAGGTCACGGCTTGGCCTTTCTGCTTCATCAAGCAAGCCAAGGCTTTGCTCAGCAGCAGAGCTGCCTGCACAGCGCCTTTGCCTTCCTGCACTCACAGCCTCCAAGGACGGGCTCTAACAAGGCCATGGGGCGGCTTTCTCAGCCATGGCCCTCAGTGGGGCCCATTAACGCTTCCAGGGACTGTGGGCTTTGCTCCGGACTTGGTGATCTTGAGAGGTTTCTTCAGGCTCCTCTGAACACCTGAAGTCCAGAGCACCACAGACACCCTGGGCTCATGACGAGGGAGAACGCCCTGACGAGCCCTGTCTCCTCCATCAGGGACATCTGGTCTTCAAGTTTGGCTCCTACACTTAATGAGATAAGTTTCAGCCGTACAGTGAAAGAGAAAGGCAGGTAATGAGCACTTTGGGGAAAGGATAGAAGGCTTTTCCAATTACTATTGATGCACAGTGTCTCCTGAGGAGGTGCGGACAAGTAGGAAAAGCAGTCCCTGGAGCTAATCACTGCGTGGACAGCCTTGCTCCCCAGCTCTCCAGCCTCAATATTTTTGTCTTCAGCCCCATGAGACTTACATCACTTTACATCAGATCTTCAACCAACTCTGCAGCTGAATATAGCAAATTCTTGGCAGTAATTATTGCCTGCTTTTCTTAGAGAACAGGGTGTAAGCAGGAATAAAAGAGGGATTAATTATCGTGTGTGTGTGTGGGGGGGGGAGTGGGATAGAAATTAATAAATAAAAAATACATTTCTCAGCTGTATAATTGTTAGTTCAAGCAAATCCCCATGAGGTCTATTGCCACTACTGAAGAGTTGCCCATAGGGAATATTAGAGACACTACTGAAAGACAGTCCAAATTTTCCTCTCTGAACCTTAAAGCACAAGCTACATAGGTAGAATGGATTGGAGCGATCAAAGAGAAGGAGGAGAAAGGTATCTGGAGATGAACTTCTTAATCCATAGCTGTAAATCAGGAAACCAGGACGTCAGGCTATTCCAAATGTCTTCAATTTCATAGAAGGTGCAAACTTTCTGGAACTCACGACAAATAATAGGATGTGTCCAAATTTTTTTTACACATATATCTGTAGAATTTCTCCCACTTTGATCTACGTATATGCAACAACTGGTATTAAGAACAGCACAGACTCTGCCTTCAGACACCACCTTCATATCTAACGCCATTCCATTTTGCACAGCTATAGGGGCTATTTCTCACACTTCTTCCTGCAAAGCCTTCATGGCACCTGCAGGGTCCTTGGCCATCTCTTCCATTGCTGTGCATCTCTTTATCACTGCCTTCTCCAATTCAGGAACCGCTGACCAAGGAGTAACCGAGGCCACAAGCAGGCTGATGATCTGGGCTATCATTATGACACCCATTACATCTGAGAAGCTCATAGGAGGCACGTGGCCATGAAGGCGAGTTTGAGGTCCCTGGAGTCTCCAGTTTCCTTGGGGGATTGGCCATCAGCAGCCCAGCTGGTTATGGCTGCAGTAAGAAAGGCACTTGGACTCTGAGACAAAGTGTCATTTCAATTGGCCTTGGCTAGAGCCAACTCTCTACACACAGAGACAATCGTCTCAGCTGTATGCCGTCCCTTCCGAGGCCGGGAACACGGAGTGTACAGCGTTGGGAGAGTGGTGCAGCAAGTTGTGCAGATCCTGCCTGCAGAAGGGTTATCCCACACTGCTCCTGTCAGCTCTTGAAGTGTTTTCTGCCAGGGAAACCCATTCTAGTCATCACTTCTCGTGTTCTAAGAGGAGATGTTCACTTGGGAGTTGGTAACTGCAGCCTCAGACAAAGGTAAGGGCGTGCGGTTGGCCATTCACCAGCAGCTTCCTGCAGATTTCTTCTTCCAATATGGCTTGTTCTGCAACCCAGGGACACACTCAGCACAGCTCAGCCTGAAGGCCAAGAGGTACATGGAGCACAGCACAGGCCTGCTCAGGTTTTCTGTGACACTCATCACTAACTCCTCCATGTGCAAAGGGCTTCTGCTCAGATTCTCTCAACCTCCTGATGAAGGTTAGAAGGAGAACGACATCTCCTTTAGACCGCTAGAGAAAGGGACCTTTACTTGAAGGCCTTGGTTGAAGGGAAACTGGAAGATGATCTGCAGGAGCGGGCTGGAAATCAGGACCATGCGTGGCAATCAGTTAGCTGAAGGGAATGTGCTCGAGTTTGTAGGTCACTAACCCTGGGAAGACAAGGAGTGTGAATAGACACAAAAACTAACATGATGAGCCATGCTGAGAGAGCACAGGGGAGTGGGGGACGGATGCCGTGAAGGAAGGGTAACACCTTGCTGTTAATTGCTGGTAGTTAACCACCAGTCGGGGATTGCCTAGTATGCAAGGCTTAGCTTCAGGAACCAATCTGTTTAAAACGCGCAGCTTCAGGAACCAACTGTTTAAAACGTGCAGCTTCAAGAACCAATCTTTTTAAAACGCGCAGCTTCTGAAAGTGTATATAAACTCGTGCTTCTGTACAATAAATTGGCATTTGCTTGTATCACCCTGCGTCCCGTCTCTCCATCGCAGCAATGATCCCTGACCAACATGGCACAAATGCTTTGCTGGACTTGTTTTGAACAAAAGACAAGGCAGGAATGGTGAAAAATGTGGACAGCACCTTTCTGTCAAGTATGGGTGACACTGGTAAAGTAGAATTCAAGAGCAAGTCAACAAGACAAACTGTAGCAGGGCTGAGTAGAGAGGAAAGATCACCTCCACCAACCCTTGGGCAGTGCTCTTCCTAATGCAGCCCAGGATGCCATGGGCCTTATTTGAAAGGTGCAAAGCCAGGAGAAGAGGAGGCTTTGGGGACACCTAATAGCAGCCTTCCCAGATCTTCTTGGGCCATATCAGCAAGAAAAGGCAGCCAGGTTCTTGCCTGTTGTGCATGATGGGAGGATGAGGGCCAATGGGCATCAGCTGAAGCAAGGGAAGACAATGTCCTTCCCCATGAAGAACAGTCAAGCAGTGGAGCAGATGTCCCACAGAGCTTGTGCCATGTCCATCCTTGGAGCTTTTCAAGCCCCACTTGAAGGAAAGCCTGAGCTACTTGCTTCAACCCCGTAACTGATCGTTCTCTGAGCAGCATGTAGGCCTGGACACCTCCGGAGGTCCCTTCCAGCATGAATGACTCTGGATCTCCATCCACCATGGATCTTGCCTTCATGATGGCAGGGAAATCACTCAGGTTTCCAGCGGCTGTTGAAGCCAATCAGAAAGTTGGTCAGATGACCTGCGATGTTCTTTTCCCACTCCAAGCTTTGCTGCTCAGATGCAGGGCTGCTTGGCTGGTTCCTATGGACTCCTATTCTTCACCCTTTCCCAACTTTTCCCTCCTTTCCCACGCACAATTGCTCCTCCTTGACCACCCCTGTATCCTCCCATGCAAGCAGCTCACCTCTCCTTTCCCTTTCCTCCCTGGCCATTGACTGTCCTCCTTTGGTGATTCTTTGGAGGTTTTCACCATAGGTGGCCACCCAGACAAGGGATTCATCATCCCCCGTGACTCAGCATCATCCCCCTTGACACAGCACTGTTGTGGCCACATCCAGGTTATCTGTGCCTGGGCTTTGAGGTTTCTCATTCTGGAGGAATGGGGGAAAAGTGGAGAGGCTGTGGAGGATACCTGCCTGGATTGAGTTTGGTGCCTGTGGAGAGAGACTGAAGGTCCTGGGCTTCTTGATACTGGCAAAGTGGAGCCTCAGGGCACCACAGTAACAGCATGCACCTGCTTGAAGGGGGGTGTCAGAGATAAGGGAGTGATTCCTGATAGCGACAGGAAGAGAAAACCTCCGCAAAGTGCTGCTTGGAAGGGTAAGATTGGATGTGAGGAAAAAGAAATGTCCCTCGGAGGGTTGCCCTCTGATGCCAGAGTTCACCCAGAGGCAGCCTGGATTGTCACATGGCTTTAAGTCTCAAGGAAGAAGCAGGGATGAGGGGAGAAACTTCAGAAAAGTCAGGAAAATGCAGGTGTGAGGGCTGGGTGGGAAAGCAAGGAAGATGCCAACCCCCAGAGTGGAAAGAGGTGCCACATGGACAGTGTAGGGCAACTTGCAGTGGAGATGGCCCAGGGCTGCAGCGAGGCTGAATGGCCCAACTGGGGGCTGAGGCCTCTGTCCCCCTGGCAATGGCAGCTGCCTCTCCCACCAAGGCCTGTGACATAGAACTCGATTTGGAGGCTCTTATCTTCTGCCCTCCAAGAGCCTGGGGGTCAGGGCTTGGTCTTTCTGCTTCATAAAAAAATCTAAATGTGTTTTGCAGCATTACAGCCACCGACACAGTACCTTTGGCTACCTGCAGTTCTGGCCTCTAATTAGCTACTCTAACGAGTCCATGGGGACGCTTTGTCAGCAATGGCCCTCAGCGGGACCCATCAATGTTTGAAGGTATTTTCAGTGCTGCTTCTGACTTACATTCCTTCAGTGGTTGGTTCAGTCTGCTCTCAGTAGCTCAGGTTCATGGCAGGAGCCCCCAAGGCCCTAATGAGGTATTTGCTTTTCTCATTTCCTTCAAGTCTTGAAGACCTGTGCAGCTAATTGAATCTGTTCCATTCATGTAGGTAAGAGAGAGGATTTCAAAGTGCACTTCAAAATAAGTATTTTTTATTTCATAGGTTATATTTTGCTACTTTTTAGGTTAGAGAGGAGGTTCTAGCAGCAATCTCCAAGTGATAATGATGCAGAGGATCTCCTCAGGATATCTGGACTGGTAGGAAACGCAGTTCTTTGAGGTCTGACACCGGATGGACAACCTTGCTCTGACTGTCCCCAAGACCACCCTTTTTCTCATTGTCCCCTGGGACTCACATCCCTTCTCCTTACGTCAGACTTCTCCCCTCAATTCTGCAGGTGGGTGCTGCAGCTCCTCTGCACCATCCCCACCAATTTGCCTTAGAGCACTGGCTGCACACCGGTACAGAAGAATTATTCAAATCTGCAAGCAATGTGAAGAATGATCAAGTGGCATAAATAAGCCAACACCCTCCACAAGCATATGCCGAGTCCAAGCTGTCTCTGATGAGGTGCCTTTCCGCAAGGGACACTCTCATGAGAAATCTTTTAGGTGCTAGATACAGAAATATAGATCTAAACACAAGGGGAGAGTTGGGTAAGGAGACAGTTCGGCTGCAGGAAGACATGCAAGCTTTTCCTTCCTGAAGTAAAAACAGCAGCACAGGTGAGACGTACCGAAAAGACCAAAGAGTAAAGGGAGGAGAAAACAGGTGAATAACTGAAAGAGCCTTTCTGAGACAGTCTGCTGAAAAGATGACTTCAGAAGTCGTCACTGTCTCCTGCTCAGGTGCAAATATGTTAAAGATGAGAGAAAATAAGGGCGTGGTATAACTAATAATAATGGTGAAGTTCAGGTATAAAATCAATATTTCCTTGAGGTATCGCTTTTGAAAGCTCCTTGAATTGGCAGAGATCACTTGTGAGAAAGGACAAGTAAGTGTTGCATCTGTCTTGGAAGGAGTCCAGAAGTGCAGCTCGGGGAACCACAGGCTGCTCAAACCCCCATGGTGAGGGGTGTGCCACCAGTTAGAGTCGCCTTGGGTGACATTTCTGGCACCTGAGCGGGTAACTGTCCAGGTGGATTTCCCAAGGGTAACTCCTGCCTCGCCAACCTGACAGCCTGCAGTTGTGCGTGAGGAGCTCCACAGTGGATGTCATTGCCCTCAGCTTCAGCAAAACTGTTGTCATGGTCTCCCTCAGTGTTCTGCCCGAGTGAGGCCATGACACTCTGGGTGCGAACAGAAAGAGATGAGTAAAACACCAGCTGGATGGTCAGGCTGAGAGAGCAGTGGGGAAGGGCTCACACCCCACCTGGAGGCCACTGGGACATACTGGGGCAGTGTGGGCAGCACAGGGGACTCTCCTGATTACAGTTTAAGAACTGTAAAGATAATCCAGTGGAGGCAACTCTCACAGTGTCTGTCGGTGGCACCAAACTGAGAGGAGGATCCCTGTGCCCTAGGGATGCCATGGAGGGGAACCCTGGCAGGTGGGGTGGCCGCCCTGGCAGGAGCTGCACAGATGCAGGACGGACCAAGGGCAGAGCCTGCACCTCCCTCGCATGGACTAACACCCTGCAGCTGCAGGGCCTGGGACCTGCCTGGCTGGGCAGTGTCTGTGCAGAAAAGGCCCTGCTGGTGCTGGGGGACAGAAGGCAAAACACAATCCCAGCCCGTGACCTGGTAGCAGAGGCAGCCAGAGTGCCCTGGAGCGTATGAAGAGGTGCCTTGACAAGGCAGTGAGGGAAATTATTTTTTCCACGTTATCATCACTCATAACACCACATGTAGACCGCTGTGTTAATATTTTGGCCTTGACTGGGGAGGGAAGGGGGGAGGGAGCGGCTGGGTGGCTGCTGGGCTTTTGGCCAGAGACAAGCCGTTACAACAAGGAAGGTGTGCATAATTCGGAGGCAGTTCAGGAAGGAAGGGAGGCAGAAGAATGTCCCCAGGACATGGAGGGCCACGGTTTCATATCTTTTGCTACCCCATTCAGAATGAAGCTGGGAAGTGATGCTGACATTCCGAACCAACAAGGTCCATGGGCAGGCAAAGCTGTGCCTGTTGTTGTGACCCTAAGGAGACCCACACGCCTCTCTAAGGTGACCTGCACACCTACGGCATAGATCATGCTGGGGCTGAATCTCTTGCCTGGCTTCAATGGCCCCCCGAAGCCATGGACAAAGCTTTGGGTGGAGGCCCCAGGTGAGGCTGGTCAGGGCCAGGAAGGCCTAGGGATGCTCTCAGGGCCCTGCCCCCATGGGATCCCACCTGCCAGTGCCCTCAGCAGGCCAGGTTCTCCTTCCCTCCTGCCCTGGGCTGTGCTCTGCTGCTCTCCTTCCCCACGTGCCTGGGCATCAGAGACTCCACAATTTCATAGTCACTACAACCAAGACTGGCACTGCTCTTCACATCCCTGAGCAGCTTGTCCTCTTTAGGGACTCCAGGTCCAGGTGAACATCAGAGTGGGCAAACTGTTTAGTCTGGGGAACTTGCCCACAAGCCCCTGGACTTCTGGCATCCTTGCTTACATATCCAGTGGACACCAAGGACACTGATTCCCCCAGAAAAGCCAGGTTTTCTCTGCCATTGTTTCTCCTGCATAGTATTTCACAATCCAAACACTTTTTTAATTGGCAATAAATTAATCTTTGCCACACATCTTTGTGTGGCATGTGGAAAAGACGACACTTCTTTGGCCATGAAAAGAATCGTTAAGAGATCTCTTTGTCTTTATCTTGACCCATGAGCATTGCTGGTTTAACTTCTCCCTTTGTCCTGTTGAGTCAGTGCAGCTGACAACAAGTGATGTTTGTCTCACCACTGGCCCAGGTTAACCCACCACAGGACCACATCAGGACTGCTGAGCCCACAATGGGGCTCCCAGCAGATGAAAGACCCTGACACATCACAGCAAGTCCTGCAGAGGCCAGAAGGATGGTTAGGACCTGGAGCATATTATGGGCAAAGGGAGGCTGAGAGAGCAAGAGTATTATTTGAGAAATGGTTCTGAGTGAAAGACTGGAGCGCTGGACCCAGGCCAGCTGGTGGGATCTCAATCAATATTTGTTAGAACACCATGCCATGAGAACATGATCTTGTTGGAGGTGTCTGACAATGGCCTTCCCTGAGAGACCAATGTGGCAAGAGCTATGGGACTTGTGTGTAACAAGTGTCAGTAGGAAAGTGGCTCCCTTTATATTTAGAAATGGTGATGGAGTTGTGTATCACTGGGCAACGGAGGAGGACAGAGGTGGCCATGCAGCAGTGGTCCCTAATGAGGGCTGGGGTATATGACCAGGCTTGGAAATGAGCAGTGTTTGGGAATTTGTGGGGAAAATTTCCCTTCTGCAGCTTTCTGAGGGTGTGCAGGGAACACGGCACAGATCTGGCCCCTCAGTCCCGCTCCTTTGGTGCCTTGCTTGCTTCACCATGACCCCTGGGTCTGCACCAGGACACCCTGCTGTGTGCCCCCACCCTGCACACCCACACAGCTGAGCTCTCACTGGTGTTTCCCTCTCCTGGGCCCTTCCCAGCCCAGCCCCCCCCACAGCTCTGCCCACCTCCCCTGCCCTCTCCCCAGCCCAGGCAGACACAGCAGCCCACGCGGGGCTGGCCCCATGCAAGTGCCCACCCAAAGGGGGCTGCAGAGCTCTGGGCACTCACCCCATGGCCATAGACCATCACAAGGGCACAGGAGATGCTGGTGGGCAGAGAGGGGTCTCCTCCTGCCAGTCAGCCCCAGGGCTGGCACCAGCCATGGCATGAGGACACAGAGGCCATTGCCTCCCTCTGTCTGCTGCTCCTCTCTCACAGGGACCCTGCTTGCCCACTCCTGGCAGCCCCTCGGGGCCAGTCCCTGTCCCCAGCACCAGGCTGCTGGCCTGGGGGCTCCCCAGGCACCTCCTGGTGCACCAGGGACACAGCAGCCTGCCCCAGCTGGGGCACCCACAGAGACACCTGCTCTTGCCCAGGGATGTGGTCTCAGGCATGGCCCTGAGCAGGCGGTGCTGCTGTGCAGGGCAGCGGTGCCTGAAAGCCCAGGGAGATGGTCCCAGGCACATCCCTCTTGGTCACCCACCATTCCCATGGGCACTGGGCCCCCACACGCCAAGGCTCAACACAGGCCCATGCCCTAACGCGTTGCCCCATGCCCTCCTCCCCTGAGCCATGGGGAACCCAAGCTCACAGATGTTATTCAGGGAAGAATTCCTGCAGCCTGTTCCTGAGCTTCGCTTTGGGAGGAGAGCCCAACCTGCAGGCATGGGCACTGAGAAAAAACCCTTTTATTTTGCTTATACTTGCAGAGGCAAAACCAACCATTCAAGTGCATGCAGTGGATCTTCCCAAGCCTGGTTCCGCTGGGCCAACATAGCATAAGGAGAAGATTGGTCCTTTAAAAGAAAAGCACTTAAAGGAAGCGTGCGATCTATATGCAACACATCGTGCAGAGATCAGCTGTTTGACTTCTTTCACAAGTGCCAAGGCTGCAGGCGTTAAAGGCCTTGGGGCTAAAAGATCTGTGTCTCCTTTTCAAAGTTGCAACAGAGGTGGCATTTGTTCATTACTAAGGCCTAAATAAGGCTGTAGCCAATTCAGCATTCCTGAAAGCTTTTGGACATCATTCAAGGTCTTTACGTCCAGTTTCAGTTTGATAGCTTGTGGAGACATGGTTCTCTTCAGCACATTCATGCGCAGATACTTCCAGGGCTCTTGTCTCTGAACTTTTTCAGGAGCTACCATCAACCCAAACTCTGCTAAACTGTGCCTGGCATCCTTCTCAGCTGTCTCCAGCAGCTCTTTTGATGGTGCTGCTAGCAAAATGTCATCCATGCCATGATAACCGTAAACATCTTGGTATTTGTCTGTCACTGAGCTCAGGGCTTGGGCTACAAACCACTGACAAATGCTTGGTGAGTTTCTCGTGCCTTGAGGCAGCACGGTCCAGTGGTAGCTTTTTGTGGGCTCAGAGTTATTTCTAGTTGCTACTGTAAAGGCAAACTTGGCTTTGTCTTCTGGATCTAAAGGAATGGTAAAAAACCCAGTCTTTCAGATCAATAACTACAATGTCCCACTCCATTGGTATCACAGTGGCAGACGGCAATCCCGGCTGCAAGGCCCCCACAGGGGCCATCACTGCATTGACTTTACGCAGGTCAAGCAGCAATCGCCATTTCCCTGAAATCATTTTCATCACAAGTACAGGGCTGTTCCACGGGCTATGTGACTCTTCAGTGTGGCCCGTGTTTAATTTTTCCTTAAGTAACTCATGCCGGGCACACAGCTTTTCCTGGGGCAGGGGCCACTGACCTACCCATACTGGTCTGTCGGTCAGCCAAGTAGACCAAGGGGAGGCTGTTTCACTGCCTGCAGTACAGTGGCCCCAGTTAAAAATCCGTGATGATCCAAACTCCCCACTGTCCTAGACAATCTCGGCCCCACAAAGTGAGTGCTGTGGTGGTAACGTAAGGCCGGACGGAGGCAGTCTGTCCTTCTTGTGTTTTGATCTGTATAGGTTTTACAGACAAGTAGCTTGTAGTCACGCCCCCCGACCTACATCTCCCGCTGCGTTATTTACCAAAGGCCAATGAGGTGGCCAGTCCTTTCTCGATATGACAGTTGCGTCTGCTCGGGTATCCAGAAGACCGCTCAACTTCACTTGTGCAGGAGTGCCTCCCGACAACGCCAGAGTGCAGGTCATGTTGGGTCCTTGTGGAGATGGTTCTTGTGTCCAAGACACTTGAGGTATTCCAGGGGAGGTGAATCCTTCATCACCCTGCTGTCTAGGCTCTGTTTGGGGAACAAAACTCTCAAAAGGCACAAGCTGAGCAAGGCGTGTATTTTTTGGAATCATAACAGGAGGCACAGTTGCAGAAACTCAGGCACATATTTGACCTGTACAGTCTGCATCAAAAACACTAACATGGACTTGGTTATTTTGGACTCGATCTAACACTAGGGTGGACCACTGAGCCTGATGTTGAGGGCTGGCATACTGCCCAGTACCCATCAACACGTCAGGCCCATTACCAACCCGGGGATCATCCTGTGGAAGGTTCATATTCTGCAGCCCTTGCTGTTCCACCGCTGCCCGCCATGTGCCATGGAAGACCGCTAGTGGCACAGGTTGGAAAATGATCTGCGCCACCTGAGAAATATCGAAAGGAGTCCAAGTGTCCATGGTAAGCAAATGTAACGATTGCTTTGTAGCCGGCAAATTCACCCCGTACTGAGAAACAGGTTTTTGCAAGTCCTGCACTATTTTCCAAGCAGGTGCTGTATGAACCTTGGGATTACCAGCAGCCACGTCTCCTGTTATAACAGGACATGCATGCAGTGCAACAGTGGAAGGAGTAGTAGCATCAAGGAGCGGTCTACCTGTATGTCCTACTAAATTCCAGTTTCCCTCTTTCTGTAACCCATCTTTTACAGCCTGCCAAAATTGCCGAGGGCCGCGCGGCATTACCATTACGTTGGATACTGGATTTCTACCACCACCACATTCATCGCTGCCTCTGACTGATAACCTTGTCGTAGCTGGACATGATTCCCAATTTTTGGCATTTCCACCCTGCGTAGGCAGGGGAGGAGCAGAGGGGGCAGGCGGGAGGGGAGAAGAGGCTGTGGGAGGAGGGAGTGTGGGCTGCCATAAATGTCGGTGGGACTCAGGGGGGCAGGGATCAGTCCGCCGAGGTTTCTGCTTGCCGTCCTCATCCTCGGAATCACTACTGAACATAGGTCGACACTGTTGGGCGGATCTGGGGGCTTTGGGACATTGAGGAGTGGTGACTGGTAAGGGGCCTGGATTCACCCCTCCCCCACGACCTCACCCTCTTGTCTGTTGACTGAAGGGTGATCCAGGGGAGGTCTGGCTGATACACCCCCACTGACGTCTTGCTGACTTTTCAAGCCCCCCCCCCCAGCATCACTAAGCAGTGCCCATGTAGTCATAGCCCCGACACCTCTTTGTCCCCTTTCGCCACAGCTTCTAACAGTGTCGATCCCAAATTCTCCCAGGTCGACACACTAAAAGCAGTCATGGCGGATGCTTCTACTCCTTGTCTCTTGGCCCACAATAACATACATCTTAACCACAGCCCATCTAAAGTAGTTCCATGCTTCTGTAACATTTAACTTCCACACTGACAGCACCATGGTATCTTCCTTAAATTTGTCCCCGTGATGTCCCTGGTGGCTCACCTTTCTGGTGTCAGGGTCTCCCAGGACCTTGCAGCCGTCCCGTTGCGCTATTCCACTTCACCAGGCTCCATCTCCCCAGCAACCCGCTGGTCACAGTCTCACGGTCTCCTTAAGATACCCCTTATTGGGGTCACATCAGCACGTTGAGGTAACCAATTGTGGCGATGCAAGTCGAGTCAGACCCAAAATGTGGAGTGGCTGGAAGAAAACGGGCATATTATGAGCAACCCAGACCGAATAACTTGGTTGTAATAACAGGCCGCAGCTCTAACAAGCTGCAGGTGTTGTGAAGGACATGTGCAAGGCCAAGGGAGACAAAGAAACTGTGTATTCACAGAGAGATAAGGGAGCTGGACAGAAAGATGATAAAAACAGGATGCCTGCACAAGGGGGGAGCAGCGTGTTGGCACCGCCCTGGGACCAACAACTTGGGAGGTGGGAGCGTGTGAACGAGTAGTTTTAACCGATCACCTTTTACATAACAAAGCGTGCGTAGTGTGTGCATTTTTAGCTGTAGAGTATAAATTGGTGTGAGTCTATTAATAACGTGGCACTAACTTGATCACATTGGTCGTATAAGTTGTGCCTGAGCCTACTGCGTCAACAAGTGGCGCCCGAACAGGGACCCTCTTGTCCATGCTTGCTGGAGCACAGAGGTGGCTTTGAGGGGGCAGAAGAAGCTGGCCGTAGCAGGTGCTGCCCCATTGCATGGGAAGATGCGTGCGCACAGCCGTTGGAATCTTGCCCCGATCAGGTGAGCAGTCGGGGAGGAGATGGGGTCCACACTGAGCAAAGAGGAAGCAGCAGTGGTGAAGCTCCTCCAACATATCCTCTCTCAGAGAGGGTTATCTTGTGATGAGGGAAGCCTGAAGAGGTTGCTGTCGTGGGCTCGGCAGCGTGGATTAATCCGATCCGTGAGTGCCGGCTTTGAACTAGACACTTAGGAAAAGGTGGGCGCAGCACTGTGGGAGGACATTAGCTCAGGCTCTAAAGGCAGGGGGAAGCTCTCCACAGTGTGGAGGCTGATCCCAGAGACTCTGTGCAGCGAATGAAGAGACGGGACGCAGCCTGATGCAAGCAAATGTCAATTTATTGTACAGAAGCACGCGTTTTTATACACTTTCAGAAGCTGCGCGTTTTAAACTAATTGGTTCTTGAAGCTAAGCCTTGCATACTAGGCAATCCCTGATTGGTGGTTAACTACCAGCAATTAACCGCAAGGTGTTACCTTTCCTTGGCGCCATCCTTGGCGCCATCCGTCTCCCGCTCCCCTGTGCTCTGTAAACATGCCTCATCATGTTAATTGTTGTCTAGACAAGCTCGAGCACATTCCCCTCAGCTAACTGATTGCCACGCATGGTCCTAGTTTCCAGCCCGCTCCTGCATCTCCCCCTTCCTGTTGCACAAAAGAACCCCTGAAACCGAGCAAAAACAAGGCACAAGTAATAGAACAAATAAAAAACCAACTAAGACATATTATCAGTGTCAAAATAACCCACTGTCTTTGTTCCGTACAGTTTTACAATTTCCCCTTTTTGCTTTTGAACAGCTAGTACCAGGTTTGCCATGTTCTGCAGGGCCCTTGCAAACATGACAGCAACCAAGGCAATAGCAAACACACAATACTGCCAACTGAGTGAATGGATGCCAAAAAGGCTGACATTTTCTCAGATTTTGATAACATGTTGCTGCAATGGGGCGCCTAAAATGCACGCAGCACATACCATCAAAATCCTCACAGCCATGTCCTTGAACCAACACCAAAAAGCAGTGGCAATTTTGACTCACATTCTGAACTGCCTACCAAACAAGGTGATTTAACTCTTTAATGCTTTCCCTGCTGTTACTCTGGATAAGAGAAGAACCGCTGCGACACGTTCCCATCATAGCCTCCTACTACATTAGTATCTACAGAAAGACAATTATCGACAAAGTGTAAACAATATCAACTTCTTTTGGATTAACATTATACATAGGTGGAAGGGCACACCAAACAAGAACTGGTTCAGTCAAAAAGTTCGAAACATCGCATGCCTTCTCTGAACATACCTCTGGGGTCATTCCCTTCATTCCCTCTCTTTTTTATGCAAAGAGAAACACTTTCCCATAACAGAGAAGCCCCTATTTACATCTGAGCCCGGCCACAAACCGCAGCTGTGTGCGCCACCAGGCTCAGGGCAGGAATCATTCATGCAGTTACATAGCTGTATATCTCTACAAGTGTGCAGACACCTATTAAACACTAGATAACCATGTTTATCTTTCCCAGTCTCCTTCACAATACCCAGCTGTTCTCTCATCTCTTGTTAGGTCAAATATTCTCCAGCTTCCTCTCCTACATCTCTCTTCAGACATTCTCTATCCTCCTCTTTTTTGCTTGTTAATTGCAACAAGGCAAAGGTTGTGTGTAGCTGGGTGACCATGACCTGATTTATGTTACAATCGACTAAACACTGAATACAGGAAAAAAAGGTATGTGAGACATAAGGCAAACATCAATAAGGTGGTTAAAGATATTTATAATAAATCCTGTAATACTTTTGAGTCATGGCCCAAAGTTTCCCAGCCGTGAGAAGAGACCAAAGGCCTCCCGCCCCTGGCTCTGTTGCAGATCTTTGTTTTAAGGCTTTTAAGTTTTATATACTTTTGTAAATTAATTCACAGTGGTCACTCAGATTCACGTAACACATCCTACCAAAGTCTTCACACTTGTGTCCCTGTGCTAATAATAAAAATCAATAGCAACTCGGTTCTGTAGCAACATATGATGGACAGAATCAACATCTGTTAATACGCCAGAAAAAAAAAATAGTATTTGTGGTATTACTTTGATTAGCAAGCTAGCAGCCTAATTTACTAAGCAAGTTAAGAGCGTGTACTATTCTTACAGAAGAGATTAGAGAAGCAAAAATGTGTTATGCTGCATTCCAGAACTCAGCCTGAGAATTACAGTCTGCTGTGAGTTCTGCGTTACAATCATTTGACACATGTTGGGGTTGCGATTGTGAAAGTTGCCCGTTTACAGTTTTCATTGACATTATCACAGCTAGTTGTTTTAAAAGCAACCCTTGAGCTTCCTGATGTTCGACTTGCTGCAAAATATTCTGAAGCCGATCAATCAAGTTAGTATTAAAGTTAGTGACTCTCTAGGACCCTGCAAGACTGTGGCAAGTTTCCCGCACCCTGACTGCCTTAATAGCCATTCCTTCATTTGCAAACAGTTGTCCCTGGGATACCTTGCCTGAGTCACAGAATCGGCACAGTTAATTGCTCCAGCCAACTGCTCATAGTTAACAGCAATTCCCCGATTAAGGTTTTCAGTCAAGGCCACTACACACAGCTCACAAAAATCAGATAACCACATCATATACTGTATCAGTTAGTACCATACAAAGCAGTAACTTCCAATCATGCAGTGTGAGTGTATAAGGCTCTGCCATCACTTCAAGAAGGGACATAGCAAATGTATTATGAATCCTCCCTTCCCCCACTGCTTTGCTTAACCCTTTAACAGCCTCGTATTGCACAGGCTGCCACTCTGCAGGTTGATTTGTCTGACAAAATACTGAACATGCCCTAGCGACTCCCAAAACCCATCACTTAAGTGTTTCCCACTTGCATTCCTGCCACCAATCCCTCAGACCCCCTTTCACCCTCCCCCAAAATACAATCAATGCATCGGGAGAGACAAGGGGGTGGGGGAAAGGTCTAGCTCCTTTTCCAGATCTATAGGACCTGGATCAAAAGCTTTATCAGTGTCAATAAAATCATTGTCCGAGTTGTCCTGTTCCCGTGCTTGGTCCTGTGTTGTGAGGGTCGCTGCAGTCAGTGACAGAAGCTTTGGGGGCAGAGGAGGTGTGGACAGAATCGCCATCGCTGACGGTGTCTTGAGAAGAGCCGCGCTGTCGGTGGAATTTACAGCCTCCTCTGGTTTGGCACCGTTAGTAGAATTAGTCCACACTTGGCAAAGAGTAGTCAGAATTTGCCACCAAGATGCTAAATGCATTCCCGACACGGAGCTCCCCTCCACGGCAGCATCATACAATTGGCTGCTGTCTGTACACACTTTCATTCTTTCCAAGTCTCTAAAGTTTCTTGGCTGCTCACCTGTCTCGATGCATACAGGTGTTATCCTCGGGGTTTAGGTTGTCCGCCTGGTCCAGACAGCAAGACGATCGTTCAGCCAAGCCGTCTCCTCCGGAACGCAGCCCTCTTCCACGAGCTGGCTTTTTTCCGTCCTTATTCTTCCAAGGCTTCGTGACACCACCATAGGGGTCACCATTTGAGGAGATTGAGGCACGGACTCCCGGATCTGACTAGAAGACCCTTTATGAGTCCATATACGTCTCCTCTGGGGACGAAACCTGATTCCCCGTTACGGATTTCCCACTGCTCACCTCTCAACTCCGGAGGGATTTCTGGCCGGCTCCTGCTTCCTTTCAGCAGATCGTTCAAAGTTCTGTGGGATTCACTGCATGTCGCTCAGATAGGCGATTCGAGAGCCCTTCACGTTAGATCCTTAAACGCATCACGTCGGGGTCACCAATTTGCAGCGAATGAAGAGACGGGACGCAGCCTGATGCAAGCAAATGTCAATTTATTGTACAGAAGCACGCGTTTTTATACACTTTCAGAAGCTGCGCGTTTTAAACTAATTGGTTCTTGAAGCTAAGCCTTGCATACTAGGCAATCCCTGATTGGTGGTTAACTACCAGCAATTAACCACAAGGTGTTACCTTTCCTTGGCGCCATCCTTGGCGCCATCCGTCTCCCGCTCCCCTGTGCTCTGCAAACATGCCTCATCATGTTAATTGTTGTCTAGACAAGCTCGAGCACATTCCCCTCAGCTAACTGATTGCCACGCATGGTCCTAGTTTCCAGACCGCTCCTGCAACTCTGAAAGAGATGAAAGCAGAATGACAAACTACCACTTCTGCTTTTGCTGCCCTGTCGGCAGAAGTTGAAGGCGCTAGAGCAAAAGACTCTGCTACTGCTATGACATTCTCGGGAGCCTCGTTCCCAAAAGCCAAAAGAAAGGACAGGGATGCATGGTGTGTAGCAGCAGTGCGGCTAAAGCGCCAAGAGCCAAAGGAAATGAATCTGCCACCGCTTGAATCTCCCGGTCCATGTTGGAGAGAGAAATACCCGGAACGCACGCATAACGTCTCGACAGAGGACAGCTTCTATCCACCTCTGCCTCTGTCCACGCCTCCATCACCCCAATCGGCATCTGCAGAACGTCACTGTGGTTTGGAGAATGTACAGCTGCAAGATCTCATGAAAAAATTGGAGCAACTTGAGACATGGATGCTAGAATTGGCACAGCCTGCTCCTATAGCATTGCCACTATCTCCCTTCTCTATTAATCCTTTTTCACAGGGTGGAGGAGGGGAGAGTGGCTCTGGGGAGACATTAGCAGTGGGACCGTTACCACCGCTGGTTCCAATGGGAGGCATGGGGGGTAATTGTAATCCAACACGTCGATGGTGGGGAGTCATTTGGGATGCAATTATAGAGGGGCAATTTGGGCCGATGGCATTTGCTGTGATAGTAACACCACAGGGTAACGAGTGGGAACCTTTAGACTGGAAAGTAATCAAAGAAGCGGAATTAGCAGTAACACAATATGGGTTTAAATCTCCATATACTAACTCAATAATTCAGCATATTTTCACAGCAAATTTATTAACTCCATATGATGTGCGTATGGTTGCACAAGCTTTGTTAACAGCTTCTCAGCAGATACAGTTTTTTCAACGCTGGCAGGCAGCGAGTCATGCTGCTGCGGCCACGCCACGTCGGCAGGGGGATCCGCTGTTTGGAGTGAATGCCCAAATGCTTTACAGGTGCCCGCCCCTTCGCTAACCCTGAGTGGCAAGTGGGATTCCAACCCAAGGTGTTACGATTAATGCAGGAACTAGCTCTGAAAACGATTTTTGCCCTCCATCATGACAAAATAGCACCAGCATTTACAGGGATAGAACAGGGACCTATAGAATCTTATCCAAAATTTATAGACAGACTGCATGCCGCTCTCATGATTAATCCTGATCTGAATGAGGATATGAAAGCAAAGTTTCTTGATATGCTTGCTTATGATAATGCTAATGAGAGAACTAAGAAAGCTTTAAGCCTCCTGCCACGTGGGTCATCAGCTGTCCAGCTGTTGGAGGTGGCAGAAAGAATGATTGATTGATCAGGAAAAATTGCCTTTATGGCTGCCGCGGTAGGAGCTGCAGTGAAGCCGCTTGTGCAAGGTAAAAATAATAACGGGAGGCAAGCTAGGAGATGTTTTAATTGTGGCAGGATGGGACATATTTAATCACAATGTCATGTTCCAGGCTCACAGCAAAAGAAATGGTGTGTGCAGTGTTGGGAAGGTAATCATAACACCAGTGATTGTCGGAAAAAGGGGAACGAGACACGGAGCACGTCTCGCCCTTGTGGTACGACACAAGTCCAGGGTGCTTGGACCGCTGCTCCACCGCCACCTCCGGAAGCACCAGAGTGGACCTGACAAGAGCAGTAGCTATTACTCTTACCGACACCACAGTTCAATTGGTTGATTCAAATCTTGTGGGACCTTTGGGACATGGTGTGAGTGCCTTATTAATCGGATGTTCTTCAGTATCTAGGAAAGGTATTTTTGTAGTCCCAGGACCTATTGAAGGACAGATTAAAATAATGGTTTACACACTAACTCCCCCTATAACTATTAAGGAGGGATCAAAAATTGCTCAATTAATTCCTTTTGAAGCAGAAGTGCCTAACGCAGAACAAAAGACAAGGGCTGTAGAAGGTATCGGATCCACCGGTCAGCCTGGTGTTTTGCTAGCCATGGACATCAGTCGGGGAAAACCGGAGGAAGAAACATAACTGAGACACCCTAGTGGACAAGTGTGCAAATTGCAGATGATTATAGACAGTGGAGGTGATGTAACGATTGTACCTTTTCTTAAGTGGTCTAGGCGGTGGCCTCTAATGCCAGCGGGTACCGGCATTGTAGGGGGTGGTGGGACTCAAGCTACCTTTATCAGTAGAGACATAACTGCATTTATGTTCTCTGATGGTAGGGTAGTAACTACATGTCCCTACATAATGCACCTGCCTGTGGCACTAATTGGAAGAGATCAGCTGAAAAACTGATGATCCAATTTGGATTGATCAGTGGCCGCTAAAGCAAGACCGGCTGCAGATTGTCAATAATTTGGTGCAGGAACAATTAGATGCTGGGCACATCGTGCCTTCAACTAGTCCATGGAACACCCCAGTTTTTACAGTCCCAAAGAAGTCTGGGAAATGGCAGCTGTTACATGACTACGAGCAACCAGTGCCGTTATGTGTGATATGGGCGCCTTACAACGCGGGCTACCCTCTCCGGTTATGCTACCGGAGGATTGGGATTTGGTGATTATCGATTCAAAAGACTGTTTCTTTACAATTCCTTTACATCCACAGGATGCTGAAAGGTTTGCTTTTACAGTGCCATCGATAAATAAAGCAGAGCCAGCGAAAAGATATCACTGGGTGGTGTTGCCGCAGGGAATGAAAAACTCACCTACGACGTGCCAATTGTTTGTTGCCTGGGCTTTAGAACCCATTTGTAAGCAGTATCCTCATTTACTTATCTAGCCTTACATGGATGGTATTTCGGTTGCAGGAAAACAGCTGGATTCTGAGCTGTTTTCTCAGCTGAATTTTGTGTCAGCTCACGCATAGTCTTGGAAAAAGGGGGTTGAAGATAGCCCCAGAGAAAATTCAGAAGAAAGGGAGGTGGTTGTACCTGGGCTGGATCATTACAAATGGAATGATTCGACCTCAGAAAGGGAAAATTAACACAGCAATAGAAACATTGTCTGATGTGCAAAAATGAACGGGAGATGTCCAGTGGGTTCGTAATATCTGCGGAATTACGAACGATGATCTGAAACCATTGATGCCGCTCCTGGGAACATCTGCACAGGCTCAGGAGCGCCGCCAATTGAATGAGGATCAGCAACAGGCGTTGCAGGTGATCGCTAATAAGATGGTAACAACTTATGCTCACAGTCGACCAGACAACCAAGCTCTTTTGTTGATGATAATTAACTCAGGAGGTGAGCGAGAACACCCATTAGGGATTATTATTATCCAGCTGGGAGAAGGGAAACTGCATTTACGAATTTTGAAATGGGTTTTTCTCCCTTTCCAGCCCAGGAAGACAGTGGTTACACACCCTGAATTGTTTTCACAGCTTATTATCAAAGGGAGGCAGCGAATTGCAGATATCTCAGGCCTCGAGCCGACTATTACATATGTACCTGTGTCTCAACTTTATTTGGACTGGCCGTTGTCTGCTTCAACAGAATTTCAAATAGCAGCTGCTGATTTTTTGGGAACTCTCACTAACACTTACCCTTCGGACAAACTTTTGCCGTTGTGATCTCATCAGCGCATTGAACATTTGCCTTTGCGATCGGAGGTTCCTTTAAAAGGGATAACTGTTTTTACTGATGCTGGGTGAAAATCTCAGAAAGCTGCAGTCACCTGGAAAGTAGGAGAAACCTGGGAACATAAACTGCTCCCTGGGGTGACCGGAGACTCTTTACAGACTTTAGAACTCCGAGCTGTTACTTGGGCATTTCAGCACTGGTTTCGAGAACCCGTTAATGTAGTATCAGACTCATTATATGTTGTGGGCACGGTACAGCGTTTGGAACATAGTATGGTGAAACCTGTGTGAAATCCTGTATTGTTTACTCTGTTGTTACAATTGTTAACGCTTTTGAACCAGCATCGGGATGAATATTTTATTGTGCATATTCGCAGTCATCAGAAATACGGAGGTCTCGCGTTAGGTAACGCTCGGGCTGAGCAGCTTGTCGCTCCAGCCTGGACAGGTCCTGTTGTTAAAACCTTTGAACAAGCTAGGTTATCACATGAGTTTTTTCACCAGTCAGCAAAAGTGTTGGCCAGGCAATTTCACATTCCTGTGGCTGATGCTAGGGAAATTGTACAGTCCTGTCCTGATTGTCAGAAGGCAGGAGCTGGCCTTGGTTTGGGGGTGAACCCTCGGGGACTCCGACCCCTACAATTTTGGCAGATGGATGTAACTCGTACCCCAGAGTTTGGCAGGCTTAAATATGGGCATGTTTCAATTGATACCTTTTCCCTAGCGCTCTGAGCAACGGCGCAAGCTGGTGAAACAGCACGGCATGTAATTAAACATGTGCATGCTGCCATTATGGCACTTGGAGTGCCTGCACAAATCAAACCTGATAATGGCCCGGCCTACACTTCTTGGAACTTTACTCTTTTTTGCCAGCTTTGGGGTATATGTCATATCGCAGGCATACCACACTTTCCCACGGGACAGGCCATTGTGGAATGAGTACATCAAACACTGAAAGCGCTTTTGCAAAAACAAAAAGGGGAGAGGTACTGGGTCCGGCAGAGCATCTTGTAAAAGCGATATACGTATTGAACTATTTATGGTTTACAGGTGACAGAAATGAACCGCCAGTAATAATGCATAGTTTGTGTTTGAGATCTGGGGTAAACCAGTGTGGAAATAGTGTTTTTGGCCAATACCGAGATGTCGCTACAGGAGAATGGAAAGGACCTGCGGAACTAAAAATGACGGGGCAAGGAAATGCTTGCGTTTTTACAGATACCGGTGTTAGATGGATTCCGAGTCGCTGGGTGAGGCCCTGGCAAGGAGATCTTAAGAATAAAGAAGTACAGGATCCGGCTGAAGTAGAGGATCCGGCTGAAGTAGAGGATCAGGTTTGATTTCTTATGTTTTACAGGGCATGGGTCAATATCAATGGTAGCCCTATGTCCTGAGGCACTTCAACGACACCAGCATCGACTGAACTTGGTCTTGACCCCATGTGAACGCAGCTGCCCAGCTCAGAACAGGTCAAGAAAAACGACACAGCTTGTAGAGAGCGTGGTCTGAACTGTCAGCCTTGGGTTTTCATACATTGCACGTGGTGTGACAAGAAGACTTGGAGAGTCGCACGTGCATGTGATCGAGATAGTGTGCTTAAATGTCACTCATGTAATGATCGGGTTGTGTTTTGTTCTGAAGCGAGCGAGTTGTCTGACTTTCTAGGTGTGTTAGCATATTGGTAATGTGCTGTTAATATGGAAAGACAAGCGTGAATACTTTGAGAATAACAGTAGTTTTCTTGAGGTTTTAAGCTACATTAAGGACCTTGGGTGAAGGGTTTTTAGCAGAAATTAGTTTCCGGCTTTTAAGACGCTTAGCTTTGCAGTGTCTTAATCAGAATAATAAGATAGTTGACAGGATTTGTAGAATTAGAATAAACGTTCCTCGAAGCTTGCAGGTGCATTGGAGCGGCTGGGAAAAGGAGGTAAAATGATGGCAACACCTCAGACGTAGAGCACAGCTATGTTGATTTGTTTTCCACCAGGTAGTGAGGGGATTTTTGACGTTTTACCCAGAACGAATATTTGGGTAACATGGGCAAATTCAGCTGGGGTAACAGATTTTTGTCTGAGCTTGCAACAAGCAGATAACCCTTTTTGAACCTGTGTGATTGGTATGCCTTTGCAGGAGAATGAAACCGACTTTGATGGGTATTGGAATCCACGGAGCGTAAACCTGGCTAACAGAGAAAGCGGTTCTTGTTTAAGCCCGAACAGCAGATATGTTTGGCCCTCTATGCGTGGCGCAGCTTGGCAGAAAGCGGTCATTGAAAATTTAAATCAATTACATCAGTTACCTTTACAGGAGTTAGACTTACTGGCTAGCATTGTGCCTGTCCAATATGATAATGTTACTGCAACCGCAATGCCAGGTTGTAAAAGCATGTCACCGCAGCTCCAACCAGTGAATGGTACAGGAGTGATCTGGTTTGATAAACCGCGGCATAGTTGGTTTACAAGGCAAGGGGAGCAGGGCCGGTATGTACGTTATCTAAATGTCACAGGGCATTCCCTTTGGAGTGACTTGAGAGCCGGAAGGTTACATGTAAGCACCACAGGGGGTTTTAAACTTCCTCCAGGAGTGTTTCTGGTTTGGGGAGACAGAGCATGGCCCCGTATTCCCATGCGACCTGTTGGTGTGCCTTGTTACCTTGGACGGTTAACGTTGTTTGCTCCTCACGTGAAAGATTTATTCAATGTCAGTAGGGATCATGGGAGACCTATTTGAACTTTTGATGATACATGTAACGACAATGTACAGCTGCCATCAGTAGCACTGCTATAGCCACATCTATTTTTCTTCCAGGAGGAATGGCAGCCATGAATGCAAAAAATATACGTAGATTAGCATGCTGGGGTCAGAAACAATTTAATTTGACTTCATGAATGGTAAGTGAGCTACTTACTGATGTAGAGGGTGTTAGACATACTACTTTGAAGAATCGAGCTGCCATAGATTTTTTATTGTTAGCACACGGACATGGCTGTGAAGATTTTGAAAGGGATGTGTTGTTCCAATTTGTCTGATCACTCAAAAAGCATAACTCAGCAATTAGCAACACTGCACGAGAATATGAAGCATGTTACTGAAGGACATGATCCTTTTTCTGACCGGCTCAATAGCCTCGGGCTAAGGGGATGGTTGCAGATTGTAGTTAAAGGAGCATTGGTAGTGGTAATAGTGTTCTTGATTTTGATATTGTTACTTCCTTGTTTGTTTCAATGTTTGCAACGCATAATGAATGGGTTAATTAAACAGATGTCCAGAATGGGGTCTGGATTGCTCAAAAACAAAAAGGGGGATTTCTGGAGTGGCTGGAAGAAAACGGGCATATTATGAGCAACCCAGACCGAATAACTTGGTTGTAATAACAGGCCGCAGCTCTAACAAGCTGCAGGTGTTGTGAAGGACATGTGCAAGGCCAAGGGAGACAAAGAAACTGTGTATTCACAGAGAGATAAGGGAGCTGGACAGAAAGATGATAAAAACAGGATGCCTGCACAAGGGGGGAGCAGCGTGTTGGCACCGCCCTGGGACCAACAACTTGGGAGGAGGGAGCATGTGAACGAGTAGTTTTAACCGATCACCTTTTACATAACAAAGCGTGCGTAGTGTGTGCATTTTTAGCTGTAGAGTATAAATTGGTGTGAGACTATTAATAACGTGGCACTAACTTGATCACATTGGTCATATAAGTTGTGCCTGAGCCTACTGCGTCAACAACTACCATCTTCTCAATTCCCCAGGGAGTTTCTTGGTGCTTCCTTTTAACCAATTCACACATAATTTCCTCTGTAAATGTTAGTTGATGCGAAGGAGTCACCCGCCATCCATGATTTGGGGTTGCTTCAGTATATTAGCCAATTAATTGTTTTCTGGTGGATCCTGTGGGCTCTTAGGTCCTAATTTCTGCCGTTTCTCTGGCAGGACTAGCAATATTTGACTTTCAGCTGCTTCTTTCCTTGCTTGATCTGCCACTTGCTGTCCTAGATGCACCGAGCTATCTCCAAGGTGCTGCACTTTACAATGCAAAATTGCCAGCACCCTGGGTCAGCTGGTCACCTGAAATGATTGTTGGGTCTTTGCCTCATAATTTGACTGGGGATCCTTGAGAGGTTCAGAGTCCTCTTTCTTTCTTTCTTTCCAACAGCCCCATCGGCATGGTCTGTTCCAAAGGCAAATTTCAAATATGTCCATACATTAAAAAAGCCTTGTCTGTTGATAATAATCCCAGTGCCCTTAGTGAGGCTGTGAGTTCTGCCTCTTGGGCCCACGGGTCAGATGAGAGGGCTTTGGCTTCTCTTCTCTCTCTGATAGTTACCACCACATGTCCTGCTCTTTGGGTCCCATTTCGCACAAAACTACTACCACCTACAAATAAGTCCCAGTCTCCATTTTCTGTTGGCGTGCCTTTTAATTCCACTCGGCTAGAATATACCTCTGCCATTGTCCTTAAACAATCATGAGTTGGTTCTTCTTTTCCACCGAGATCATGTCATTTTTGCCCAGGTGTCAGTTCCTGGGCCTCTTGCATCGGTAATACTGTAGCTGCCACCGTGCGCGGACAGGTTGGCCGTCCTTTACTGACACTGTCCAGCTGTTTGGAAAAGCTCCCCACGGCTCTGCTCCATGGTTCCAGGCTCTGGGCCAACACTCCTAAGGCAACGTGTCACCTTTCATGCACAAAGAGTTCCAATGGGTTTTCTAGATTTGGGAGGCCTTGAGCTGGAGCACTCATTCCAGTCCGTTTCCATTCCGTAAATGCATCTCTGCACTCCTGAGTCCAGACGAGGAGGTTTCCCTTTCCTCCAACACCTTCATATAGAAGTTTGGCAATGAGTCCCAAATTCATTATCCGTAAGTGACACCACCCGGCCATTCCCAGGGATGCTCTGAGCTCTTGTTTTCATTTGGCTTCTGGGATTTGACAAATGGCCCTTTTCCTCCAGCTCCAAGACTCTGCTGGCCCAGGCAAATTGTAAATCCCCAACTGGTTGCTTCTTCTGGGGTGGTCTCTGCCTTTTCCCAGGGTACTTTGTACCCTGCTAGCCCCCAAAGTTTAGCAGGTCCTTGTTATAGAATCTTCTTTACTACTGGTTGCTAGCAGTACGTCACCTACCTATTGCAGCAAGGCGACATTTTCCTACCTCTTTTGCCAGCTTTCCAACTCCCTGGCTAATTGATTTCCAAAGACTGTAGGGCTATTTTTAACTCCTTGCAGTCATACAGCCCTGCACAGCTGGGTTTCTCGACCAGTTTCAGGGCTTTCCCATTTGAAACCAACCGATTGGTGACTGGCCGCAGCCAGCACAAGGCAGAAGAACGCATCTTCACATCTCATACAGTAAACCATTCCTCATTCTCCTTCAGGGTGGTCAGGAGGGCATGTGGGTGTGCTACTGCCTCATGGACATCTTGCACAGTTGCATTTATAGCTCGTGAATCTTGCACCAGTTTATATTCTTCTGAATTTGGCTTCCTGACAGGTAATACTGGAGTGTTATGTTCTGATTGGCATTCTCTTAGTAACCCAAAATCTGTGATTTGTTCAGTTAAGGACTCCAACCCTTTCCTGACTTGTAGTTTAACTGGGTACAGCTTTTGACTTGCTGGTCTGCCATTTGGCTTCCGCTGGATGATTACTGGTTCCCCTGCTTGGGGTTGCCCTGGTGTTCCTGAAGCCCATACAAGAGGTATTGCAGCATTTCTAACTGCTTCTGGTATCTGCTGTAGCTCGGCTTCCTTCTGCAACATAAAAACGTGGGCATCCCAATCTTTATTGTCAGGAATATGGTTC
The DNA here is from genome assembly GCF_023634155.1 of Falco peregrinus. Classification (NCBI taxonomy): domain Eukaryota; kingdom Metazoa; phylum Chordata; class Aves; order Falconiformes; family Falconidae; genus Falco; species Falco peregrinus. Next base: position 1,870,183 of record NW_026599607.1, read on the forward strand.
CTTTGAGGAAGCCCAGGTGGCACCTCAGGTAGATTTGGTTTCTGTCAACCAGCAACTGAATGCCAGCCCTGCAGTGCGTCACGGTCTGACCCAAGTTCATCCAGCTGGTCCATGAACAGGAAGCCCATCACAGTGGGGGTTCCAACCACCTGGCTACTCCCACACTCCCCTGGTACTTATTCCAGCAATCCTTTGCTCAGCCCCGTGAAGATACCATCAAAGAACCAGTGCATGGTTCTCACAGTGTTCCTGGATCACAGCATATGCAAACTGAAGCACATTTTCAGCAGCACCATGTCCTCCTGGAGGTCAGCCTCCCCTCCCCCACAGGCCTTCAGGGGCCTCAGCAGCACTGCAGCTAGCCAAGCCTTCCTCTGCCAGGGCTGCAGAGCCCAGCACTGCTTTTCTGGCCTTGCAGAGGGCAGGGCTTCCTCTGCTGGTGCGCTTAGATTGCCACCGCCACCCACTCCAGCGGGTCTCTGGTCTCCAGCACAGCACGGGCACACGCTGGGTCGGGGCCGCTTGGTACCAGCTTTGCCCGAGAGAAGCCTGAGCTTGGCCCCAGCGCTACGGCTGAGGTGCTGCAGCCCAAAAGCGCACCGATGGCTTGGGACTGGGGCTCAGGCAGGAGGAGCTGGACTTCCACATGCTGTCATCGTGCTGGATATTGATGGAGTAAATCATGATATTGATGAAATAAATCATGACGGGTGGTGGGACAGGCCACAGTGGTGCGGCGGGGAAGGTGTGGGCTTTTCACGAGGGACAGGCCAGGAAGCTGAGGAGGGGATGCCCTCCGTGTGCAGGCACTTGTTGCACGTGCGGATCTCCTCTACGGGGTGTGCAGCAGGTTGGGTGAGCCCTTGCAGGAGAGTGTCAGCAAGAGGCCGGTTAGTGTGCCATCCTGGTGGGAGACACAGCACCCGCACTCAGGGTACGGCAGCGGAGAAAGGCTTATCTAAGCAAGCCAAGGAAGTCTGCAGGTCCATGATCCCAGCTCTTATTGGGGACTTCATGACCCTGACGCCTTCTGGAAGGGGAGCACAGCAGGATACACCCTGTCCAGCTGGTGTCGGGGGTCTCTTGAGACAAATTCTTTGCACAGGTGTCAGGCCAACAAAGGTGACGCTCACCTGAATCTGGTCCTTGCCAAACAGGCAGTGCTGCTGAGGGGTGTGAAAACCAGTGTCAGCCCTGGCTGTAGTGCTCATGAAATAGGGGGAGAAGACTTTAGCCTCTTCAGGGGACTTGTAGCGGTAGTCCCATGGGCAGCAGCACTCAAGGACAGCAGAGCTGTGTATGGCTGGTCATTCAGGAAAGCATTTTCCAAGCAGAACTGTCCATACCGAGGAGCAGGAAATCAAGCAGACATGCCAAGAGAGATCCTTGGCTAAAGAAGGAATTCCTCAAGAATCTCCAGAGAGAAAAGGAAGCATCCTGGAGGTGGATGCAAGGGCTCAAAGAGGAATTTAGAAATAGGGATGTCTTCAGGGAAGCCAAAGCCTGCTTCGTATGGGGTCTTGCAAGATGTTCAAGGGCATCAAGAGGATCTGTCACTACTTGCAGAACAGTTTAAGAAATAAACTACGCCCCTGTGTGGCCACTGCTGAGCTTAGTAAGAGCAGGTCTAGATAAATCTGAACATCCTCCAGGTCCTCTTTGCCTTAGTCTTCCCCAGCATCGTGTCCCAAAGCTTTGTGCCTGAAGGCAGGACTCTGGAGGGAACCAGCCAAGTGTGGATGGGGATCGTGTCAGGAGTCATTTGACCAAATTCAATGCTTCCCACTCCAGGGAGGTGGAGGGGTGGCATCCCAGGGAGCTGTGTGAGCAGGCCGATGTCCCAGTGAGGCCATTCTCCATCCCCACTGGAAGGTCCTAGAGACTGGAGGAACTTCCTCTTGACTGGAAGCACCCATGAATCTCGTGATACCCAAGAAGGACAAATTGAAAGTCCTGCCCCTAAAGTGGACCGAGGCCCTGCGATGACACAGGGCAGGGACTGCCTGGCTGGGCCCTTGGTTTGCATTAGGCAAACTAGGAGCCACCAGGAAAGGTGACCAACAGCCTCCTGGGCTGTATGACCAGGAGCACAGCCACGGCAAGTCATTCCCCCCCTCTGCTTCCCACTTGTTTCACCACATCTAGAGTACTTGTCTAGCACTGGTGCTCCGCAATAGCAGAGAGACACTGGCACGCTGGAGCCATTTCAGTAAAGAATCACAGAGAAGGTCAAGGCTGGAGCACGGGCCCTGGTAGATCAGGCTGAGGGAGCTGGGCTGGTCCACCCTGGAGAATGGAGGGCTTTTGTGGGAGGATGTAAGAGCCTTGCGTTGCCTATGGCAAGGTTTCCAAGTACTCACTGTGGTACAAGGCAGGAGCACAGGAAGCAATGAACTGAAGCAAGAGCGCTGTCCTCCTTCTTCACCTTCAGCCTTCAGAGGTAGTGGGTGATTCCCCCAGCTCCCTGGGCAGCCTGTTCCAATGCTTGACCACCCTTGCAGTGAAGATGTTTTTCCTCATATCCAATCTGAACCTCTCCTGGTCTAACTTGAGGCTGTTGCCTCTTGTCCTGTGACTTGTTATTTAGGAGAAGAGACCTACCCCCACCTGTTGGGGCTCTTGCTGTATTGAATGATTATACTGAACTCTGAAGCAAGTGGAGAAATACTGAAGAAATAAGACGAGGTTACGGCCAGAACAGTGGGATGAAGAAAAAGGAGCAAATTGCAGATGTTTGCTCAAAACCAAGGCCAACGGGACGTGATAAGAGGAGCTGGGAAACCGCAGAAAGGAGCCTACATGCCAGAACAAGCAGAAACAGAAATCTTCCCAGTAAACAATTGTTAACCAATCATATTATTATACGCTTGTAAAATAGCCAATCACATTATTGCACGCTTATAGAATGCCTTATAAAAGTCTACCTGGTTTGTACAATAAACGGATCAGATCTTGAACTCTGTGAGTATTTGAATCTGACTCCCGCTCGCCCGAAATGCCCGCAGCACCCACCCATCTACAACCTCCTTTCAGGTACTTCTAGAGAGCAGTAAGGTCCCCCCTGAGCCTCCTCCTCTCCGGACTGAACAAGCCAAGTCCCCTCTGCTGCTCTACAACAGACTGGGGCTCCAGACCCTTCACCAGCCTTGTTGCCCTTCTCTGGACATGCTCCAGCACCTCAACATTTCTCTTGAAGTGAGGGGTCCAAAACAGAAACACAGTGTTCAAGGTGTGGCAGGTCACCTTGTCCCAGAAGGAGATCAGATTCATCAAGTAGGACCTGCCTTTCACAAACCCATGCTGGGTGGTCTTGACCTCCTGGTTGTCCTGTGTTTGCTGTTGTATGTTGCTCAGGAGGATCAGCTCCACAACCCTCCCTGGCACTAAGATCAGGTTGACAGTCCTAGGAAGTATCCTCTTTTCTACGCTTCTTGTAGGTGGGCACCACTTTGACTAACCCCCAGGCTTCTGGTGACTCCCTACTTAGCCAGGACTTCTGACATTCACCCCGGGGTGATGCATTAGAGAAACAGACCAACGATTTTTACAGTGTTCCTGGATCACGAGATGTCCATAGCCAAGGACACTTTCCAAAGCACTTTGTCCTCCCTGAACATGAGGTTCACCTGCACCACAGGTCCTCTGGGGCTGCAGAGGCAACACAGACAGACATGTCCTCTCCTGCCACCACTGCACAGTCCAGCCCTTTGTCCCTCTGGTCTTGAGGACAGCTGGGTTTTCTCTCCTTAGGGACATTTCATTTCACCGTTAACAGTGCCACCTGCCAACCACCCCAGTATGCTCTGCAGCAAAATTTAGCAGGCATTGGGCTTTGGGTACTTGGTACCCGCTGTTTTTGTTACATGTTTGATCTTGGCCCCGGTGCCACAGCTGAGGTCCAATGCGTCTCTTCTCTGCCATAAAGAACCTAAATCAGGGAGAGCAAGGGGCCAAACTCTTACTTAACCAGCGTGAGGAAGCCTTAGGATCAATGACCTCGCATCTTACTGGGGACTTTTACAACCCTGTGGGTTTACATGGCAAGGGTTTGGGAGTGGTCATGGGGTTTGTAGGGCTGACAAAGGTGAGAAGAGGTCAAGAGTTGGCCCCATGGCCAAGAAAGCCACATTCAGCTGGCTCTGAAATGGGCCTGCTACCTCCCTGAGCTCATAAGTAATTCTAGCGGCACCTCTGTGAAAAACCAATGGAAGAAAGGACATAACACAGTGTGCAGCATTTGTAGGAGAGAAAAAGTGAGAAACAGGGCACGGAAACAGCCCTACAAACACCAAGTGAGTGAAGAAGGAGGGTGGGCCGTGAGGGAGAGGCTTGGTGGGCTCATGGAGGCCAATGGTCAACCCACCGACCCCGAAATTTCCAGGACAGCACAGTGACAATGTTCCTTTAGGTGAATGCAGGTTCTTTACATCAGCGTTTTAGCACCGCTGCCAGATGAGCCAACAGCTGTGATGGTCAGCTGGATCTGAAACCCTGTGTCACCCCTGTCCACCTTGGCTCCAGCAGCAAAGGAATTATGGAATCTCATCTCCCAGGGGCGGTGAGGCAGGAGAGCAGCAGAGTGCAGGTGCCAGGCCTCAGACTGGCAGGCTGTCGCCAATGCTGGGAACTTTCACAGGGCAGTATCACTCAAGGGAGAAGAATTCAGTGCAAGTGGTCACAAGGAGGCCATGAGGCCCCAGGGCCAGAGGACAACTCGTCTTCTCATAGGCCTTGGTGGCAGAGACAATGGCCGTACGCAAGGGGACAGCCCTTGGGTTCTCTTGGTGACTTCCAGCCTTGCCCGTGCCCTTTGCCTTCCATCTCACGTTGTCCTACGCTGTCCCACAGCTGCTGCTTTTCCCCGGCAGGCAGCTGAAAGTCAAATATTGCTAGTCCTGCCAGAGAAACGGCAGAAATTAGGACCTAAGAGCCCACAGGATCCACCAGAAAACAATCAGTTGGCTAATATACTGAAGGCAACCCAAATCACGGATGATGGGTGACTCCTTCGCATCAACTAAAATTTACAGAGGAAATTATCTGTGAATTGGTTAAAAGGAAGCACCAAGAAACTCCCTGGGGAATTGAGAGTTTGGTAGAAGACTTGAAAGGGCAAGTTCTAAATGTACCATGACTGGGAAAACAAAAAGCAGAGTGAAGAAGCCTGAGTTGTACCTGAAGAATAACCCTCACCTACCCCAATGATCTTTCCCAGGGCCGACAAAGCCCAGGGGATTACTGGCAATTAGACTTTTTCCAAGTTACTGCAGCAGAATGGGTATCAGTATCTTTTAGTCATGACAGATGCTTTTTCAGGCTGGCGGGAAGCTTTCCCTCACCGCAACAATAAGAAATATCATAAGTGTAAGTTCAGAGATTATACTGAGATTTGGGGTACCCATAGGACTTTCTTTGGGCAGGGCTCCACACTTGGTAGTAGAAGCCCTTCACCTTTTAGCTAAACTAGGAGGGGTAAAATGGGATCTCCACACTCCATGGAGACCTCAATCAAGCGGGAAAGTAGAAAGAATGAAGCAAAGCCTGAAAGGACAGATGAGTAAAATTTGCCAAGAACCTCAGAGAGAGCAGTCAGACGCTTTTCCCTCAGCATTGCTACAGATACAGGATCCAGCGTAAACGGAAGGAGAGAGTTAGTCCTTTGGAAAGGATACATGGTAAACCTTGCCAGGTGACAGAAATGGGAGTGAATCCCAAAATAATAGAAGGGAAACATGGCTTAAAAGATTATGTTCAGTCTCTAGGAAAGGTCCTGTCCTCTCTCCAGAGGTACGTCACTGTGAGCGCAGATCTGTCCCTGGACGTGCCTGTACATCACTACCGACCCGGAGATTGTGTGTATCTTAGAACGTGGTTGGATGAACCGTTGAAGAGAAGTGAAAGGACCTTTCCAGATTTTGCTCAGCACCTACGCTGCTGTCAAGCCTGAAGGAGTCACTCCATGGACGTGCCATAGCAGGGTTTAAGCAGCCACATCACCAGAATGGACTGTCAAGCAAGAAAAACCTTTATGCTTGAAACTACCTCCAGAATCATGAAGTTCTAGGTTTGGTATCTTGCATTATTGCCAGACAGCGTATAAGTGAATGACTGAAATGCGACCCCAGATAAGACTGGGCTGTCTACAGGGAAGCTGGAGTCTTCTACTTGCCTCTCCTTTGTAGATATATGTTGAAACATGTTTTACAGATGTATAGAATTTGGCCTGTGATGTGGTATGCTAAATCCTCGACTTGGGTGGGATCAGGAGGAGTCATGGACACGGAATACTCATTTGAAAATTGTTGAAGAATCGATAAATGCTGTTAGGAGGAGTGATTGTTGGGTAGGTACCCATTTCCCTGAATGTCCTCATGCAGGAATGCCTGTAGCTGGTATCCCCATCCCATTGGGGACTAGTGGGAGTAACTGTGGCTAAGACCAAAATACACTCACTGGAACGAGACTGACCTCCAGACCTGGACAACACTGAATCCACACTCAGTGTGAAGTGTGTTACTAAAATGAAGCCGAGACACACCAAAATGGAACTCTGGTCTTTGTGGGGCCCTACCCACATTGTGATTGCTCAAGGCATTTCACGAAGCTGTCAGACCTAACTAGCCGTAGGTACTGGAACGTTCCACTGGGCACGGGGTGGTGCTGGATATGTGCCATGTAGCACAAAAAGCGTTACCACCAAGGTGGTCGGGTAGATGTACACGGGGAGGGATTTTTCCTGATATGACTGACTGAGACACTGGAGAACAGTCGGTGGGGAACAACTTACCTGCAGAGATACAGGCAGAATCAACCACCCCTTACAGAGAGACCCACTGGGTTTCACTCTTTTGCTGGGTGGTTTATTCCTTGGCGAGGGGCTGCTGAACTGGGGAAGGCAGTGACAAAGAGATCCACAGGAAAGGAAGAGATGGCCAAGGACACTGCAGATGCCATAAACTGCACTCTGTACGGCACAGGCAATGGCCGTACGCAAGGGGACAGCCCTTGGGTTCTCTTGGTGACTTCCAGCCTTGCCCGTGCCCTTTGCCTTCCATCTCACGTTGTCCTACGCTGTCCCACGGCTGCTGCTTTTCCCCGGCAGGCCGCAGGCACCCATCTGGCTTCCCCACCGTACCCTCACACGCTGTGCCTGCAAACACAGACATGGACTGATCTCATACTCCTTCTGGACGACGTCTCCCACCACAGCACAAGCCCCTGAGTGACATTTCCTCCTCCTGACCTCCAGTCTCCACTTTCCCAGCTGCACTGGGTGGCAGTGCTTCTCCCTCCTGCTCTTCCCTACCTCCAAGGAAAGCTCCACCACCTGGGAAACCACCCTTCAGGCGGGCATCCCGACCCGTCACCCTCCTTGGGGCCTTTCCCCTGACCATGCCACGGCCTCACCGCGCTCTTCCAAGGCTGCGAGCCTTTCAGCTTCTCGCATAGACACGAGCAAGCCGTGTGCCTGCTGCGGTGCTGCCATGTTCTCAGGCAGCAGCGACGTGACAAGCAAGAAAGAAGCCCCTTGGTTCTGCTGGCCTGCCCGAGACACGGGCAGATGGAGCTTAACAGCACGTGTCCCAGCCATGAGTCAGGGGCTGCCCTACGCGCTGTGTCAGGCAGAGGTGACCTCACCGCTCCTTTCCCAGGCACATTGCTGCTGGTGGCCTGTCCCCTCCGCAGGCAGAACTGGCCTCACTGCCCCCGTCACAGCCATTGGCTTCCTGCTGGAATGTGAGTCCCTGAGACACAACTCACCACGAGATACCGTCCTCAGCCGTCACCCTCCCCGTGGCCCAGCACCCAGCAGATGAAGGGAAGCTTCTCTCACCCAATTTATCTCATGGATTTCCTACCTACCATTTGGGTGGAAGAACAGTCCACAGGGGAACTGCTTTGTTTCTACTGGACCATGTATCGTCTCTGCTTCTGCGCCTCTGTTTTCCCTTCTTCCCCCTGCTATCCCATCCCAACTGAGCTCTCCAGGGAAGTGAGTCAATGAGTCCTAGAATATCCCAGGTTGGGAGAGGCCCCTGTAAATGCCCTTGTCCAGCTGTCCTGCTCAAGGCAGGGTGAACTGGATGGCATCTCTCAAGGGCTCTGCCCACTTTGGCATCATCCACAGAAGGGTCTGGAAAGCCACTTTGTCAACTTGTACTGGGAGACAATAAAGACATTCAACACAGTTGGCCCAACTGCTTGCACTGGAAGATGCCACTAGTCAGTGGCCACCAGGAGGACTTGACCACTGGTGACATTTGGTCTTGAGCCCCTGTGGCGTATGATGCACCGACTCTGGGAGAGGATCGAAGGCACGAAGACACTCAAAGACACCTCGAAGACACTTTATTAATCAATAATCAAGCAAGCCTTTTATACCTTTGCAGGGGGCCGACGTGTCAGCCTGTAATTGTGCTCAGCAATTTTCCACTCTGGGCTCTTTTTTTATTACAGACACAGCAGCTCAGCAACTCCCTTTATCTACAAGGCCACAAGCTCTGCAGACCACTCCCTAGCTTCAAGTTTCTCCTCTTGCTCCCATGGCTTCCTTCCAACAGGCATAACTGTGTCTCTCTCCCAAGGTCGGGTTTCGCTCCCTGACGCTGTTGAGCTAGCTCGAGACATAGCCACAAGCCCCCAGCCAACTTCCCCCCACAGTATCCTCCATTTCTTCACTCCAGAAGTCACCCATCTGCCTATACAGAAAGTGCAGGAGAAAAAGTCAAAACCCTTGCAAAGGTCCAGGTACAAACCATCCCCTTCTTGCCTCAATACGTATGGGTGCAGCAACCCCTTTGATGTCCCACAGTTACCTGGAAATGGCTGCAGGAGTATTTCCAGCGTCATTTCCCCAGACACTACGGTGAGGATGACCAGCCTGTATTTCTCCCAGTTGTCCTTCTTGCTTTTCCTGAACAAAGGCTGGATGTCTGCCTTTTGCCGGGACCCCAGAACCTCCCTGATTGCTCGGACACATTTGAGGGCACCATCCAGAAAGGGTGCCGTGATCAGACCGAGGCACTTGCAATGAGCCTGCCCAAGGCGGGTGAGATGAATCTCCCTGGGACAGTGGCCTTTGTTCCTGCAGTCACACACAGGAACGGCCAGGCGCTGGGAGGTGTCCCCACCTCAGCTGGCCTCATGCACTGCTGCCGTGGTTGAACCCCAGCCTCACGCGCACAGGGGTGCTCAGAGGCACGAGCCCGTCCCTGGCACGTGCGGAGGCAGAGCACTGCAGCAGGCACAGTGACTGCCTGGCCTCCTGCTGCCCCTGCCAGAGGCTGGCAGCACCTCAGCCCGGGGGTGTCGCGCCCTGCTCGGCACCTCTCGGAGATGGCCCTCGTCATGAGCAACGGGCACGGGGACCTCGGTTCAAGGAAGCACGTTGCAGTGCTGCATTCAGGTGGTCTCCACAAGTCCAGAACATATTATGGAGGCCAGCACCGTCACAGAGTGCCCGTTGCCTGCCCCTGCCTGCGCTCACAGGACTGCCACGCAGCACGGCGGTGACCAAGCTGCCAGAGCACTCAGGCCTTACACCAAGGCAGGGGGTCAGAAGGAGAGTGTGGAAGTGGAAGGAGGACAGCACTGGAGAGCCAAGGGCTGGTGTTCCCTGGTACTGCTGCCATGCCAGGAACCTTTTCCCCTCCGTCTGTGGACACAGGAACAGTCCCTGCAGCTCCAGAAAGGCCTTGGAAGGAAGAATCCCAGCAAAAATAAAGTTGCCTAATGGCCCTTTGGCTTTGTTAGATGAGGAGAGAGCAGGGCACCTTCAGAAAAGAAAATCACAGAAGGAATTAGAATGGGGATGACAACTTTATCAGAACAGAAATACCACAAGTAACTACAAAAAATTCAGAAGACAGTCAGGGTCTGTGATGAACTACATTATAAATGCTATTCATAATTTTATTCCTTCAGAACATCCAGTTAGCATTTTGCACATTGCACCCTTCAGCTCCTGGTTCCTCATGCTGTAGATGAGGGGGTTCAGTGCTGGAGGCACCACTGAGTACAGAACTGACACCACCAGGTCCAGGGATGGGGAGGAGACGGAGGGGGGCTTCAGGTGGGCAAACATGCCAGTGCTGAGAAAGAGGAAGACCACGGCCAGGTGAGGGAGGCACGTGGAAAAGGCTTTGTGCCGTCCCTGCTCAGAGGGGATCCTCAGCACAGCCCTGAAGATCTGAACGTAGGACAGAACAATGAAAACAAAACATCCACAGGCTAAACAGGAACTAATCACAATAAGCCCCACTTCCCTGAGGTAGGTGTGCGAGCAGGAGAGCTTGAGGATCTGTGGGATTTCACAGAAGACCTGTCCCAGGGCATTGCCTTGGCAGAGTGGCAGTGAGAAAGTATTTGCTGTCTGTAGGAGGGAGTTGAGAAACCCACTGGCCCAGGCAGCTGCTGCCATGTGGACACAAGCTCTGCTGCCCAGCAGGGTCCCGTAGTGCAGGGGCTGGCAGATGGCCACGTAGCGGTCATAGGCCATGACGGTGAGGAGAGAACACTCTGCTGAAAGGAAAAAGACAATCAGGAAGAGCTGTGCAGCACATCCTGAGTAGGAGATGTCCCTGGTGTCCCAGAGGGAGTTGGCCATGGCTTTGGGGAGAGTGGTGGAGATGGAGCCCAGGTCGAGGAGGGAGAGGCTGAGTAGGAAGAAGTACATGGGGGTGTGCAGGTGGTGGTCACATACTACAGCAGTGATGATGAGTCCGTTGGCCATGAGGGCAGCCAGGTAGATGCCCAGGGAGAGCCAGAAGTGCAAGAGCTGCAGCTCCCGCGTGTCTGCCAATGCCAGGAGGAGGAAGTGGGTGATGGAGCTGCTGTTGGACATCTGCTGCCTCTGGGCATGGGAACCTGCTCAAGGAGGAAAGATAGCAAGAAGTCAGAGGATAATTCTGTGAGCCAAGTGAAAGCTGTTTCTCCTAGATGCGCCCCCGCTGCCCCATGTTCCCCCCTCTGCCGTTCCTAGGAGAGCTCCCTTCCGAGCCGTGGCTGGAGCTGTGCTGAGTGCTGGCCGAGTGTGCTGTGAGGAGCAGGGGCTGTGCCCGCTGGCTGCCCAGCAGTGAGCCCTGCTCTGCAGCAGGGGCTTCATGGGAACCGTGGGGGCAGGGGCCAGTCCTGGCCTTGCACTGGCTCAGCCCAAACTGCTCCCAGCGCAGAAGGGCCTGTCAGCATCGGCTCTGCCCGTGCTGAGCAACGGCCATGGCCAGAGTCAGGTCAGGAGGGCTTTGTGCTGTGCTCAGGGAGAGCAGAGTGAGTGCTGAGAGGCAAGGGCACTGTCTGTGCCTGAGGGCAGAGGCAGGGACTCTGGTGAGTCCCTCCAGCTCCTTCTCAGCTGCCCCGCACTTGCAGCTTTCTGTGATAGAGTCCAATTACACTGACATGTGTCCTGGTTTAACCCTGGCTGGAAATTATGTACCACAGGGATGCTCACTTACTCCCCCCTCACCCATAGGTATGAGGAGAGGAATCAGAAAGGAATGTAAATCTTGAAGTTTGAGGCGAGAAAAAAATCATAAATGCAGTAGAATAAAAATGAAATTACAATAACAATAATGAGAATGACAGTTATAATGAGAGGGAGGTAGTTGGGGGTAATAAAATCCAACAAGAAAGAAAGAAGAAAGGAAGGAAGAAAGGAAGAAAGGAAGGAAGGAGGGAAGGAAGGAAGGAAGGAGGGAAGGAAGGAAGGAGGGAAGGGAGGGAAAGGAGGGAAGGAAGGAAGGAGGGAAGGAGGGAAGGAGGGAAGAAAGAAACAAAGAAGGAAAGAAACAAGGAGGAAGGAAAGAAGCAAAGAGAGAAAGAGAGAAAGAAATGAAGAAAGAAAGAAAGGAAGAAAGGAAGAAAGGAAGCAGGGAAGACAGTGATACACAATACAGCTGCTCATCACCCACTGACTGATGCCCAGCCAGTCCCCAGCATCGACTGGCAGACCCCAGCAAACCCCACCAAGTTCATATACTGAGCATGAACATGTTGCATCACCTATAAACAACCAAAAATATCAGTGCATTTTCAAAATTGTTCTCAAAAGTCCTTCCCACTTAGATGAAAATTAACTCTATCCCAGCCACAACCAGGACACTTTGTTACCCTAAAAAGCAAGCAGACACTGCTGAAGAGCAGAGGGATCCACTACAGAGCACAGAATGGCTCGCCCTTTCTCAAAGTCTCAGCACCCCCCTTTCTAGCCAGGGACACCCATGGTCACAGTGTGCCCTGGAAGCAGCGTGCAGCTTGGGTGGACACCCCAAGCAGGTGACCGAGGGTCCTGATTACGGTAATTGTTAAAGGAGAGCCAGCTCCTTCCCCAGCATCACACACTGCATTGCCCACAGCTTCACAGATTAGAGGAAACATGGGACACCTCCTTGCTGTGCTCACATCGGCACAGGAGGACTCACAGGGTCTGTGCCTGAGCCTGCAGCTGAAACTCCCATTCCAACCGAGCCGGTCAGTTATCCCAAAATCATCTGAGCAAAGCCAGGAGAGAGACAGATGGGCACACTGGAATGCCTTTCCCTTCTCAAGCCCTGCACAGCACCTCCCAGACCAGAGCAATGCAGGACAGCCACGCTCAACGCCTGCAGCTGTCCCTGCCAGCAGCTCTTTCTCTGGCCCCACGGCTCTTCCCTGCCAGCGCTCACAGAGCCCAGCTCAGCCCCTGTGTGCCCAGCTCTGCCCTGCAGCCGCTCTCTGCCTGCAGGCCTGAAAGAACAGCTCCCCCAGAGCCTGAGGGAAAAGGAGAGCTGATGCTGCTTTGATCTGGATGCTGCTGCAGAGGGAAGGCACTTGCTGACCTTCCTCATAAACATCACTGTGATGCTCTGAGAGTCTCTGCCCCTGCTCTGACCTACACAGTTCAGATTCCATTCCTACCAAGATGAGCAAGATAAAAATGGAAGCAGAGATTCAGGCAAGAAGAGACTCCAGCAGAAAACCCCTGCCGTGAGTGTGCTCATGAGAAGTCGCCTTGGAAATGAGGTGGGCATGAGCAGAAGCTGCGAGCAGCCCTGACCAGTGCAGCACCCACGCAACAGCACGAGAACATTGCCCTGACAGGGTTCGCTCCTTCCACCTACAGATTCTCCCCGCAGCCGCACGGGAGCCCCCCGGCAGGCTGAGAGCTGCCCCTGGCAGGCGGCAGAGCCCCTGCCCCAGCACACAGCCCCCTGGGCTGCAGGGACCCTGCTGGCAAGGACAGCCCTGGGCACCCCTGCCTGCACAGCCACCTTCACAGCCCTGCAGCCGGCCCTGGCACAAGGCAGCCCACATGCCCTGGCCCTCCCACGCTGCAGCAGGGAAGCCCTGCTCTGCAGCACACTGGCCTCCTCCACAGCACAAGGCTCCCACACGGTCCCACAGGCTGGGGGGGCCCCAGCTGCTGCAGACCCGGCTGGCAACTGCAGAGGCATTGCCCTGCAGCCACACACTTACCGGCTCCAGGGCTCTGCAGATTTCTCCAGCAGGGAGCTCTCAGCAGCCTCCCACCAAGGGCTGCTTTTGAGCTCTCCCTGCCTCCCTCCTCTGCCCCTCTGGGCTCCCTCCAGCTGTCCCTGGGGCTGCAGGGGAACCTGCTGGGCAGCAGGATGAGGCAATCCCTCACGGGCCTTGCCTCACCTGGGGGGACACACTTATTTCCAGCAGTGGCAATTCTCTTACTAGAAAAAGTTTTGTGCAGGAGTATCAACTTTTGTTAACGCATTACTAGAGAGGACACCAGGAAGACTGCAGCAAAGGATCCAAGTACTCCTAAAAGAGTGTGTGTGCATGTGTGTGTCTGGTGGTTCTGCAGGCAGGGGCACGGAGGATGTCTTCAGTGCTTCAGTAAGCCCTGCAGAGCCCATTTCAGCACTTCACGGCACAGTCCGAGGGCTCAAGACTCAGCTCTCCTTTGCCCAGGCCATGTCTCTGCTCTGAAGCAAAGCCTTTGCACCCCCGGGCTCGGGGACACTTGGTACCAGGTTGCCTGGGAACCAGAAGGACAGACCACCTCCCCTCACTGGGCACTCACCCACAGGCAATCCTCTTGCCTCACAGACCTCACTCTGTTCCACCGGAGGGCAGCAAAAATGCTCTGCTTTTCTGACATCTGAAAATACTCAACAGGAGAGATGGGGGGGAGCTGTGAAAAAAACTAAAGCTCTCTTACAATGCCTTCACCCTTCCCGTTCCTTAGCACTGGCGCTGCAGACGCTGACCAGCCCTTCCGCGTTGGCACTGGTTTCAGAGGACAAAGTTAAACACCAGGACTGGTCCCTGCCCCCACCCACTGCTGCAGAGTGGGGCTGGCTGGTCAAGAGCCCGTGGGCAGATGCCCTGCTCTTCATCACCCACACGGCCAGCACCAAGCAGGGCTGCAGCCACACAGCTGCAGGAAGGTCTCCGAGAAAAGAGAGGGATGTCTGTGTGTGACGGGGGGATGGTCTGTGGGAAATGGCTTTGATTGTGCTTGCAGAAGTCTCCCATAAATTATCACTGTACATTTTCTCCTGTGACAGGACCATATGCCCAGAGGCAGCAGATGTCCAACAGCAGCTCCATCACCCAGTTCCTCCTCCTGGCATTGGCAGACACGCGGGAGCTGCAGCTCTTGCACTTCTGGCTCTCCCTGGGCATCTACCTGGCTGCCCTCATGGCCAACGGACTCATCATCACTGCTGTAGTATGTGACCACCACCTGCACACCCCCATGTACTTCTTCCTCCTCAACCTCTCCCTCCTCGACCTGGGCTCCATCTCCACCACTCTCCCCAAAGCCATGGCCAACTCCCTCTGGGACACCAGGGACATCTCCTACTCAGGATGTGCTGCACAGCTCTTCCTGATTGTCTTTTTCCTTTCAGCAGAGTGTTCTCTCCTCACCATCATGGCCTATGACCGCTACGTGGCCATCTGCCAGCCCCTGCACTACGGGACCCTGCTGGGCAGCAGAGCTTGTGTCCACATGGCAGCAGCTGCCTGGGCCAGTGGGTTTCTCTGTGCTGCGCTGCACACGGCCAATACACTGTCACTGCCGCTCTGCCACGGCAATGCCCTGGGACAGGTCTTCTGTGAAATCCCACAGATCCTCAAGCTCTCCTCCTCGCACACCTACCTCAGGGAAGTGGGGCTGCTTCTGTGTGGTGCTTGTGTAGCTTTTGTTTGTTTGTTTTCATTGTTCTGTCCTATGTTCAGGTCTTCAGGGCTGTGCTGAGGATCCACTCTGAGCAGGGACGGCACAAAGCCTTTTCCACGTGCCTCCCTCACCTGGCCGTGGTCTCCCTTTCTCAGCACTGCCATGTTTGCCCACCTGAAGCCCCCCTCCATCTCCTCCCCATCCCTGGACCTGGTGGCGTCAGTTCTTACTCAGTGGTGCCTCCAGCACTGAACCCCCTCATCTACAGCATGAGGAACCAGGAGCTGAAGGATGCACTGAAGAAGCTGATGCAGTCAGGTGTCTCTCAGCAGCACTGAACTGCCCGAATCTCCTCACAAGGCATTTCCTGGTCATCTCTGGAACATCCTGTGCATTTAGCGCTTTTAATGTCACAACTGTGTTTCTCCTGGAATGTTTGCATGCACTCCACTTCCTCAAAGGAATGAACCCAGCCTGCCTGACCGAGAGGCTTTTGTATGTTTGCATCCAGGATGGTGCAGCTGGACTCCTGTGTCACATCTCTGTAATTTAAGGGGCTTGTGTAGTGGAGACATCTATCAACTTCTGAGGAGAGTAAAGCACCAGTGTAGAGCTCAGCTGTGTGAGTGTGCAAAGTTGGGGCAAATAACAGGGTGGAGGCACACGGCAGGGTGTCCTGGTGCAATTCCTTGGGTCACGGTGAAGGAAGCAAGGCAGTAATCGGGTGGGACACAGGGCTCTGCTCGGTGCCATGTTCCCTGGATACCCAGGGGAAGCTGCCCCAGGTGCCCCAAGATGTCCTAAGCATCAGTCGTTTCCTTTGCTTGTTGTACACCCCAGTCGCTACGAGGAACATTTGCTGCATGGTCAGCTCTGTCATCCTTAGTGGCTCAGTGATACCCAACTCCATTGCAACTCTAAATGTAAATGGAGCCACTTTCCTACTGTCACTGGTTACACACAAGTCCCATAGCTCTTGCCACAGTTGGCCACTCAGCCAAGGCTGTGGTCAGACACCTCCAGCCAGATCATGTCCTCACGGCTTTGCTTTGAGAAATAGTGAAGTAAACCACTGACTGAGTTCCCACCAACTGACCTGGGTCCAGCGCTCCAGTCTTTCACTCTAGATGTTATCTCAAATAAACCCCAGTTTCTCAGCCTCTCCTTGTCCATAACATGATCCAGGTCCCAACCATCCTTCTGGCTTCTGCAGGACTTGCTCCAGTCTGTCAGGGTCTTTGTTGTGCAGGGGAGCCCCACTGTGGGCTCAGCAGTCCTGATGTGGTCCTGTGGAGGGTTAAACACAGTCAGCACCCAGCCAGCCCCACAGCTGCTCATCCGCTCCCCTGACTCAACAGGAAAAAAGCAGAAATTATACCAGCAATGTTCATGGGTCATGGCCAGAATGTGTCGTATTAAAATTCAATTTAATTTATTGCCAATTAAAAAATACATGGACTGTGAGAAACCAGGACTGAAACATAAAGACCATTCCCCTGACAGTTTCTCCAAGGGCCAAATTACTCCATTGTTCCCAATTCATCTACACACCAACACCCTGAGAGGTGCAAGGGTGCTGCGATGGAGAGACAGGAAACTGCTTGATGCAAGCAAATGTTGATTTATTGTATACAAGCATGAGTTTATATATGTTACCAGAGGCCGCGTGCTTTAAACAGATTGGTTCCTTAAGCTAAGCATTACATACCAGGCAATCCCTGTTTGGTTAACTACAAACAAAGGACACTTTAAGTAAGTTTTTACACTCATCAATTAACAACAAAGTGTTACTTCCCCTTGGCTCCATCTGTTCCTCATCTCCTTACCTTTTCTCGGCCAGACTCATCCTGTTGGTTGTTATCTATTCACCCTCCTTATCCTCCCAGGGTTTGTGGCCTACAAGCTGGAGCACGTTCCTTTCAGCTAACTGATTGTTACTTATGGTCCTGATTTCCAGGCCCCCTCCTACATCTCCCCCTTCTTGTTTTTGAGCAATCCAAATCCCGTTTGTTTTAAACATGCATTCGATCAAGTTACTCATCACTCCTGGTAAGCGTTGAAACAAACAAGGAACACATAATACTACAACCAACAATACTGTCAATACCATCAATGCTCCTTTGATTATGGTTTGTAACCAGCCCCCTAACCCAAGGCTTGAAAGCCAGTCAGAAAAAGGATCATGTCCTTCAGTAACATGCTTCATATTCTTGCGCAGTGCTGCTAATTTCTGAGCTATGCTTTTTGAGTGATCAGACAAATTCATACAACACATTCCTTAACGATGTTCACTACAGGCTACTCTCTACTGTTCGTGCTGATTCCTTATCTTCTACAGGTGACATCACATTCCTCCTTTGTTCTGTCTCATCCTAGTTTCTTCTCATACTCCCTCAAAGTTATTTAACTCTTTGCTGCAGGATTTCAGCTGCACATTGTCAAAGCAAGGCCAAAGCTGCACTTTATCTATGTCAAAACAACCCACTGTCTCTGTTCTGTACAATTCTACAATTCCCCCTTTTTGTTTTTGAACAGCTAGTGACGTGCGGAATTAGACTCTATAACTCGAAAGTTATAAAGTAGGTATGTTTATTGCGCGCAGATGCACGGGGGATCGCTCCTCCACAAGCGTGCATACCCGAAGTGACGAACCATCTCACATTTATACAATGAACAAATGAATATTCAATTAACGCCTATACATATTTGTTACCTAAACCCCGCTTCGTATGTTAATTAGCTTATCAGTCCGTTTCCTGGAATGTGGTGGTCTTGCAGGTTTGTAGGTGATTCATGTTCTTGTGACCATCCGATCTTCTTCAGGTGATTCATGTCCTTGTGACCACCCGATCTTCTTCAGGTGATTGTGACCACCCAATCTTTCCAGCAAGGAGACTTAGCACTCCCTCCCTCTAGATAGCATTTGAATGTCTCTCATCTTTTCTTATTCTCTTTTAAATAGCCCCTTTGTTAGAGGAAGAAGGGCAGGCGTCTCCCCTTTGTTAGAGGAAGAGGGGCAGGCGTCTCCTCAAAACTGTAGTTGTCACCGCACCCATGACTAGTCACCGTACCCACATTCCTTAAGCAGACACATACAATCACAATCCATGTCCATTATCCCCATTTCACATTATTTCTCCATATCAATCCCCCCTTTTCTATTAAATTAAGTAAATTCTTTTACTTAAGCAGCCTTCCCGAATGATATAAAGCATCATACATAAGTGTTACTTTTAAACATTCTCCAAACCCACAAATATAACATAATGGTTAGTATTAAGGAAATTCCTAAACTGATCAATAAGATCACAATGGGGTGTACCATAGTGTTAAGAATTCCTGTTGCAGAGGGTGACCAGCCAAAGAGAGTATCCCACCAATTATGGTTTCCATCCTGTTCTACCTTTTTTAAAACTTTCTTGATCCCCTCTACATCATGATGGACCATAAGAAGAGTTTCATGTCCCTTTTCTTTGGTTTCTTCCAGTATATGTTGGAAATCTGCATGTTTTAATAGTTCTTTTATACTGCTTATATTTAGTCCTATGGGGGTAGGAATTATTATCTGTGATAGGGTAAAATTGGATTTTAAGAATTGATGAGACACTACTGGGGCTGAGTAACTAAAATCGCATCCTGTGATAGTAGTAAAATTACAAATACAATAATTTGAATACTGTGCAGTCTCTTTTACCTCCCCATCTATGGTTATTGTGTTACACTTAGTTCTCAAACACGCACATCCCTTCCCTGCATATATAATTACTGTTTTCAAGTTTGCATTTGGTCGGGCCTCGAAATGACATATTTTCTGATCTGTATCTAAACAAGTATCCTGAGCCATTATAGTATTGCTTTCACAGAGGAAGCCCTGCTGTTCTCGCATAATACAAGATTCTAAATCTACTGTTTGCCACTTGTCGCCTATCTTTCTGGCCCACGTTCTATGTTCAAAAGGGTATAGGAGCACCCCATTATGGTTAATTCCAAGGGCTACAATGGGGTGTATGGTAATTATTACTGCATTATGTATGGTTAACACAAAAGCTGTGATGGTGTGTGTGTTGGGGTCATAGGTAAAGTTCACCATATTCCACCATGACTGGAGTTTTCTTTCTACCTCCGTAGCATTGTCATAAAATTTGCCACCCACATTGTTCCCATTTGTCCGAGTAAATTTGAGTTTCAGTTCTTTTTTATCTGGGGTTACTTTCCAAGAAGTTGCAGGGGCTTTCTTAATCCGGGTATGGTGAATCCAAGAATTCTGTCCCTCAACCTTGATTGCAGTGTAGGTGGTGAGTAGGACTTGAAAAGGTCCGGTCCACTGTGGTTCCAGGGTTTTATCTGCAAAACACTTAACGTATACATAGTCTCCTGGTTGTATATCGTGAACAGGTCCATCCAGACCCCTACTGCGTGTTCCCATCACATGCTTCTCAATTCTTATTAATTGTTTGTTTAGTGCCACCATATAGGAAGTCATTGTTTCTTCACCAATCTGTGAAGACATCCCCTTTTGTACCCCATAGGGTCGTCCATATAAAATTTCAAATGGGCTAAGCCCCTCTTTTGCTCTCGGTCTAGTTCGAATTCGTGTAAGAGCTAATGGCAAAGACTGGGGCCAAGTTAGATTTGTTTCTTGGCCTAACTTGACAATCTGTTGTTTGATTAGATGATTCATCTTTTCCACCTGGCCACTCGATTGTGGTCGGTATGGGGTATGTAATTGCCAATCTATTCCTAGATGGTGGCTAATCTGTTGCACTATTCTGGACAGAAAATGTGGTCCTCTATCCGAGGACATTACCGCTGGGACTCCAAACCTAGGTATTATCTCTTGGAGTAGTATTTTGGTCACTTCCCGGGCTTTAGCAGTTCTGCACGGGAAGGCTTCTGGCCAACCTGAAAAGGTATCCATTAGTACCAATATCGATACCCCCCTTTTCTAGGAAGTTCTGCGAAATCGATCTGTCAATGTTGCCCTAGAACATTCCCTCTGCTAATGTTCCCTAGTTTTATTTTATTTGCTGTATTGGGCTTATTGCGTAAACACATTTCACATTGCTGAGTCACCTGTTTTATTACAGTATACAAGTTTCGCCCTATCAATTTCTGATGTAGACTTTTATATAAAGTATCAGCTCCCCAATGCGTCTCATTAATAATAGGGCTGTGGTCCATATTAAATTGGATGGTACCACTATACAACCATCCCTTAAATAAGTCCACTTACTTAATTTTATTTTATAATTCATGTCCTGAATTACCTTTAAGTTTTCTTTAGAATAGTTTGGCTCTTGATCTGTACTTACAGTTTGGATTTTATCATCTGGTATTAAGGATAATTCCTCCTTTCCTACCTCCTCTGTTACTCGTCTGGCCTCATGGTCGGCCAGGCAGTTTCCAATTTCCAAATCAGTGCCTCAGAGTGGGCCATGCCTCACATCAAGGTCTGGCATGGCACATGTTCCCACCGCTCAACGCCTACTGGGTTGCAGCCAACAGCGGAGCTCAAGATTCTTCTTGGTGGCAAACACAGAGGCCAACCCAGTCTTGCCCTTGACTATGGTAGGAGGCACCTGACCAACCTTATTCCTTGTACTTCGTTGTCAATGCAGTTTCATCTGCACATCCCATAACAAGTCACTGTCATGGCAAAACACACAGATTTACATTAGTAGAACTACTACAGAGTGTATTTTATTTCACTTTTTCTGCCAATATCCCCACAGCCTTGCTGACCAAGGGATATTGTTTTTATCTGAACTGAGCAAGCCTCCCCCTTATCATTTTACTGTATCAGGTAAAGCATTTTTCACCTTTCCTGGAATTTATTTTCAGATACACCTGGTTAAAAATTTCTCTTACTTCAGGGAGGTCCTCTTTTCCTCTTTTCTGCTGAATTAAAGATAAGCTCAATATTTCAATTACTTGATCATACTTAACTTTTAATTTCATTTCCCCTTCTTTAAACGTCTAGATGTTCTAATAAATCTCATCCCAACAAAGATTTTAGTGAATTTGGCATTCTTATTTGTTTTTTTAGTTTGTACTTTAAAGGTTTCAGGATGTTTTCCTGGTGGCCAGCAGCTCCCACAACTGTAACAAATTTATTTATTTATTTATTTATTACTGAAAAAAGTTTAACAAATAAGTTGGTTTTGTATTCACTAAAATTCCACCTCATACCCATTCCCTGCCCTAAAGGGGCCGTTACCGGTCCTGTTGTACTGCAAATGCTGCAGCAATTGGGGTGACATTGTCAGGTCCTTCTGCTCAATTGTCAGCAATAGCAACCCCTCCTCCCCACCAGCAGAAGGGTTCGGGGCAGGAGATGCTCTTCCTGCTCTGCAGGTTACACAAGCCTGCCTCTGCAGCAGCACTTCTGTTTTAACTCTTTCTTACCCTGAATGCAAATCTGCTACTTGTTGCTTTAAGTCTGTTGTTATTACGTATCATGCCGTTGCAGGCAAACAGAAAACATCCTGCCATGCATCCCAGCATGATTCAGTCGCACCTTCGAGGGGGTACGGGGGTTTGTACAAACTCACCCCAACACTTTCACAAGGTCTTTGATTCTCCACACACACACGCACGCCTCAGGTTTTACATACATTAGTACAAGTTTTTATATCTTACAACGTGTTTCATTCTGGTTGCTCCACAGAAGGAACCGCAACCTGAGCTTTTAAACACAGAAATTTCAACAAGAACATCTTTCTAGTTTAGGTCTCAGTTTTTCCTATCCTTTTCTAGAGCCACAATCAAAGATCAGGTGATGTTAATCCCGCACTCTTTCTAGTGCTAGTACCACAGGATCCCGAGGGGGTACTAATCCACAGTCCTTTTGCCACTCGGGTTTGTCCTGGAGGACGAAGAACATGTCTGCATACGATACTTCGTCCCCATTTTCCTTCTCTTCTCAGACACAACATTAATTGCAGGAGAGTGTTATAATCTAACGTTCCTCCCTCCTGAGGCCATTTTGCATCGCTCTCCAATTTATACAAAGGCCACCACTGATTACAATATTTAACCAATTTCCTTCTATTTTCGGTACCACCCTGTCCTACAATATCACTCCAATGTTTTAATATACAACCCAAAGGCGATTTTTCACAGGGCTTACTCCTTCCATTTCCCATTTTGCAATTTTAATTACTTTGTTTTTCTCCGGCCGCCTTAGCCACCCAAGGTTGGAAACGCGGATAGCTTTTTACTCGTTTTGCACTCAAACGCCTGTTTCAAGCACTCTTGCACTCACACTTAGTCAAAATAATTAAGCTATACACGGAAAATCAAAATGCGCATCTCAATCACACCATTCACACTCTCCGGGCAGCCCGCAGTCACACAAGCAGTATGTTATATGGTACCGTGCACTTATGTACATACTCTTAGGAACACTAACAGTTCACAAAGTATGCATTTCAATGAACAATTGCCAATAAACAAACAACAAACAAAAACCAATTTTTCCTGGTCTTAAGCAGAGTGTTAAGTTTTCCGCTATTTGCCACGAATTACCAGAATGTTAATATTTTTCAACATACATTTCATAACTCCGAGTTTTGAACATATAACAAGACAACACATAAAACAACCAAGACACAGAGCGCTATTTCAGTTGTTACATTCCAGAAATTCCCCAATTCTTAAAACAACCTAAAGGAAGTTTTTAGCTTCCTCTTTTTCCTACGCAAAAGTTTCCCTTTTACTTTTGCTGTGAGGTCCCTCTTGTTCCTGTGAGATTCCGCCTTATTCCGTCCCGCCCCCCGCTTTCCGTCACGAGGCCTCCGGGCTTTTAGGAATGGCAGTAACCTCGGGTTTGCTCGATCTGCCCTCAAGATTGCTAGCGGCCACCCCTTGGTCAGCAAACCCCCTCCCAAAGTACCTTTCCTCCTGGGGACTACGCTGCGCGCCGGACGTCTCCGTGCGTCTCACCAGCCGCCCCGTTACTAAACATACCGTTTTATCCGTGGATCCAGGGGTTTCTCTTCTGCTCCCGGGTGAACAGCTGAGAAGAGGAGGCTCCTCCGAGGAAATCTCCCGGGGCGCGCCTAGGAGCGTCCGCTCCGCAGCTGGTCCCTCAGCCGAGCAGAAATCCTCCTGGCTGGCTCGCCAAACTGACGTGCGGAATTAGACTCTATAACTCGAAAGTTATAAAGTAGGTATGTTTATTGCGCGCAGATGCACGGGGGATCGCTCCTCCACAAGCGTGCATACCCGAAGTGACGAACCATCTCACATTTATACAATGAACAAATGAATATTCAATTAACGCCTATACATATTTGTTACCTAAACCCCGCTTCGTATGTTAATTAGCTTATCAGTCCGTTTCCTGGAATGTGGTGGTCTTGCAGGTTTGTAGGTGATTCATGTTCTTGTGACCATCCGATCTTCTTCAGGTGATTCATGTCCTTGTGACCACCCGATCTTCTTCAGGTGATTGTGACCACCCAATCTTTCCAGCAAGGAGACTTAGCACTCCCTCCCTCTAGATAGCATTTGAATGTCTCTCATCTTTTCTTATTCTCTTTTAAATAGCCCCTTTGTTAGAGGAAGAAGGGCAGGCGTCTCCCCTTTGTTAGAGGAAGAGGGGCAGGCGTCTCCTCAAAACTGTAGTTGTCACCGCACCCATGACTAGTCACCGTACCCACATTCCTTAAGCAGACACATACAATCACAATCCATGTCCATTATCCCCATTTCACATTATTTCTCCATATCACTAGTACCAGGTTTGCCGTGTTTTGCGGGGCCCTTGCAAACATGACAGCAACCAAGGCAATAGCAAACAAACAATACTGCCAACTGAGTGAATGGATGCCAAAAAAGGCTGACATTTTCTCAGATTTTGATAACATGTTGCTGCAGTGGGGCACCTAAAATTCATTCAGCACATACCATCAAAATCCTCACAGCCATGTCCTTGAACCAACAACAAAAAGCCAATAGTTGCTCTGTTTTGTATGTCATAGTGGCAAATTTGACTCAGATTCTTAACTGCCTACCAAACAAGGTGATTTAACTCTTTAATGCTTTCCCTGCTGTTACTCTGGATAAGAGAAGAACCGCTGCAATACATTCCCATCATAGCCTCCTACTACATTAGCATCTACAGAAAGACAACTATCGACATTCCAAGTGCAAACAATATCAACTTCTTTTGGATTAACATTACACAAAGGTAATCAATTGTCCCAAATATCAAGGCTTTCAGTAAGATTCTTCATTCCCCACATACATTCACTTTTTTGCAACAATGTCCGCAAGTCAGTTTCAAGGAAGGGCACACCAAAGAAGGACTGGTTCAGTCAAAAAGTTCAAAACATAGCATGCTTTCTCTGAACGTGCCTCTGGGGTCATTCCCTTCATTCCCTCTTTTTTTTATGTAACCAGAGACACTTTCCCATAACAGAGAAGCCCTTATTTACATCTCTGAGCCTGGACACAAACCGCAGCTGCATGCACCACCAGGCTCAGGGCAGAAATCATTCAGCAGTTACATAGCTGTATATCACTACATGCATGCAGACACCTATTTATCACTAGATAACCATGTTCATCTTTCCTACTCTCCTTCACAATACCCAGCTGTTCTCTCATCTCTTGTTAGGTCAAATATTCTCCAGCTTCCTCTCCTACATCTCTCTTCAGACATTCTCTATCCTCCTCTTTTTTGCTTGTTAATTGCGACAAGGCAAAGGTTGTGTGTAGCTGGGTGACCATGACCTGATTTATGTTACAATCAACTAAACACTGAATACAGGAAAAAAGGCATGGGAGACATAAGGCAAACATCACTAAGGTGGTTAAAGATAATGATAATAAATCCTGTAATACTTTTGAGTCATGGCCCAAAGTTTCCCAGCCACGAGAAGAGACCAACGGCATCCCGCCCCTGGCTCTGCTGCAGATTTTTGTTTAAGGCTTTTAAGTATTGTATGCTTTAGTGGATTGATTCAGAGTGGTCACTCAGATTCACATAGCACATCCTATCAAAGTCTTCACACTCGTGTCCCTGTTTTAATAATAAAAGTTAATAGCAACTCGGTTCTGTAACAAGATATGACGGAGAGAATCAACATCTGTTAAGAAGCCAAAAAAAAAAAAAAAAGAAAAAAAAAATAGTATTTGTGGTATTACTTTGATTAGCAAGCTAGCAGCCTAATTTACTAAGCAAGTTAAGAGTGTGTACTATTCTACAGAAGAGATTAGAGAAGCAAAAAAATGTGTTATGCTGCATTCCAGAACTCAGCCTGAGAGTTACAGTCAGCTGTGAGTTCTGCGTTATAATCATTCTGACACATGTTGGCGTTGTGATCGTGAAAGCTGCCATTTACAATTTTCATTGGCATTATCATAGCTGGTTGTCTAAAAAAGCAACCCTTGAGCTTCCTGATGTTCCACTTGCTGCAAAATATTCTGAAGCCGATCAATCAAGTTAGTACATGACTCTTTAGGACCCTGCAAGACTGTGGCGAATGACTCGCTAGAGGCTCGCCCAGACTCCCGCACCCTGACTGCCTTAATAGCCATCTCCTTCATCTGCAAACAGTTGTCCCTGGGATACCTTGCCTGGGTCACAGAATCGGCACAACTACTTTCTCCAGCCAACTGCTCACAGTTAACAGCAATTCCCCAATTAAGGTTTTCAGTCAAGGCCACTACACACAGCTCACAAAAATCAGATAACCACATCATATACTGTATCAGTTAGTACCATACAAAGCAGTAACTTCCAATCATGCAGTGTGAGTGTATAAGGCTCTGCCATCACTTCAAGAAGGGACATAGCAAATGTATTACGAATCCTCCCTTCCCCCACTGCTTTGCTTAACCCTTTAACAGCCTCGTATTGCACAGGCTGCCACTCTGCAGGTTGATTTGTCTGACAAAATACTGAACATGCCATAGTGACTTCCAAAACCCCTCGCTTAAGCACTTCCCACTTGCATTCCTGCCACCAATCCCTCAGACCCCCTTTCACCCTCCCCGAAAGTACAGTCAATAAATCAGGAGAGGCGGTTGGGGGTGGGGGGGGAAGGTCTAATTCCTTTTCCAGATCTATAGGACCTGGATCAAAAGCTTTATCAGTGTCAATGGCATCATTGTTCGAGTTGTCCTGTTCCCGTGCTTGGTCCTGTGTTGTGAGGGTCGCTGCAGTCAGTGACAGTAGGAAGCTTTTGGGGCAGAGAAGGTGTGGACAGAATCGTCATCGTTGACGGTGTGTTGAGAAGAGTCTCGCTGTCGGTGGAATTTACAGCCTCCTCTGGTTTAGCACCGCTAGTAGAATTAGTCTACACTTGGCAAAGATTAGTCAGAATTTGCCACCAAGGTGCTAAATGCATTCCCGACACGGAGCTCCCCTCCGCGGCAGCATCATACAATTGGCTGCTGAACACTTTCATTTCTTTTAAAGTCTCTAAAGTTTCTTGGCTGCTCACCTGTCTCAATGCATACAGGTGTTATCCTCGGGGTTTAGGTTGTCTGCCTGGTCCAGCCAGCAAGACGATCGTTCAGCCAAGCCGTCTCCTCTGGAACGCAGCCCTCTTCCACGAGCTGCCTTTTTTATCGACCAGTTCCGTCCTTATTCTTCCAAGGCTTGGGAACACCACCATAGGGGTCACCATTTGGGGAGACTGAGGCATGGGCTCCCGGATCTGACTAGAAGACCCTTTATGAGTCCATATACATCCCTCACAGGGGAAGACACTTGATTCCCATGTTTCCACAGCTCATCTCTCAGTTCCAGAGGGACTTCATTTGCCGGTTCCCGCTTCCTTTCAGCAGCTCATTCAACGTTCTGTGGGACTTGCAGCCTGCCGCTCAGCCTGGCGGTTCATAAACCCATCACGTCGGGGTCACCAGTTTGCTGCAATGGATAGACGGGACGCTGTTTGATGCTAGCAAATGCCGACTTATTGTGCAGAAGCACGAGTTTATATATGTTATCAGAGGCTGCGCGTTTTAAACAGATTGGTTCTTAAAACTAAACATTACATACTAGGCAATCCCTGTTTGGTTAACTACAAACAAAGGACACTTTAAGTAAGTTTTTACACTCATCAATTAACAACAAAGTGTTACTTCTCCTTGGCTCCATCTGTTCTTCATCTCCTTACCTTTTCTCGGCCAGACTCATCCTGTTGGTTGTTATCTATTCACCCTCCTTATCCTCCCAGGGTTTGTGGCCTACAAGCTGGAGCACGTTCCTTTCAACTAACTGATTGTTACTTATGGTCCTGATTTCCAGGCCCCCTCCTACATAGGGGCGATAGTGAAGAGGGGGTGATGGCACAGAACATCTCTGTTGCTCCTTGCTTCTCAAACATTTCCTCTGCTCCAGCTTGGTTTCTCTCTATGGACCCCACCATCTTTGTGGTCAAAGGTATATGTGTTACATTTCTTTCTGTCTTTACTTTACTCTTTGATGATACCAGAACGACAGAGAATCGAGTTTGGAAGAGACCTCTGGAGATCATCCAGTGCAATCCTCAGATGAGGCAAGCTCAGCTTGAGCAGGTTGTTCAAGACCTTGTCTAGGTGCGTTTGGAATATCTCCGGGGATGGACATTCCACAGCTGCTCCTGGCAATCATTTCCAGTGATTGATCACCCTCAGAGTCCAAAATCATTTCCTTGGGTTCAGACGGAGTTTTATCTACATTAATGTGACCCTCACAAGGCTTTTCTTCTGCAAATGGAACTGTCTATGTCTCTCACGCTTTCTTCCTTTGACAGATGCCCCAGTCACTTCACCAGCTTGGTGGCCCTTTGTAGAACTTGCTTTAGTAGGTCAACAACTCCCTTGCTCTGGGAAGCCCAGCCCTGGACACGGCACTCCAGATGTGGCCTCAGCAGTGCTGAGAGGAGTGGAAGGGTCACCTGCCCCATCGGCCAGCGATGCTTTTCCTAATGCAGCCCAGGGGGCCGTTGGCCTTTGCCATGAGGGTGCATCGATGGCTCCTGCTCAGCTGCTTGTCCTCTGGCACCCAAAGGTCCTTCTCTGCAGAGCTGCTCTCTGGCCATAGGATCAGAGGAAAACTCACAGGGCAGGACAAAGACAGTACAATAGGAGAAGAAAAAGGTTCTGTCCATGCTGGCACCTCTTTCCACTCTGGGGGTTGGACTCTTCCTTGCTTTCCCACCCAGCCCTCACACCCGCATTTCTGTGCCATCACTGATGTCTCTCCCCTCATCCCTGCTTGTTCCTTGAAGCACAAAGCCATGGGCTGACCCAGGCTCCCTCTGGGTGACCTCTGGCATCAGAGGGCAACCCTCAGACAGACACAGCTTTTTCCTCATACCCAATCTGAACCTTCTAAGTTGCATTTTGTGGTGTTTTTTCTTTTCTTCTCACTACCTCTGAAGGCTGAAGGTGAAGAAGGAGGACAGCGCTCTTGCTTCAGTTCATTGCTTCCTGTGCTCCTGCCTTGTACCACAGTGAGTACTTGGAAACCTTGCCATAGGCAACGCAAGGCTCTTACATCCTCCCACAAAAGCCCTCCATTCTCCAGGGTGGACCAGCCCAGCTCCCTCAGCCTGATCTACCAGGGCCCGTGCTCCAGCCTTGACCTTCTCTGTGATTCTTTACTGAAATGGCTCCAGCGTGCCAGTGTCTCTCTGCTATTGCGGAGCACCAGTGCTAGACAAGTACTCTAGATGTGGTGAAACAAGTGGGAAGCAGAGGGGGGGAATGACTTGCCGTGGCTGTGCTCCTGGTCATACAGCCCAGGAGGCTGTTGGTCACCTTTCCTGGTGGCTCCTAGTTTGCCTAATGCAAACCAAGGGCCCAGCCAGGCAGTCCCTGCCCTGTGTCATCGCAGGGCCTCGGTCCACTTTAGGGGCAGGACTTTCAATTTGTCCTTCTTGGGTATCACGAGATTCATGGGTGCTTCCAGTCAAGAGGAAGTTCCTCCAGTCTCTAGGACCTTCCAGTGGGGATGGAGAATGGCCTCACTGGGACATCGGCCTGCTCACACAGCTCCCTGGGATGCCACCCCTCCACCTCCCTGGAGTGGGAAGCATTGAATTTGGTCAAATGACTCCTGACACGATCCCCATCCACACTTGGCTGGTTCCCTCCAGAGTCCTGCCTTCAGGCACAAAGCTTTGGGACACGATGCTGGGGAAGACTAAGGCAAAGAGGACCTGGAGGATGTTCAGATTTATCTAGACCTGCTCTTACTAAGCTCAGCAGTGGCCACACAGGGGCGTAGTTTATTTCTTAAACTGTTCTGCAAGTAGTGACAGATCCTCTTGATGCCCTTGAACATCTTGCAAGACCCCATACGAAGCAGGCTTTGGCTTCCCTGAAGACATCCCTATTTCTAAATTCCTCTTTGAGCCCTTGCATCCACCTCCAGGATGCTTCCTTTTCTCTCTGGAGATTCTTGAGGAATTCCTTCTTTAGCCAAGGATCTCTCTTGGCATGTCTGCTTGATTTCCTGCTCCTCGGTATGGACAGTTCTGCTTGGAAAATGCTTTCCTGAATGACCAGCCATACACAGCTCTGCTGTCCTTGAGTGCTGCTGCCCATGGGACTACCGCTACAAGTCCCCTGAAGAGGCTAAAGTCTTCTCCCCCTATTTCATGAGCACTACAGCCAGGGCTGACACTGGTTTTCACACCCCTCAGCAGCACTGCCTGTTTGGCAAGGACCAGATTCAGGTGAGCGTCACCTTTGTTGGCCTGACACCTGTGCAAAGAATTTGTCTCAAGAGACCCCCGACACCAGCTGGACAGGGTGTATCCTGCTGTGCTCCCCTTCCAGAAGGCGTCAGGGTCATGAAGTCCCCAATAAGAGCTGGGATCATGGACCTGCAGACTTCCTTGGCTTGCTTAGATAAGCCTTTCTCCGCTGCCGTACCCTGAGTGCGGGTGCTGTGTCTCCCACCAGGATGGCACACTAACCGGCCTCTTGCTGACACTCTCCTGCAAGGGCTCACCCAACCTGCTGCACACCCCGTAGAGGAGATCCGCACGTGCAACAAGTGCCTGCACACGGAGGGCATCCCCTCCTCAGCTTCCTGGCCTGTCCCTCGTGAAAAGCCCACACCTTCCCCGCCGCACCACTGTGGCCTGTCCCACCACCCGTCATGATTTATTTCATCAATATCATGATTTACTCCATCAATATCCAGCACGATGACAGCATGTGGAAGTCCAGCTCCTCCTGCCTGAGCCCCAGTCCCAAGCCATCGGTGCGCTTTTGGGCTGCAGCACCTCAGCCGTAGCGCTGGGGCCAAGCTCAGGCTTCTCTCGGGCAAAGCTGGTACCAAGCGGCCCCGACCCAGCGTGTGCCCGTGCTGTGCTGGAGACCAGAGACCCGCTGGAGTGGGTGGCGGTGGCAATCTAAGCGCACCAGCAGAGGAAGCCCTGCCCTCTGCAAGGCCAGAAAAGCAGTGCTGGGCTCTGCAGCCCTGGCAGAGGAAGGCTTGGCTAGCTGCAGTGCTGCTGAGGCCCCTGAAGGCCTGTGGGGGAGGGGAGGCTGACCTCCAGGAGGACATGGTGCTGCTGAAAATGTGCTTCAGTTTGCATATGCTGTGATCCAGGAACACTGTGAGAACCATGCACTGGTTCTTTGATGGTATCTTCACGGGGCTGAGCAAAGGATTGCTGGAATAAGTACCAGGGGAGTGTGGGAGTAGCCAGGTGGTTGGAACCCCCACTGTGATGGGCTTCCTGTTCATGGACCAGCTGGATGAACTTGGGTCAGACCGTGACGCACTGCAGGGCTGGCATTCAGTTGCTGGTTGACAGAAACCAAATCTACCTGAGGTGCCACCTGGGCTTCCTCAAAGGAACCATATTCCTGACAATAAAGATTGGGATGCCCACGTTTTTATGTTGCAGAAGGAAGCCGAGCTACAGCAGATACCAGAAGCAGTTAGAAATGCTGCAATACCTCTTGTATGGGCTTCAGGAACACCAGGGCAACCCCAAGCAGGGGAACCAGTAATCATCCAGCGGAAGCCAAATGGCAGACCAGCAAGTCAAAAGCTGTACCCAGTTAAACTACAAGTCAGGAAAGGGTTGGAGTCCTTAACTGAACAAATCACAGATTTTGGGTTACTAAGAGAATGCCAATCAGAACATAACACTCCAGTATTACCTGTCAGGAAGCCAAATTCAGAAGAATATAAACTGGTGCAAGATTCACGAGCTATAAATGCAACTGTGCAAGATGTCCATGAGGCAGTAGCACACCCGTATGCCCTCCTGACCACCCTGAAGGAGAATGAGGAATGGTTTACTGTATGAGATGTGAAGATGCGTTCTTCTGCCTTGTGCTGGCTGCTGCCAGTCACCAATCGGTTGGTTTCAAATGGGAAAGCCCTGAAACTGGTCGAGAAACCCAGCTGTGCAGGGCTGTATGACTGCAAGGAGTTAAAAATAGCCCTACAGTCTTTGGAAATCAATTAGCCAGTGAGTTGGAAAGCTGGCAAAAGAGGTAGGAAAATGTCGCCTTGCTGCAATAGGTAGGTGACGTACTGCTAGCAACCAGCAGTAAAGAAGATTCTATAACAAGGACCTCCTAAACTTTGGGGGCTAGCAGGGTACAAAGTACCCTGGGAAAAGGCAGAGACCACCCCAGAAGAAGCAACCAGTTGGGGATTTACAATTTGCCTGGGCCAGCAGAGTCTTGGAGCTGGAGGAAAAGGGACATTTGTCAAATCCCAGAACCCAAATGAAAACAAGAGCTCAGAGCATCCCTGGGAATGGCCGGGTGGTGTCACTTACGGATAATGAATTTGGGACTCATTGCCAAACTTCTATATGAAGGTGTTGGAGGAAAGGGAAACCTCCTTGTCTGGACTCAGGAGTGCAGAGATGCATTTACGGAATGGAAACGGACTGGAATGAGTGCTCCAGCTCTAGGCCTCCCAAATCTAGAAAACCCATTGGAACTCTTTGTGCATGAAAGGTGACACGTTGCCTTAGGAGTGTTGGCCCAGAGCCTGGAACCATGGAGCAG
The DNA here is from genome assembly GCF_023634155.1 of Falco peregrinus. Lineage (NCBI taxonomy): Eukaryota > Metazoa > Chordata > Aves > Falconiformes > Falconidae > Falco > Falco peregrinus. The sequence goes on from NW_026599607.1 coordinate 1,902,299, forward strand.
AGCCGTGGGGAGCTTTTCCAAACAGCTGGACAGTGTCAGTAAAGGACGGCCAACCTGTCCGCGCACGGTGGCAGCTACAGTATTACCGATGCAAGAGGCCCAGGAACTGACACCTGGGCAAAAATGACATGATCTCGGTGGAAAAGAAGAACCAACTCATGATTGTTTAAAGACAATGGCAGAGGTATATTCTAGCCGAGTGGAATTAAAAGGCACGCCAACAGAAAATGGAGACTGGGACTTATTTGTAGGTGGTAGTAGTTTTGTGCGAAATGGGACCCAAAGAGCAGGACATGTGGTGGTAACTATCAGAGAGAGAAGAGAAGCCAAAGCCCTCTCATCTGACACGTGGGCCCAAGAGGCAGAACTCACAGCCTTACTAAGGGCACTGGGATTATTATGAACAGACAAGGCTTTTTTAATGCATGGACATATTTGAAATTTGCCTTTGGAACAGACCATGCCGATGGGGCTGTTGGAAAGAAAGAAAGAAAGAGGACTCTGAACCTCTCAAGGATCCCCAGTCAAATTATGAGGCAAAGACCCCACAATCATTTCAGGTGACCAGTTGACCCAGGGTGCTGGCAATTATGCATTGTAAAGTGCAGCACCTTGGAGATAGGTCGGTGCATATAGGACAGCAAGTGGCAGATCAAGCAAGGAAAGAAGCAGCTGAAAGTCAAATATTGCTAGTCCTGCCAGAGAAACGGCAGAAATTAGGACCTAAGAGCCCACAGGATCCACCAGAAAACAATCAGTTGGCTAATATACTGAAGGCAAGCCAAATCACGGATGATGGGTGACTCCTTCGCATCAACTAAAATTTACAGAGGAAATTATGTGTGGATTGGTTAAAAGGAAGCACCAAGAAACTCCCTGGGGAATTGAGAGTTGGGTAGAAGACTTGAAAGGGCAAGTTCTAAATGTACCATGACTGGGAAAACAAAAAGCAGAGTGAAGAAGCCTGAGTTGTACCTGAAGAATAACCCTCACCTACCCCAATGATCTTTCCCAGGGCCGACAAAGCCCAGGGGATTACTGGCAATTAGACTTTTTCCAAGTTACTGCAGCAGAATGGGTATCAGTATCTTTTAGTCATGACAGATGCTTTTTCAGGCTGGCGGGAAGCTTTCCCTCACCGCAACAATAAGAAATATCATAAGTGTAAGTTCAGAGATTATACTGAGATTTGGGGTACCCATAGGACTTTCTTTGGGCAGGGCTCCACACTTGGTAGTAGAAGCCCTTCACCTTTTAGCTAAACTAGGAGGGGTAAAATGGGATCTCCACACTCCATGGAGACCTCAATCAAGCGGGAAAGTAGAAAGAATGAAGCAAAGCCTGAAAGGACAGATGAGTAAAATTTGCCAAGAACCTCAGAGAGAGCAGTCAGATGCTTTTCCCTCAGCATTGCTACAGATACAGGATCCAGCGTAAACGGAAGGAGAGAGTTAGTCCTTTGGAAAGGATACATGGTAAACCTTGCCAGGTGACAGAAATGGGAGTGAATCCCAAAATAATAGAAGGGAAACATGGCTTAAAAGAGTATGTTCAGTCTCTAGGAAAGGTCCTGTCCTCTCTCCAGAGGTACGTCACTGTGAGCGCAGATCTGTCCCTGGACGTGCCTGTACATCACTACCGACCCGGAGATTGTGTGTATCTTAGAACGTGGTTGGATGAACCGTTGAAGAGAAGTGAAAGGACCTTTCCAGATTTTGCTCAGCACCTACGCTGCTGTCAAGCCTGAAGGAGTCACTCCATGGACGTGCCATAGCAGGGTTTAAGCAGCCACATCACCAGAATGGACTGTCAAGCAAGAAAAACCTTTATGCTTGAAACTACCTCCAGAATCATGAAGTTCTAGGTTCGGTATCTTGCATTATTGCCAGACAGCGTATAAGTGAATGACTGAAATGCGACCCCAGATAAGACTGGGCTGTCTACAGGGAAGCTGGAGTCTTCTACTTGCCTCTCCTTTGTAGATATGTGTTGAAACATGTTTTAGAGATGTATAGAATTTGGCCTGTGATGTGGTATGCTAAATCCTCAACTTGGGTGGGATCAGGAGGAGTCATGGACACGGAATACTCATTTGAAAATTGTTGAAGAATCGATAAATGCTGTTAGGAGGAGTGATTGTTGGGTAGGTACCCATTTCCCTGAATGTCCTCATGCAGGAATGCCTGTAGCTGGTATCCCCATCCCATTGGGGACTAGTGGGAGTAACTGTGGCTAAGACCAAAATACACTCACTGGAACGAGACTGACCTCCAGACCTGGGCAACACTGAATCCACACTCAGTGTGAAGTGTGTTACTAAAATGAAGCCGAGACACACCAAAATGGAACTCTGGTCTTTGTGGGGCCCTACCCACATTGTGATTGCTCAAGGCATTTCACGAAGCTGTCAGACCTAACTAGCCGTAGGTACTGGAACGTTCCACTGGGCACGGGGTGGTGCTGGATATGTGCCATGTAGCACAAAAAGCGTTACCACCAAGGTGGTCGGGTAGATGTACACGGGGAGGGATTTTTCCTGATATGACTGACTGAGACACTGGAGAACAGTCGGTGGGGAACAACTTACCTGCGGAGATACAGGCAGAATCAACCACCCCTTCCAGAGAGACCCACTGGGTTTCACTCTTTTGCTGGGTGGTTTATTCCTTGGCGAGGGGCTGCTGAACTGGGGAAGGCAGTGACAAAGAGATCCACAGGAAAGGAAGAGATGGCCAAGGACACTGCAGGTGCCATAAACTGCACTCTGTACAGCAGAGACAATGGCCGTACGCAAGGGGACAACCCTTGGGTTCTCTTGGTGACTTCCAGCCTTGCCCATGCCCTTTGCTTTCCATCTCGCGTTGTCCTACGCTGTCCCACGGCTGCTGCTTTTCCCCGGCAGGCCGCAGGCACCCATCTGGCTTCCCCACCGTGCTCTCACCCTGCCCTTGCCACACATGCACTGATGTCTGCCCACCCTCACACGCTGTGCCTGCAAACACACAGACATGGACTGATCTCACACTCCTTCTGGGCGACGTCTCCCACCACGGCACAAGCCCCTGAGTGACATTTCCTCCTCCTGACCTCCAGTCTCCACTTTCCCAGCTGCACTGGGTGGCAGTGCTTCTCCCTCCTGCTCTTCCCTACCTCCAAGGAAAGCTCCACCACCTGGGAAACCACCCTTCAGGCGGGCATCCCGACCCATCACCCTCCTTGTGGCCTTTCCCCTGACCATGCCACGGCCTCACCGCGCTCTTCCAAGGCTGCGAGCCTTTCAGCTTCTCGCATAGACACGAGCAATCCGTGTGCCTGCTGCGGTGCTGCCATGTTCTCAGGCAGCAGCGACGTGACAAGCAAGAAAGAAGCCCCTTGGTTCTGCTGGCCTGCCCGAGACACGGGCAGATGGAGCTTAACAGCACGTGTGCCAGCCATGAGTCAGGGGCTGCCCTACGCGCTGTGTCAGGCAGAGGTGACCTCACCGCCCCTTTCCCAGGCACATTGCTGCTGGTGGCCTGTCCCCTCCGCAGGCAGAACTGGCCTCACTGCCCCCGTCACAGCCATTGGCTTCCTGCTGGAATGTGAGTCCCTGAGACACAACTCACCACGAGATACCGTCCTCAGCCGTCACCCTCCCCGTGGCCCAGCACCCAGCAGATGAAGGGAAGCTTCTCTCACCCAATTTATCTCATGGATTTCCTACCCACCATTTGGGTGGAAGAACAGTCCTCAGGGGAACTGCTTTGTTTCTACTGGACCATGTATCGTCTCTGCTTCTGCGCCTCTGTTTTCCCTTCTTCCCCCTGCTATCCCATCCCAACTGAGCTCTCCAGGGAAGTGAGTCAATGAGTCCTAGAATATCCCAGGTTGGGAGAGGCCCCTGTAATGCCCTTGTCCAGCTGTCCTGCTCAAGGCAGGGTGAACTGGATGGCATCTCTCAAGGGCTCTGCCCACTTTGGCATCATCCACAGAAGGGTCTGGAAAGCCACTTTGTCAACTTGTACTGGGAGACAATAAAGACATTCAACACAGTTGGCCCAACTGCTTGCACTGGAAGATGCCACTAGTCAGTGGCCACCAGGAGGACTTGACCACTGGTGACATTTGGTCTTGAGCCCCTGTGGCGTATGATGCACCGACTCTGGGAGAGGATCGAAGGCACGAAGACACTCAAAGACACCTCGAAGACACTTTATTAATCAATAATCAAGCAAGCCTTTTATACCTTTGCAGGGGGCCGACGTGTCAGCCTGTAATTGTGCTCAGCAATTTTCCACTCTGGGCTCTTTTTTTATTACAGACACAGCAGCTCAGCAACTCCCTTTATCTACAAGGCCACAAGCTCTGCAGACCACTCCCTAGCTTCAAGTTTCTCCTCTTGCTCCCATGGCTTCCTTCCAACAGGCATAACTGTGTCTCTCTCCCAAGGTCGGGTTTCGCTCCCTGACGCTGTTGAGCTAGCTCGAGACATAGCCACAAGCCCCCAGCCAACTTCCCCCCACAGTATCCTCCATTTCTTCACTCCAGAAGTCACCCATCTGCCTATACAGAAAGTGCAGGAGAAAAAGTCAAAACCCTCGCAAAGGTCCAGGTACAAACCATCCCCTTCTTGCCTCAATACGTATGGGTGCAGCAACCCCTTTGATGTCCCACAGTTACCTGGAAATGGCTGCAGGAGTATTTCCACCGTCATTTCCCCAGACACTATGGTGAGGATGACCAGCCTGTATTTCTCCCAGTTGTCCTTCTTGCTTTTCCTGAACAAAGGCTGGATGTCTGCCTTTTGCCGGGACCCCAGAACCTCCCTGATTGCTCGGACACATTTGAGGGCACCATCCAGAAAGGGTGCCGTGATCAGACCGAGGCACTTGCAATGAGCCTGCCCAAGGCGGGTGAGATGAATCTCCCTGGGACAGTGGCCTTTGTTCCTGCAGTCACACACAGGAACGGCCAGGCGCTGGGAGGTGTCCCCACCTCAGCTGGCCTCATGCACTGCTGCCGTGGTTGAACCCCAGCCTCACGCGCACAGGGGTGCTCAGAGGCACGAGCCCGTCCCTGGCACGTGCGGAGGCAGAGCACTGCAGCAGGCACAGTGACTGCCTGGCCTCCTGCTGCCCCTGCCAGAGGCTGGCAGCACCTCAGCCCGGGGGTGTCGCGCCCTGCTCGGCACCTCGCGGAGATGGCCCTCGTCATGAGCAATGGGCACGGGGACCTCGGTTCAAGGAAGCACGTTGCAGTGCTTCATTCAGGTGGTCTCCACAAGTCCAGAACATATTATGGAGGCCAGCACCGTCACAGAGTGCCCATTGCCTGCCCCTGCCTGCGCTCACAGGACTGCCACGCAGCACGGCGGTGACCAAGCTGCCAGAGCACTCAGGCCTTACACCAAGGCAGGGGGTCAGAAGGAGAGTGTGGAAGTGGAAGGAGGACAGCACTGGAGAGCCAAGGGCTGGTGTTCCCTGGTACTGCGGCCATGCCAGGAACCTTTTCCCCTCCGTCTGTGGACACAGGAACAGTCCCTGCAGCTCCAGAAAGGCCTTGGAAGGAAGAATCCCAGCAAAAATAAAGTTGCCTAATGGCCCTTTGGCTTTGTTAGATGAGGAGAGAGCAGGGCACCTTCAGAAAAGAAAATCACAGAAGGAATTAGAATGGGGATGACAACTTTATCAGAACAGAAATACCACAAGTAACTACAAAAAATTCAGAAGACAGTCAGGGTCTGTGATGAACTACATTATAAATGCTGTTCATAATTTTATTCCTTCAGAACATCCAGTTATCATTTTGCACATTGCACCCTTCAGCTCCTGGTTCCTCATGCTGTAGATGAGGGGGTTCAGTGCTGGAGGCACCACTGAGTACAGAACTGACACCACCAGGTCCAGGGATGGGGAGGAGATGGAGAGGGGCTTCAGGTGGGCAAACATGGCAGTGCTGAGAAAGAGGGAGACCACGGCCAGGTGAGGGAGGCACGTGGAAAAGGCTTTGTGCCGACCCTGCTCAGAGGGGATCCTCAGCACAGCCCTGAAGATCTGAACGTAGGACAGAACAATGAAAACAAAACATCCACAGGCTAAACAGGAACTAATCACAATAAGCCCCACTTCCCTGAGGTAGGTGTGTGAGCAGGAGAGCTTGAGGATCTGTGGGATTTCACAGAAGAACTGTCCCAGGGCATTGCCTTGGCAGAGTGGCAGTGAGAAAGTATTTGCTGTCTGTAGGAGGGAGTTGAGAAACCCACTGGCCCAGGCAGCTGCTGCCATGTGGACACAAGCTCTGCTGCCCAGCAGGGTCCCGTAGTGCAGGGGCTGGCAGATGGCCACGTAGCGGTCATAGGCCATGACGGTGAGGAGAGAACACTCCGCTGAAAGGAAAAAGACAATCAGGAAGAGCTGTGCAGCACATCCTGAGTAGGAGATGTCCCTGGTGTCCCAGAGGGAGTTGGCCATGGCTTTGGGGAGAGTGGTGGAGATGGACCCCAGGTCGAGGAGGGAGAGGCTGAGTAGGAAGAAGTACATGGGGGTGTGCAGGTGGTGGTCACATACTACAGCAGTGATGATGAGTCCGTTGGCCATGAGGGCAGCCAGGTAGATGCCCAGGGAGAGCCAGAAGTGCAAGAGCTGCAGCTCCCGCGTGTCTGCCAATGCCAGGAGGAGGAAGTGGGTGATGGAGCTGCTGTTGGACATCTGCTGCCTCTGGGCATGGGAACCTGCTCAAGGAGGAAAGATAGCAAGAAGTCAGAGGATAATTCTGTGAGCCAAGTGAAAGCCGTTTCTCCTAGATGCGCCCCCGCTGCCCCATGTCCCCCCCTCTGCCGTTCCTAGGAGAGCTCCCTTCCGAGCCGTGGCTGGAGCTGTGCTGAGTGCTGGCCGAGTGTGCTGTGAGGAGCAGGGGCTGTGCCCACTGGCTGCCCAGCAGTGAGCCCTGCTCTGCAGCAGGGGCTTCATGGGAACCGTGGGGGCAGGGGCCAGTCCTGGCCTTGCACTGGCTCAGCCCAAACTGCTCCCAGCGCAGAAGGGCCTGTCAGCATCGGCTCTGCCCGTGCTGAGCAACGGCCATGGCCAGAGTCAGGTCAGGAGGGCTTTGTGCTGTGCTCAGGGAGAGCAGAGTGAGTGCTGAGAGGCAAGGGCACTGTCTGTGCCTGAGGGCAGAGGCAGGGACTCTGGTGAGTCCCTCCAGCTCCTTCTCAGCTGCCCCGCACTTGCAGCTTTCTGTGATAGAGTCCAATTACACTGACATGTGTCCTGGTTTAACCCTGGCTGGAAATTATGTACCACAGGGATGCTCACTTACTCCCCCCTCCCCCATAGGTATGAGGAGAGGAATCAGAAAGGAATGTAAATCTTGAAGTTTGAGGCGAGAAAAAAATCATAAATGCAGTAGAATAAAAATGAAATTACAATAACAATAATGAGAATGACAGTTATAATGAGAGGGAGGTAGTTGGGGGTAATAAAATCCAACAAGAAAGAAAGAAGAAAGGAAGGAAGAAAGGAAGAAAGGAAGGAAGGAAGGAAGGAAGGAAGGAAGGAAGGAAGGAAGGAAGGGAGGAGGGAAGGAAGGAAGGAGGGAAGGAAGGAAGGAGGGAAGGAAGGAAGGAGGGAAGGAAGGAAGGAGGGAAGGAAGGAAGGAGGGAAGAATGGAAGAAAGAAACAAAGAAGGAAAGAAACAAGGAGGAAGGAAATAAGCAAAGAGAGAAAGAGAGAAATGAAGAAAGAAAGAAAGGAAGAAAGGAAGAAAGGAAGAAGGGAAGACAGTGATACACAATACAGCTGCTCATCACCCACTGACTGATGCCCAGCCAGTCCCCAGCATCGACTGGCAGACCCCAGCAAACCCCACCAAGTTCATATACTGAGCATGAACATGTTGCATCACCTATAAACAACCAAAAATATCAGTGCATTTTCAAAATTGTTCTCAAAAGTCCTTCCCACTTAGATGAAAATTAACTCTATCCCAGCCACAACCAGGACACTTTGTTACCCTAAAAAGCAAGCAGACACTGCTGAAGAGCAGAGGGATCCACTACAGAGCACAGAATGGCTCGCCCTTTCTCAAAGTCTCAGCACCCCCCTTTCTAGCCAGGGACACCCATGGTCACAGTGTGCCCTGGAAGCAGCGTGCAGCTTGGGTGGACACCCCAAGCAGGTGACCGAGGGTCCTGATTACGGTAATTGTTAAAGGAGAGCCAGCTCCTTCCCCAGCATCACACACTGCATTGCCCACAGCTTCACAGATTAGAGGAAACATGGGACACCTCCTTGCTGTGCTCACATCGGCACAGGAGGACTCACAGGGTCTGTGCCTGAGCCTGCAGCTGAAACTCCCATTCCAACCGAGCCGGTCAGTTATCCCAAAATCATCTGAGCAAAGCCAGGAGAGAGACAGATGGGCACACTGGAATGCCTTTCCCTTCTCAAGCCCTGCACAGCACCTCCCAGACCAGAGCAATGCAGGACAGCCACGCTCAACGCCTGCAGCTGTCCCTGCCAGCAGCTCTTTCTCTGGCCCCACGGCTCTTCCCTGCCAGCGCTCACAGAGCCCAGCTCAGCCCCTGTGTGCCCAGCTCTGCCCTGCAGCCGCTCTCTGCCTGCAGGCCTGAAAGAACAGCTCCCCCAGAGCCTGAGGGAAAAGGAGAGCTGATGCTGCTTTGATCTGGATGCTGCTGCAGAGGGAAGGCACTTGCTGACCTTCCTCATAAACATCACTGTGATGCTCTGAGAGTCTCTGCCCCTGCTCTGACCTACACAGTTCAGATTCCATTCCTACCAAGATGAGCAAGATAAAAATGGAAGCAGAGATTCAGGCAAGAAGAGACTCCAGCAGAAAACCCCTGCCGTGAGTGTGCTCATGAGAAGTCGCCTTGGAAATGAGGTGGGCATGAGCAGAAGCTGCGAGCAGCCCTGACCAGTGCAGCACCCACGCAACAGCACGAGAACATTGCCCTGACAGGGTTCGCTCCTTCCACCTACAGATTCTCCCCGCAGCCGCACGGGAGCCCCCCGGCAGGCTGAGAGCTGCCCCTGGCAGGCGGCAGAGCCCCTGCCCCAGCACACAGCCCCCTGGGCTGCAGGGACCCTGCTGGCAAGGACAGCCCTGGGCACCCCTGCCTGCACAGCCACCTTCACAGCCCTGCAGCCGGCCCTGGCACAAGGCAGCCCACATGCCCTGGCCCTCCCACGCTGCAGCAGGGAAGCCCTGCTCTGCAGCACACTGGCCTCCTCCACAGCACAAGGCTCCCACACGGTCCCACAGGCTGGGGGGGCCCCAGCTGCTGCAGACCCGGCTGGCAACTGCAGAGGCATTGCCCTGCAGCCACACACTTACCGGCTCCAGGGCTCTGCAGATTTCTCCAGCAGGGAGCTCTCAGCAGCCTCCCACCAAGGGCTGCTTTTGAGCTCTCCCTGCCTCCCTCCTCTGCCCCTCTGGGCTCCCTCCAGCTGTCCCTGGGGCTGCAGGGGAACCTGCTGGGCAGCAGGATGAGGCAATCCCTCACGGGCCTTGCCTCACCTGGGGGGACACCCTTATTTCCAGCTGTGGCAATTCTCTTAATAGAAAAAGTTTTGTGCAGGAGTATCAACTTTTGTTAACCCATTACTAGAGAGGACACCAGGAAGACTGCAGCAAAGGATCCAAGTACTCCTAAAAGAGCGTGTGTGCATGTGTGTGTCTGGTGGTTCTGCAGGCAGGGCGGGGAGGATGTCTTCAGTGCTTCAGTAAGCCCTGCAGAGCCCATTTCAGCACTTCACTGCACAGTCCGAGGGCTCAAGACTCAGCTCTCCCTTGCCCAGGCCATGTCTCTGCTCTGAAGCAAAGCCTTTGCACCCCCAGGCTCGGGGACACTTGGTACCAGGTTGCCTTATGGCCAGGCAGAGCTGGGCTGGTGCCACAGCTGGGGGGCTTCAGCCCAGATGTGCAGCAGTGCCCTCAGCCAGGGGCCCACGCAGAGGCAGCTGCAGCCCGTCCTGTTGCAGACAGAGCTGTGACCCTGAGGGAACCAAGTGCCAAGGCAGGTGGCAGAGCTCAGCACAGCTGCTCGGCAAGGACAGCAGCCTCCAACAGCCCAGGCATCCACCACGCGGTTTAGACCGGTGAGGCAATTCCAGGGCACCCGAAGGAGCGTTCCCTCCTTCTGCACAGGCCACAGCCTGCCAGTGTGGGACCTGGGGCCTGCACTCTGCTGCTCTCCTGCCTCACTCCCCTGGGAGATGAGACTCCACCATTTCTTTGCTTCTAGTACCAAGGTGGACACGAATGATGCAGGGTTTCAGATCCAGGGGAGCATCACAGCTGCTGGCCCATCTGGCAGCTGTGCTAGAACGCTGATGCAAAGAACCTGCAGACACCTAAACGTGCATTGTCACTGCGCTGCCCTGTGGCTGTCAGCGGGCGGTTACTTGACCACTGGCTTGCAGGATCCCACCCAGCCTCTGTCTCGCTGCTCCCCTCCTTCTTCACTCACCTCGATGTCTGTAGGGCTGTTCTCTCACATCATTCTCACTCCTCTCCCTTTCTGTTTTTTCCTTTCTGCCATAGGGTATCACAGAGGTGCCACTAGAATTGCTTATTGGCTCAGGTTTGGGCAGGGGCTGGTCCATTTTGGAGTCAAATGAAAGTGGCTGTTATGGCCATGGAGTCAGCTCTGGATCTCTTCTTACCTTTGCCAGCCTACAAACACCTCCAAACCACTCCCAAACCCTTGCCATGTAAACCCACAGGATCTCTAAATTCCCCAATATGATGTGAGGTTATTGATCCTAAGGCTTCCTCACGCTGCTTAAATAAGACTTTTCCCTTTCCTCTCCCTGATTTAGGTTATTTCAGAGCAGTTACCCTGAACCACACCTGTGTCACCAGGGCCAAGCTCAGACATGTAACAACAAAAATAATAATGGGTACCAAGTGTCCAAGGTCACACGCAAGCAAAATATTTTGCTGCAGAGCATCCTGGGGTGGTGGGCAGAGGTCACTGTGAAGGTGAAATGAGATGTCCCTAAGGAGAGCAATCCATGCTGTCCTTGGGACCAGAGACACGCAGGGCTGGACTGTGCAGTGCTGCAGGAGAAGGCATTGCTGCCAGTGATGCCTCTGCCGCCCCAGTGGACATGTGGTTCCGGTGAACCTTGTACCCAGAAAGGACAAGGTGCTTTTGATTGTGTCCTTGACAATGGACATCCCGTGATGCAGGGACACTCTGAAAATCATTGGTCTGTTTCTCTATTGCCTCACCACAGGGGTGACTTTCAACAGTGCTGGCTAACTGGGGAGGCCCAAGAAGGCTGAATGTTAGTCACGTGCTGCCCACCTACAAGAAGGGCAGGAGGGAGGATGGGGATAACTACAGGCCTGTCAACCTGATCTTAGTGCCAGGGAAGGTTGTGGAGCTGATCATCCTGAGCGCCACCACACAGGAGGTGCAGGAAAACCAGGAGGTCAGGACCAGCCAGTATGGATGTATGAAAGGCAGGTCCTTTGTGAGGAATCTGATCTCCTGCTGGGACAAGGTGACCTGCCTAGTGGATGAGGGAAAGGCTGTGGATGCTGTCTAACTGGACCTTAGGAAAGCCTTTTGGCTCCATCTCCCACTGGATTCTCCTGGAGAAACTGGCTGCTCATGGCTTTGGTGGGTGTTCTCCACGCTGGGTTCGAGCTGGCTGGACACCCAAGCCCCAAGAGGGGGAGTAAATGGAGTGACATCCAGGTGACGACCGCCCATAAGGAGTGGTGTTCCCCAGGGCTCAGTGTTGGGGCCAGTCCTGCTTCAGAACTTTATTAATGATCTGGCTTGAGTGCACCCTCAGTGAGTTTGCATACAACACCAAATTGGGTGGCAGTGTTGATCTCCATGAGGGCAGTAAACCTCTGCAGAGGGATCTGCACAGGTTGGATCATTTGGATGAGTCCAGTTGTATGAAGTTCAACCAGGAGAAGTGCCAGTTCTGTACGTGGGTCACAACAGCCCCCCACAATGCTACAGGCTTGGGCCAGAGTGGCTGGAAGGCTGCCTGGTGGGGAAGTACCCTGAGGGTGCGGGTTGACAGATGGTTGAGCATGAGCCAGCAGTGTGCCCGGGTGGCCAAGAAGGCCCATATCATCGTGTCTGCTATCAGAAACAGTGTGGCCAGCAGGACCAGGGCAGTGATGGACCCCCTGTACTCGGCACTGCTGAAGCCACACCTTGAACACTGTGTTTCCATTTTGGGCCCCTCACTGCAAGAGAAACGCTGAGGATCATGTCCAAGAAGGGCAACAAAGCTGGTGAAGGGTTTGGAGCCCTGGTCTGTTGATGAGTGTCTGAAAAGACGGTTTTCTTTTGAAAAGTGGTTTTACTCTGGAGAAGAGGAGACTCAGGAGAGATCTTACTGCTCTCTAGAGTTACCTAAAGGAGGTTGTAGATGAGTGGGGGTAGGTCTCTTCTGCCACATAACAAGTGACAGAACAAGAGGAAATAGCCTCTAGTTATACCAGGAGAGGTTTAGATTGCATATGAGGAAAAACATCTTCACTGCAAGGATGGTCAGGCATTGGAACAGGCTGCCCAGGGAGCTGGTGGAATCACCAGCCCTGGAGGTCTTTCAGAAATACACAGACACAGTGCTTCGGGACGTGATTTAGTGATGGAATTGGCTGTCCTGAGGTAATGGTTGAAGTTGATGGTCTTTAAGGTCTTTTCCAACCTCAATGATTCTGTTCCTATGCTTCCATGATTTATTGCAGGCCTACCTAGACACGTTGCTGAGCAAGCTGGTCTAGGTCACCCTGCTTCAGTTGGAGGGCTGGATACAATGATCTCCAGAGGTCAGTCTACCCTGGAAAAAAAAGCCATAGAGCTATAAGAGCATATATAAAGAATGTCAACTCAACTACAGAAGTTCATGTGAAGAATATTTCTCCACTCAAATGGCTTGTGGGAAATGCATTTGAAAAATCTGAAAGAAACAAGGCTGCTTTTCTGTGGCCAGGTCATGGGTTTGAATGAGGGTGACAGAGGGGTGTGTTATGAGGAGGACAGCTGATTCTCAGGAACTCCTCATGCAGGAGGACATGCCTGGCTGTGAGGGGGCCTGTGAGGTCAGTTCTGTCTCTGGAGGTGACAGGCCAGCATCAGGAACGTGGCTGGGACAGTCCCTCTGCCAAGGGACCCCATAGGCCCCATCCAGGAGAAGGGCTGGGGTACAGGCTGTCATGTCCATTTTGCCTGTGGACATGAGAGGACAGCAGCAGGCATGTGGCTTGGTCACGTCTCTGGGAGAAGCTAAAAGGCCAGCAGCAGCCATGTGGTTTAGAAGACCATGTGGAGGTGACTTCACTTTTTTGAGGGGAAAGACCACCAAAAATAGCTATTGAGTTATGTTCCCTGCTTGGAAGGCAGTTCCTGAGGTGGTAAAGCCTTTCTGGGTAGTGGGAAGAAAGAGGAGAGGGGAAAAGATTTCACAAAGTGTAATGTTGCAAATGGAGAGTGGCTATCGGGAG